>NC_139623.1:24926277-25166277 GCF_964638095.1 Poromitra crassiceps | reverse complement strand
CATCAGAAAATTAGCTTCAGAGTCAGTGATGTGCTTGAAATGTTTAATTTCACAAAAGGCTCATTATCTCAGCTCGTAGAAAAAAAGGGATGTTTTTGCTTCAATCAAGCTATCTTCTCCGGCTCATAACTAAAGAACGGAAAATGGGATCAATAAACTTTTTTTTGCAGGTGATAGAAGAGAGTCTCATCGTTATTTGTGCGTGTTCAGTGTTTACATAGTAATTATTAAAAAAATTATATGACTGTTTTAAAATGCATTGCGGCCTATGTGGCACAGCAAGCAACCTTTTGCCCAAGGGCCGTGGCACTCAAAGTGTTAAAATGATATTTTACAGGGGCAGCCACAGCCAATCAAGGCTCGTTTTGATTTGAGACGGGAGGATGAGCGGAGCTCACCGCTGCAGTTCTCCTGCCCTCTGAAAACCACATAGGCTACAACTGGCTTCGTTCCTCCCCTCCCCACCACACACACACAGACACACACACACACACACACACACAAATCAATACTGCCTCGATTCTGAAGTGAGCCCAAGCGATCTTCAGTTAAAATCATCATTGTATTGTTTATAGCAAATTTAATAAAAGGTAAACTCTATAGGAAGACAGTTGGCAGACAGACAGCAGCACAGCAGCTGACACGCAGCAGCCACGCTGCCTGTGTGGATGCCGCGGGCGTGCCAGCCGCAGCCATCATGCCACGCACACGCACTAGGTAGGTACACGCAAGATGTGTGTCCCGGCCTAATGGCTGCAGCAGTGTGGGAGCTCCTGGAATATCCTCCTGGATTTTCCTCCTCGGTGAGTTTGTATTTAATCATGAGCCCTAAAGTTACGTTTTCTTTCTGTTTTAGGACTGTGCGAACATATAGTTATGGATAGATGTGTGTTTTAGCCATAGACTGTATAATATAAATGTTTTAGCACGTTTTGACGTGTGGAGTAGTCGAAGAGTAGCCTACTAGTTTTATTTTTGTTCAGCAGCTCCTGTCTCTTATCAAATCTTTATTCATATTATATCCTATTATTATTATTATTATTATATAAATGAAACCTTTATTGCCCCTCAGGGAGGCACAAGGAGCCCAAAAAGAACATAATAGGCACACATGTAATAATAATTACAATAATCCAGATGAGAAGTGATAAAAGCATGGATACCTCAAAATTAGACCGCGCGTACCCCATTTGATAAGATTTTTTGCTTTCAGATGTTTTATTACAGAAAGTTTATGAAACCCATCACCTAAACAGTAGGCTATTACATTCTATCATTGTCTTACTTGTGGCCTGTGTCCCAGTGTGTCAGAGTGACAGTGATCAGCTGTGGGGAGTGGTTAATGTAAATGAGGAGCCATTGTTCACTCCCCCTTGCCTGGCTGTCCCAGGTGTGAAAAACTTCTCAAACTTTGAGAGCCGATTTCTCAGTTCCTGCTTCCCAGAGCGTCAACAATCAAATAAGCATATCTCCTTCAATTTTTTTCAGATTACAATGTGTGACACATCATTTGAAAGCTTACAGTCTGCCATTTCAGAATCTGTAAAAATCAGAAAAATGCCCTCGGCCTAGTTGAGGGTCAAAACGACATATGGTGTCACATATCATAAAAATGTCTATGTAAGTATTTGCTGTTATCCTTGCTCACCGCAGTCTCCCTGTTTTTATTTCCAGGATGTAGTGCCAAGTACTCAACCTACTCATTCCAAGATGACGTGACCAAGGAAATAGTTCATGTGGAACTGGTCAAGGTAATTCAAGTAAACAAGTACAACATTCAAGATCCGTTGATAGGTAGTTTTTTTTACATTTGTCCAACAATGCGTGCGTACATTTATTGACAAGACTTCACGCCTTAGGTTTCAGAAGCTACAAGTTCTGTCGCTATGGAAGCCGTGGGTTACCAGAGAGGCCCGGACCAGTTGCTGGCGTGGGGGGTGGATGTTGGTGTGATGACCACAGACAGATCGCCGTCCATCAGGAAAATCATGAGAGAGGATTATCCTAATATCCGCCATGAATATGACCCCTGGCATGTCAGCAAAGGCAAGTCAATGTATACGACAATAAGTTCTACTTTCTAACATTCATAAAATGGGTAATAGATTGTATATTTGTAGATATGGAGAAATAATGTACAATGTAATTCGCTACATGAGTACAAGCAAGGAAAGCAAGGAAAAACTTAGCAAGGAAAAACAGATCCCGTTTAGGACTAACATTATCCTACTACATTTATTTCATTTTGTGGGGGTGTATTGATAAGTTGTCTTCTATTTTGGTCAGGAGTGAAGAAGAAGCTTGTGGCTGCCTCTAATAAGAAGGACCAGAAAGACCTCATGCTATGGCTGAAGTCAACCACCACCTGTAATGGTCATGCGAGTCTTCACATGGTGATCAGGAGGTAATAAATAGATTATTTATACTTTCTAAGAAAGACATGAGCGAAAACATGTAATGTTAGTTTTTGAAAAATGGTAACGTGACGGAGGATGAAAAGAGTATAATAGGTTTCACTTTCTGATCTAACATTGACACCCTATTTTCCTAATGTCACATACAACAACTGAACATAGGTTTATTACCCCCCAATAACTTATTCAACTATAAATGTGTCCCTTCTTATTTCTGTAGGAATTTTGTTCGTCGCTGGACCTCGCTGCAGCATCACATCTGTGGTGTCCATCGATGGGAGGAGAACAGTGTGGAGTACACCTGCCATCACCCTCCCATGACAGTGGAGCAGCAGAGGATGAGGAGGTGGCTGAAAGCTGATTCCCCTGCTTTCAAAGCCTTGCAAATCATTGTGGAGGATAAGAATCTCCTGCGAGATGTGAGGCAGATGGCACTCTTCAAACACACAGGTATGATTTTTTCAGAGTCAAGAAAAATATGTATAAAATGCAACATTTTAGTTCAACCTTTTTGGCAGCTGGGGGTGATTCCATACCGCTGCCTTTGGCTACTCAGCTATTCAGTTATAGTTAGTTGTAAAGGTTTCATTAGGCACACAAAGACAGCCTATATATGTTCAACACACAGTAATAACAACTTTGAATGATAGAAGCTATGAAAGACAGTCAGCAAAACCTAAAGGAAAATATTCTATCAGGGGTTGTCTGTCTTTCACAACACAGGATCACTGGAGGTGTATCATTCTGTGATGTTGAAGTACGCTCCAAAGAGGCTACACTTCCACTACGACTCAATGAGGGCCCGTACCCAGCTGTCCATCCTGGACCATAATGAAAACATTGGCAGATCACAGGCTACTACAAAGCAAGGTAACTATATGTGATGGGCTTGGTAGAGATACATACTAGCATAGATTTCCATTGTTATTGTATCATTTTTCGGAAAATGATATCTGTCGAAGAAACAAAGAAAACTTGTAACTAATATTTCTCATTGTTTTTACTAGGGGAAGACCAATGGAAGCATGACTGGTCCAGACAGAGCCATGAATGGGTTGAAAAGCCGTATTTTGCAGCTACAACCCAGAACTTCCGCCGAGACCTGGTGCAGCGTGTCCTGGTGATGAAGGATGATCCAGCTGTGGTTTACACCGAGCCGCGCACAGAGCGGAGACCCCGGCATAGACTCCTACATAATATTGCTCCGATCCACAGACCAGATCTAGCAGATCTGCATGCCAGACGGAGTAATAGGTTCAGAAATGCTTACAGGGCTGCACCTTATTAGCTGAAACCAAATGTCCAGTTAGACAGGATGACTGAAGGATTGTCATGGGAATATCTTCCCTATTTTCTGCACCTTTTAGATATCTAATTGTTTGTGGATAGATATAGATATATTTGTCCAAAATAATACTATGGATGGATACCTGCTTTTATTTTATGACTATTGAATGTTCAATTTTTTTCTCTCAAAATAAATACACATCAATGAACTTTGTGCAAGTAACATTTCTTTCTATGGATGAATATTGCTATTTTACAGTTATGTTACAATCCTGGAAATGTATGGTTAGTAACAACATCATAACATTGATATACAGGATACATGTAGTTTGCAAGCAAGTTTGCATTAGCTCAAACCAAATGTACAGTTACACAGGATGACTGAAGGATTGTCATGGGAATATCTTCCCTATTTTCTGCCTTGTTAGATATCTAAATGTTTGTGGATCGATTTAGATATATGTCCCAAATAATACAATGGATGGATACCTGCTTCTTTTTTGACTATTGAATGTTTAATTTTTTTACTCTAAATTATTAATTAATACACAGGACAAGATGTTACTACCCCTTGTGCCAAAATCCGAGGAAAAACACATTTAGAAGCCCAATCCAGAATAAAACAAGCTAACAGGCTAACAAACTAATAAAGAAGACACAAATCACCAGTTACCTACCCTAGCCAACAGCAGTATGAAGCATGTCATTGGGGTTTTCAAGTGGGCACCTTCCTTCACCGATGTTTCGTTAAGTTAGGCCCACGACACCTCAAGAAGGCTTAACGTGTAATCCAGCGTCCTGGAAACACCCCCCTCCATGCTACCACCGCACAACTGCATATTACCGCACTATCTAAGCCTAGCTATCCAGGTCGGTTCGGTATGACATTCCTGACTACACCACCACTGTCAATGATTCAGCCCTGTTGATGCGGACCGTCAATCATGACCAACAACAAACATTCCCTAACTACACCACCACTGTAAATGATTCAGCCCTGTTGATGCGGACCGTTAATCATGACCAACAACAAACAATCAATCTTACCTTAGCGAGCTCCCCAGCTAGCATGTTTCCTCCTTATCCACAGCCATTCACTTGCTCGTTCTGCTGCCTGAGACATGTTGCTAACCGCAAGTTTCAGGTGCCGTCCCTGAATGCCCAACTGAGTTAGTAAGGCAATAACGGACTTTGCCACAAAACCACGGCAGCCCACCTCTACAGGCCGCACTCGAGCCCTCCAACCTCGCTGCTCTGCCTCTGCTGCCATTTCAGCATACCTAGCTTTCTTGCGCTCATAAGCCTCCTCAACTCGATCTTCCCATGGGACTGAGTTCGATAAAATAAACTCTCTTCTCTACCTCCAACACGTTCTCACTCCGACCACGTAGCATATTGACGCTTTGTCCCGTCCCTTATGCGCCACTTGTTACTAACATGGTACCCTTGAGCGACCCATGAAACGACTTGGGCTTTCCGACTAAACTCAATGCAAACCCATAGAAGTCAACTTTGACGCTTATGGCAACTGCTCCCCCATCAGCCTAACTGCTCGCCCATTAGTCAACTGCTCCCCATTAGCGTCTGGGGGGAGGTTAGGTTTAGGCGTGGGAGGTGGGAGAGGTTAGGTTTAGGGTCTGGGGGAGGTTAGGTTTAGGCATGGGGTGGGAGAGGTTAGGGTTAGGGTTAGGGTCTGGGAGAGGTTAGGTTTAGGCATGGGGTGGGAGAGGTTAGGGTTAGGGTCTGGGAGAGGTTAGCTCCTCCAGACCCTAATGGGCGAGCAGTTGACTAATGGTGGAGCAGTTAGGCTAATAGGGGAGCAGTTGCCATAAGCGTCAAAGATGACTTCCATGGGTTTGCATTGAGTTTAGTCGGAAAGCCCAAGTCGTTTCATGTGTCGCTCAAGGGTACCATGTTAGTAACAAGCGACGCACAAGGGACAGGACAAAGCGTCAATATGCGACGCGCTCAGAGTGAGAACGGGTTGCTACCTCACACCACAGTAACAAGTCCGGACGTAGCCGGGTGCTAACTATATATGCTGGGATGACTAGCTGTTCATTCAAGTCAACCCTCATTTCCCAGGCTCCACCTACACTTAGCTGCCATAACTTGTGCCTGACCTTAATTGGTCTAATCTTTTCTCCCTCACGTACAAATTTGATCTGTCTAGTCTCTTTGCTAGCAACTAGAGAATTTACTTCTAGGCGCTTTTCCTCAACTGCAGCTGCCAAACATTTCAACACCTGGTTGTGACGCCAGGTGTATTGCCCCTAGGAGAGACTGACCTTACACCCTGACAGTACATGCCTCAGTGTACATACACTAGAACACAACGGGCAGGCACCATCCTCGCCCAACCACTGATTTAAGTTCTGGGGAGATGGCAGCACATCATAAGTAGCCCCTAGAATAAATCTAATTCTGCTGGCCTCCATGCTCCACAACTCTCTCCACTTCAACTTTCTCTTCTCTACACTCTCCCAGTTCACCCACTGTCCTTGCTTTGCCTGCGACACTGCCTTAGTACATCTTACTGCCTCCTCTTGCCTATGTACTTCTTCAACTACCATCTTCCTCTTTTCTATTACTGATGCCTTGTTCCACACAGGTTTCCCTATGCACAACCCTAAGCCTCCACGCCCATGCTGCACCTGACCTATGATATCCCTGTGTCTAAGAGCTGACTGTGCTTGCTGTACTGCCTCCTTTGGGTTCCACTTCCTCCCTGTTTTAACTGTGGGCGCTACACTCCTAACCACTGGATCCTTTGACTGAGTCAGAGTCATTTCCAGTCTAACCTTAGCACACTTGAACTCCTCTGTCAGGCTAGATAATGGCAATTCCAATATGCCTTTCCCATATAAGGATACACTGCTTAGGCAGCGTGGGACTCCGAGCCATTTTCTAATGAATGAGTTAATCATCCTTTCTAGCTTTTCTACCTTTGAAAGGGGAACCTCATACACTGTCAGTGGCCACATCAACCGAGGCAACAATCCAAACTGCAAACACCACAACTTTAACTTTCCTGGGAGCCCTGACTTGTCTATACTTGAAATACCTTGAATCATTTCCTGCCTCACCTCCTCAAACTGTCCCTTATCACAGAGACTTGCATCATACCATCTTCCCAAACTCTTGACTGGTTTCTCTAACACTGTAGGCACCACCTCATCATTTATAACAAACTTCTTACCTACTACCCTCCCTTTAATGATTGAAATACTCCTGGACTTACTTGGCTTCACTTTCATTCTAGCCCACTGCAGATTACTATTTAACTTATCCAACAATCTGCTAGTACATGGAGCGGTTGACGTCATAGTCGTCATGTCATCCATGTATGCCCTAATTGGAGGGAGCCGCAGCCCTCCCTGCAGCCTTTCTCCACCCACTACCCATTTTGAAGCCCTAATAATGATCTCCATTGCCATGGTAAAAGCTAATAGGGGAACCACCAGGGAGGTCACAAAAAGGGAGCTACTCTATAAGAGTAAAAAGGAGGGAGGCCTTGGGGCTGTTGATCTGGGGTTAAAAGTAAACATCGCCTTCTGTAAGAACGTTGCATCAGCCATAGAACGAAAGGCCACGTGGATAGGTGAGGCCCTGAGCTGGACCAAAAAAAGAGGACGAGCAAGGAGCTCAGTTCCATATTACAAACTTTTGTATGGTGATCTTGTGGACAAGTTTGCACACATTAATATTGCCTGGAATCAAATGTCCAGCAAATACATATATGTTAAATTGTGTAGTGAATTATATGGTGGTGTTTTCCCCTACAAACATTTGGATGAAACAAGCTCTCAGGTCTGTATCAGAAATATATTTAGTAAAAGTCTCTCAGAAAACAAGAGAGACATTATGTGGCTGGTATCAGTTGGCAGACTGGCAGTCCGAACAGTCGTTAAGTGGAGCTGCTTTGTCAAAACCAAAGAGTGTCCTATGGATGACTGTATAGAGCAGTGATTCCCAACCTGTGGGCCGCGGCCCCCTGGTGGGCCGCGAAGGTATTGCAAGTGGGCCGCCAAATCATTTCCAAAAAAGTATGATTTTTGAAAAAAAAAAAAAAAAAAAAAACATTTTTTTTTTTTGAAAGATTTTGAAAAATCATACTTGAAAAAGTATGATTTTTGTTTCTTTGATGTTATTGCTTTTGCTTGAATTGAAGTTTCATCTTTACATCATCTTTATATTGGGTTTGTGTTTATTTGTAACCCTATCGATTTAATGGGCTTTCTTCTGATATTTGGATTTTGTTTGGATCTGATATTGGATGTCAAATTGTTATGAGAATGCATTTTTCCATTGTTGAAGGATACCGTTATTTATTAATCATTTGTTAATTAGCCTGTTACAGACAGCCCCTTGCTTGTCATTTCTGACATCTGTGTGGTGCTGATGGACAGCTCCTTGAATGATTGGTGTGTGTGTGTGTGTGTGTGTGTGTGTGTGTGTCTGTGTGTGTGTGTGTGTGTGTGTGTGTGTGTGTGTGTGCGTGTGTGTGTGTATGTGTGTGTGTGTGTGTGGACAGCTCCTTGAAAACTGTAATACTGAAGGTGTTGCAACATGTTACAGGTGCTGTGTTAGTGACTGTGGAGCTTCCAACATGTTTCTCCTGTATTCAGTTCAGTCCTTTATGTTCAATTTTCAATAAAAAAGTGCTCTGAGAACGCATTATATGGCCTTTGTATTTATGGGGTCGGAGGTGGGCCGCGAACATTTTTGAGACATAAAAGTGGGCCCTGAGTTGGAAAAGGTTGGGAACCACTGGTATAGAGGATGAAACCTTAGAACATCTGCTCCTAAATTGCGAGCGATCTAAATATGTTTGGGGGAAAATGGTCAGTATCGGTCTTAATGTTACTGTAAATTATAATGCTGTGATGTATGGTGTTTTTGATGAAACAATGCCAGGGCCACACCAGGACTTTTTCTGGACAGTTGTTTGTGTGGTCGTGGTCAAGCTGTGGAAAACGAGATGTGCCACGGTTATCCACCAAGCCGTCATCCCGGGTGGAGTGGTCTATAAACAAATCATAACAGAACTGAAAAGACTAAGAACACTGGACATCAGAACAAAGAGACCCACACCCTGGCACCTGCTCACCTTCTAACAGACTTCTTTTTTTTGTGATAATTATTGCTTTCTACTGTTTATACAATGTATTTACTGTAAATGTAACCCCTGATTGAATAATTTAATAAAGTATATTTAAAAAGTAAAAGCTAATGGGGAAATTGTACACCCTGCCATAATGCCTATCTCCAGCTGCTGCCAAGCTGTAGTGTACTCTGCTGTGGTAAAGCAGAGTTGAATATCTAAGAAGTAGGCTTTAACTAAGCTCTTTATACTACCTGGCACTCTAAAGAAATCAAAGGCCTCCCATAACAGACTATGCAGCACTGACCCGAAAGCATTAGCCAGGTCCAAGAAAACTACATGCAGGTCTCTCTTCTCACGCCTAGCTGACTGGATTTGGTGCCAGATCTTTTGCACCGAAGTATCTATTAGCCTATTCTTTTCTAGGTAACTAGACAGCCTCTGTGCCACAACACTAAAGAAAACCTTCCCTTCAACATTAAGTAGACTGATAGGTCTAAACTGACTTATCTCTAACAAGTCTCTTTCTTTAGGAATGAAGATTCCCCCTGCTCTGCGCCACGCCTTAGGAATAACCTGCTTCTTCCAGACTACCTTCATCAGCTTCCATAGAAACTGCAACACATCTGGAGCACTCTTATACAGCCGGTAGGGGACTCCATTAGGACCCGGGGCTGAAGAGGCCCTTGCACGTCTCACTACTTCTTGAACTTCTTTCCACCTTGGTGGGCTATCATCACACTGGCTCTCTATTTCACCAATAGGTGGAATATCAGCTGGGACTGTCATCTCTCTAAACCTTTCCCTATCTTTGTGAACCTCCTCCAAATATTCCTCAAGCTTCTGCTTAGGTACCATAAGGCTACCATTCTTTTCCTTACTAAACAATGACTTCACAAATCTAAATGGATCCTTATAGAATGCTATTCTAGCTCTCTCTTTCTTTTTCTTATTTTTCCTAATGCTGTCTGCTCTTCTTAAAACTGCCCACCGCTCCCTCACATCTGACTGGAAGCAATCAATGCCTTCCTTCTCAACCTCTGTAGCTTTCCTCCACTGCCTCTTAAGCTGTCTTCTCTCCTGGATAAGTCTATCTATCTCTTGTTGGCGCCTAGATTTAACTACCTCACCCTCTAGTTTCTTCCTTTTCTCAAAGACGCCAAACCTTTCCTTACCATAATCATAAATACGATCTCCCATTTTCTCCAACTTACTCTCAGCAGTTCCTTTAAGCTTCTCTAACATCCTAACCAAATCACTATTGATATCTTCCCACTTCCTACTTTCCGCTGCACCTGGCCACTTAACTCTAGGCTTCTGACCGCTAATCTTCTCCCTTTTTGGCTGGCTGGCCTCTCTGCTTTCCTCGGTGCTAGGACCTGCCTCAACATCAGGGGTGCTGATGTCCTGCGAGCTGTGGGTTACTTCCTGTCGCTGGACTTCACCCGACTGACTTGATAAACTTCTTAAGAAATAATTATCAATGCGGGGTCCCGGTGTTCCCTCTACCAAGCACCTCTTCCTGCCTTGATGGATTCTAAGGCCCCTCAAAGTTGTTACCTTCTGCCAGCCACACAAGCAAACCTGACGCTTCTTTCCATCTACATCTGAACTAGTGGCTTCCACTGACATGTTTTCCCTACTCATAGTCAAGTCCGTTCCAGAGTCAATAACCGTGTCAACCATAGGTGAGTCATCTTCCGCCCCCGCTCTCGCAGACTCTAGGGGTGTTTTTTCATAATTCTGTTTCGTAGCAAGTTTGGGTGTAACCAATGGCCTATTGGCCTTGGCTACTGCCACAATGAGCAGCTACCCCATTGCAGCCCCGGTGGGGTCTAATCCCTCCTGTCAGCTGTCTTTCCATGCTGTCACTAGGTCTTTCCCTAGTTGTCAGCTGCACTATTCACAACAGTCACTAGCCTAAGCTAGCTTTAGTATTAATTAATACACAGGACAAGATGTTACTATCCCTTGTGCCAAAATCAGAGGAAAAACACATTTAGAAGCCCAATCCAGAATAAAACAAGCTAACAGGCTAACAAACTAATAAAGAAGACACAAATCACCAGTTACCTACCCTAGCCAACAACAGTATGAAAGAAATACACATAAACAAACTTTGTGCGAGTAACATTTGTTTATATGGGTGAATATTGACATTTTACAGTTCTGTTACAATCCTTGAAATGTATGGTTAGTAAATACATCATAACATTGATATACAGGATATATGTAGTTTGCAAGATCTTTGTAGCCCTGACGAATATTGTACAGTGTTTGCCTTCTCTGATTTTTGAATTCTAGCCATAATAGAAACAACTCAATCAGTTGGGAATATCGAGATTGAATGGGATGCATCCAGTTATCCTGATGTGTAGAGTGGGTGGTAATCATAGTCCATTGCAATTTGCAGTTATTGAGTCACTTGTAGGATACGTTTGAGGGAACATTACTTCTAAAAATCGTTGAAGATGTCCTCTGCATCAGTGAATCCTATGTAAGTGCCCGTTGGAGAGGGATACTTGTTTCGGATCGCAGTGACGATACAGCTACACAAGACTCTCCGGACTTTATGGCAGAGCTGCTGTCCTCTCAGTGCCCACTCGAGCACAACGCGGTAGGCAACAAGTCTGCACTGCCTTTAGGAGAAACAAAAGATAAAAGAATAAAGGAAAACCTTGATTAGAAGAGAATAACAGAATAAACAGTTTATAACGGCGATTTACTGATCAATCAGAAATTAGAGGATAAATACATATCATGCATGTAAATACATCATTTGTAGGCTACTGCGAAACGATAGAGAGGAGAATAAAAGAAAAACTTGATTAGAAGACTATACAAGAATAAACAGTATATAACGGCAATTTATTGATCAATCAGAAATTAGAGGATAAATAAATATCATGCTTGTAAATAGATAATTTGAACTTACTCAATGGAAAGTTGTCTATTTGGTCCTGCAGGTCTTGGCTGGGTCTTCCAGTTTTTTTTCGGGACATGAAAAAAAGCCTCGAGGACAGCCCTGTTTATCAGCAAGGGGAAATCGTCAGCAGTAGTCAGGCACTGTTGTGTTGGGCCCGATGGATCATCATCCCCGGGGACATCCAGACCTCCAACATCTGGCCTCAGGGTCCACTCGCTGCAACAGAGGCATTCGTCTTCTGTGGGCAGAGGTCTGCAATGATCACAATGACACCACCAATCGCCATTTAGTCGTGTCGGCCGGTCGGCAGCTTCTTGTTCTCTGGCCAGCTGTTCGTCTCTCTCACGCTGTTCAATTTCTATCAGATCCTCAGCTGTATACTCTGGTTCGAATAAATAAGGGCGGCCATCATAGACAAAGTCATCGTCCATATCCTCGTAATCAGAAAAATATTCAGCCATATTTCACAAAATCTTTCAGGGAGCTAGTCTTCGGTGTGTATACAGGACAGACGCGCGACAAATTATGAGCTCTGGAGCGGTGCTTCCAGGTAGCTGGCCAGCCGGCAGGAAAGTATCGCAGGACTTGATGAGACTTGGTGACCGAGATCACGAATGAGGAAATTTGATCCCTGGGAGACTCCAGGAAACAGCCCGGGGGGAAATATCAGTCTGGTGGTTGTTGAGGGATGAGATTATGACGATATGTGGCGAAAACGGGAATACAACTGGCTATTTAGATGCAGGAAAGACAGGCTGCCACTTGGCCCCCACGGAGCTACATTCTACGACTGGCTTGGAGAGTATTGATCTCAAAACAATGCGTAGGACGGCCAGAAACGCTGCGGAGATCACTGGGTGAGTCGTCAGATCATAATTAATGTGAGGAGAGGGGTCCAGGTAAAAAAAAAACGAAATTCTCCTTTAATCAAACACGAACCAGTGTTCAGTAGGATAATCTTCACACATGAGGACCACTTTAATGAGTTTTTAAAGGGATACACCACTTTTTTGGAAGTTTAGCTCATTTGCCACATCCCCCCCACATAACCAAGATACACCATGCCTTACCGGCACTGTCCGCTCAGTTTACAGTGAGCTACAGTCGTGAAACTAGTAATTATCGCCATAGAATGGAGGCTAATGGTACAGCTGTTAAAAATCTGCCAAAACACACATCTCACGGTGCCAAAATACATGTTGTGCTTCGGGTACTCACCACACGATGAAATGTTAATCCAAAATGCACATAATCTGTCTTTTTGGAAGGAAAAGAGGTCGGCGGCCATGTTTGGAAAGTAGTGTCGGCTACCTCTTTTCCTTCCAAAAAAGACCAATTATGTGCATTTTGGATTAATATTTCATTGTGTGGTGATTACCCAAAGCACAACATGTATTTTGGCGCAGTGAGATGTGTGTTTTGGCAGATTTTTAACAGCTGTACCATTAGCCTCCATTCTATGGCGATAATTACTAACTTCACAACTGTAGCTCACTGTAAACTGAGCGGACAGTGCCGGTAAGGCATGGTGTATCTTGGTTATGTGGGGGGGATGTGGCAAATGAGCTAAACTTCCAAAAAAGTGGTGTATCCCTTTAAGAGTCGACGGGGATATTATACGTCAATAACGTCAAAGGACAAACACGGAAATTCTCTTTCCCTCACCTGGTTCAGCCCGGGGTAATCAGTGCACAGCAGCGCACACATCAACAACAGTCCAGGTTGAGTTTTTACGCTTCAAAACTCATGAAAGTGGTCCTCATGTGTGAAGATTAGCCGGCTGAACACTGGTTCGCGTTTCATTAAGCTTGCGTTGCCCAGATACCTTATTTGAAGCATCACGGCAAAAACCCATTCAAAAATCCCATAGGCAGAAACAGTGAAGAACCAGGAAGTCCGGGACTTCCGCGTTCCGACTACAAAAATATGTCATCCCTGGGGCTCTCTATTCCACTTAGGACTGCCAAGGAGTGAACAGTGTGTGCGTCAATGTGCAATGTAAGTCTGTAACCATAAAATATGTTTATTTGATGGTCATAGTTTAGCCTATACTGTGTTTTGAGCAAGTGAGAGATTTGTTCCCAGTAATATTTATTTTGAGTAGAAGACTTATGTTATGTGACCAGCCAGTCTCCTCCTCTTCTTGCTCTCTCCCCTCCCTCTGGAGTTCCTGCTCTATCATAATTGCCTGAGCAGCAACACCTGGAGTCAATCAACTCAGGGGTTATTTAAATGGAGGTTGGAGTGGAGAACAGGAGAGCTTCCACACACATACACAGAGCAGCGCCTGGAGAGGGTTCTGCCTCTCCAGTGGTAATTATTATTTGTACTTTCTACTTTAGTTGTACTTTGTTTAGTTGTACTTTGTTTTGTTATTTTGTTTATTTGTTTAGGCTGAAGTCCCCGGTAGTCATGTTTTCGAATGTTCCCCTTTAACCCTTTGTTCTTTTGTCTCTTCAGGACATTAGCTGGCTTCGACGGCCCAAAGGGGTTGGCCCAGGCCTTTTCCTCAGTTTGGCCGGATCTTCAGCCTCCTTTCTTTATATTGTTTGCTACTTTGATCGTTTTCTTCTCTTTTTTGGTTACAATAAACATTTTGATTATGGTACAACTGTCTGGTGTCCTAAAATATGTTCTGGTCTTCTGTGGAGCCATACTTTGTGTTGAAGACCGTAACATATTATGGGGGCTCGTCTCAAAGTTTTGTGATCTGTGCGGTGCGTAATCCCATTTTTCATCTTTTTCAGGGAACGCTGTTTTCCGCGCTGGTGCTGGTGGTCTGATTGATTGGGCCTCAGTGTTGTAGCTGTGTTAAGGTACTGGTGATAGCAAACTGTGTCAGAGCAACTTTTTTCTCCATGTGTCCAATTGACATGTGTGTGTTGCTGGATACTTTGTGCTGATTTGCTGTCATTTAAGTAACCTTTTATACATAGTTATTTTTTGATCACTAGCTGTCTAAAAGCAATTTGTTTTCCTTCACATGTTGTCTAGTTGACAGTGTGAAGTGTTGCTTTGCGACTTTGTATTGTGCGCAGTATTTTGGCTTG
Source organism: Poromitra crassiceps (assembly GCF_964638095.1). Classification (NCBI taxonomy): domain Eukaryota; kingdom Metazoa; phylum Chordata; class Actinopteri; order Beryciformes; family Melamphaidae; genus Poromitra; species Poromitra crassiceps. The sequence continues at coordinate 25,151,496 of NC_139623.1, read as the reverse complement.
GTGCCTGTTGCCTGTTAGGTAACTTTTGCGCGCGTGTGTTGGACACCACTAATTAAGCTGCGGTGTGAGCAGTGATTTTTTCTTGTGTGCGCGCTGTGTTGTGTGTTATCAGGCTTGAGACCTGATATTTTGTAGCTGACGAAGAACGTTTTGATAGTCTAGTCCAGAAGATGGGTGACTTTAATTTACAGGAGTTTGTGGCACAACCATCGCTTGGGGTTTTTCATAAATGTAGGCGAGATGATTTGATGTTAATCGCCGAACATTTTGAGGTCACTGTTTCCAGACAGGGAAATAAACAAACGATCAAATCAGAGCTATTGTCCGCGTTGACTGAGAAAGGCGTTTTGGCTTGTGCGTCGCCAGAGGCGAAGTCTCCAGTGCACGCGGGGGACGCGATCCGGGAGAAGGAATTAGAACTGGAGAGGTACCGTTTAGAACTACAGGCGAAAGAAATGGACACTAGGTTGGAGCTTCGGAGAATGGAGGAGGAAACTAAAAGGCAGGAGATCTTTGAGGAAACTAAAAGGCATGAGATGCGCTTACGGGAGCTTGAAATAAAGCAGGCTTCCTCCACTACATCCGAACCTCGGTCTGAAAGTCGTCGGTCTGATGACTTTGATGTGAATAAATGTATCCGCATGGTTCCTCCTTTTAGTGGGAAGGATGTGGATAAATATTTTGTCCTGTTTGAGCGTGTCGCGGTGACATTAAAATGGCCCAAACATATCTGGCCTCTGCTTCAGTGCGTATTTACTGGTAAAGCGCAGGAGGCGTATGCATCCTTGTCTCCTGAATTAAGTCTTGAATATGATAATGTCAAAATCGCTGTGCTTCGTGCGTATGAATTGGTTCCTGAGGCATATCGGCAGAAATTTCGCCGCTTCAGGAAAATGGAAAATCAAACATACGTTGAGTTTGGTCACGAGAAAGAAGCTCTGTTTGATCGTTGGTGCTATTCTAAAAAGGTGAATGACTTTGATAAACTTCGTGATCTGTTACTGGTGGAAGAGTTTAGGAACTGCGTGCCAGACAGAATTGCGACTTATATTAATGAGCAAAAAGTGTCCAAACTGTCTGAGGCAGCTGTCCTCGCGGATGAGTATGTACTCACTCACAGGGAAACGTTTGAGGGGTTTCATTCCTTCTCTGAGCGTAACGTTCCCGTAGCTGAACCTTCTTTTTTCCCACCCAGGCAGAGTGTATATGGGGAAGGAAAGCCTGGTGGTAGAGAGGGGGTGGGGGCTAAGGACAGAATTGTTTGTGCTTACTGTAAGAAGCGTGGTCACGCCATGAATACTTGTTTTGCCCTGGATAGTAAGAACAGGGGTAAGCCAAAAGCAATTGTTCTGATAAAAACAGAAATCCCACCCAAAGTCACCTTGGTGACCGGTAAAACCCCGCCCAGTCTACCTGTTCCAATGGTTCCTGACCCAGTATTTGCTCCCTTTGTTATGAAGGGCTGTGTTTCTCTGACGGATGGAGGTCACAAAGTGCCGGTTTCCATCTTGAGAGACACTGCAGCTTCTCAGTCAGTGATTTTGAGTAGTGTGTTGCCATTATCGGAGGAAACCTCGGTTAGGTCCGATGCTTTAGTTAGGGGGTTTGGTATGGAGTTTGTGGGTGTCCCCCTGCATTTCATTTACATGGACTCAGACCTAGTTAAAGGGCGCGTCAAAGTGGGAGTTTGCTCGGAGTTTCCCATAGAGGGCGTGTCTTTTATTTTGGGAAATGATTTGGCTGGGGGCAAAGTACTTGTGAATCCTGAGGTTACGGCTGTACCTCTGTCTGAGCATCCAGATGATTTGGTGCTCAAATTTCCAGAAGTCTTCTCTGTCTGCGCTATGACACGTGCAATGGCGAAAAAGGAGGGAGAGGATTTATCTGGGTTGAAAGAGGAAGTAGAGTTGGCTGATAGCTTTATGGCAAGTATTGATCAGTTGAACTCTTCTCCTGCTGCTTCTGCTCCAACTCAGAGTGCCTCTCCGGTGTCTTCTACCGCACCTCCGACTGTGTTTTCTTTTCCCGTGAGTGAGCTAGGCTCTGACATACGTATGTCACGGGAGCAGCTTATTATTGAACAGAAACGAGATCAGTCTCTGTCCCTTCTTTTTGATGCGGTTATTCCAGTGGATGATTTTGAGAAAACGCCTACTGGTTATTTTTTGAAGGGGGATGCGTGTATCCGTGGAGGATGATTGGGGTGTGGTGAACCAAATTGTATTTCCGCAGGCCTTTAGAAGTGAAATCCTGAAATTGGCTCATGACAATTCACTTGCTGGCCATCTGGGGATAAATAAAACTTTTGATCGTGTGTTGCGATGCTTTTTCTGGCCGGGGCTTAAGGGCGACGTGCGGCAACATTGCAAAACATGCCATGTCTGCCACATTGCTGGTAAACCGAACCAAACCATCTCTCCATACCCGCTTTATCCAATACCAGTTGTCGGTGAGCCTTTTGAACTATGGTCCGACAAAAACGCTAAAAACAGGAGTTTTGATCCAGGTGGTAAGGTATTGATATTGTTGCCTATCCCTGGTTCTGCTCTGCAGGCACGTTATAGTGGTCCGTACCTGGTCAAGGAGAAGGTTAATGACCGAGATTACATCATTGCCACTCCGGAGCGACGGAATAGGCTATGTCACAGTAACATGCTGAAACCTTATCTTGACAGGGGGGCTGCCCTACCTTGTCCTGTTGGAGCTGTCCAGTGCTGAACTAAGCCAAAAGTCCGGTGTAGTTATGGCACTGTCCAGCGTGGGGCCTCCTGAATCCCAGGCTGACTTGCTGTTGCCTGGTCCTGAAACCGATGATGACGTTGATGGCTTGTCGAATGCTGTCGTTCATGGACGGTTAAATTTTTTTGAAATACTATCCAAACTGGATGACCGTTTTGCACATTTGATTCAGTCTCAGCGTGAGGATGTGGTCAGTTTAATTGAATGTCATTTATCTCTGTTTTCAGACGTGCCGAGTCAAACCCATGTGTTGCAACATGACATTGATGCGAGTGATGTCGGAGCGGGTGCTGTCCTCCTGCAAGATGGAGATGATGGTGTGGAGCACCCGGTCTCGTATTACTCTAAGAAATTTAATCGGCATCAACGGGCGTACGCTGTGCTTGAGAAGGAGGCCCTTGCTCTTTTGTTGGCTCTCAAACACTTTGAAGTGTACGTCGGGGCGGCTAGTGCGCCTATTATAGTTTATACTGACCACAATCCTCTCGTTTTCATCAATCAGATGCGTAATTCGAATCGACGGCTGATGCGCTGGTCACTGTTCCTGCAGGCGTTCAACGTGGAGGTCAGACATATCAAAGGCAAGGATAAGGTTCTGGCTGACACGTTGTCGCGCTGTTGGATGGACTGAATAGCCTCTGTCATGTTCGGCTGTTTACCATCTTAGGGGTGGGGGTGTTATGTGACCAGCCAGTCTCCTCCTCTTCTTGCTCTCTCCCCTCCCTCTGGAGTTCCTGCTCTATCATAATTGCCTGAGCAGCAACACCTGGAGTCAATCAACTCAGGGGTTATTTAAATGGAGGTTGGAGTGGAGAACAGGAGAGCTTCCACACACATACACAGAGCAGCGCCTGGAGAGGGTTCTGCCTCTCCAGTGGTAATTATTATTTGTACTTTCTACTTTAGTTGTACTTTGTTTAGTTGTACTTTGTTTTGTTGTTTTGTTTATTTGTTTAGGCTGAAGTCCCTGGTAGTCATGTTTTCGAATGTTCCCCTTTAACCCTTTGTTCTTTTGTCTCTTCAGGACATTAGCTGGCTTCGACGGCCCAAAGGGGTTGGCCCAGGCCTTTTCCTCAGTTTGGCCGGATCTTCAGCCTCCTTTCTTTATATTGTTTGCTACTTTGATCGTTTTCTTCTCTTTTTTGGTTACAATAAACATTTTGATTATGGTACAACTGTCTGGTGTCCTAAAATATGTTCTGGTCTTCTGTGGAGCCATACTTTGTGTTGAAGACCGTAACAACTTAATCCAACAAAACGTTTTCATATCACTGTTAACAAGTTAAGCTAATTTGGGCTAATATGACAGTTTGTGATGATGTATGTTGGGTTTACTGATATGTTGACTCATTGTTTATTATTGTGATTTATTTCAGATACCACATACATACATACATACATAGGCTACATACATACACACATACAGTCCTACATTTAAAGGAAGCTCTACTGTTCTTACAACTGTGCCTGAGCATCAGTAATGCTTGAGTGGAATCTAGACCTCTGCTTCTGTGTCCATCTCTCTAACCGGAGGGAAAAAAAAAAAAAAAAAAAAATTACTAACCTAAACTTGTACCACTGTTCCTTCAGAAGTTGTAGTTGTCATAGACTGTGCTCCATAGTTGATTGCTCTATTGCGGACAAAAAATGTGTTATTGTAAGTCGCTTTGGATAAAAGCGTCTGCCAAATGACGTAATGTAATGTAATGTAATGTAATGGAGACCGTTGTAGATGAGGAGCTGGCCTAATATTCAATATTACATTCCTTATACATTTACACACACGATTGTCAAACAACCTCACAAAACCTAAAAAATGCACGTAGGCAGGCAAACACACAAAGCACACACAAATATTCACACATGTACAGACACAGCCAGGACACCTGCTCCCCCCCCCCCCCCCCCCCCCCCCACACACACACAGAAATACACAGAAACACTTTAACTGCAGCCAGTGAAGTGCTGTCTCTTCTCCAGGTGCCTGAAGGGGACGCTGGCTAGTTTAATCTCACTGGCTGACTGGCTGTGCTGCCTGCTACCAGTTTGACTGAATGAAGAAGACGCTGCTAATGATAATGCTGATGATGATGTTGATGATGGTGGTGGTGGTGATGAAACTTGATTGATCCCTGTGGTAAATTCAGTCATTGCACCAGCAAAAGTAATGGGTTCAGCAGGACGGGGAAGACAAAATAGAAACATGAGCACAGATCTAGAGTATAAAATATGCAATAAAGATACAATAAAAACAATAAAATGTAAACAATAGTGGTTGGTGTTTGAGTCAATGTATAATTGTTGGAAAATATAGGTATGGATTTATCGTTGATAAGTTAAGTTAGACTTGTTACATAGAGTTGTTACCAGCTGTCACAAACGCTTACTCAACCTCCTGTTATTTAAAACATACTTTCCTCCAAACAATTGGATGGTTGGTGTAGGTGGGACAAACCTATGATCAATCAACGTTAAGATGGAAACATGCTAAAGTACGACGTCAGCCTCAACTTGGAGCTTTGCTGATGGCAGCTAGACCTACTGTATATACTCGAATGTCAGCTTAGATCATAGATTTAACGTTAGAAATAGAGGCTCTGAATCAACACGGTGCGGGCGTAGTTTTCATTTAATTAACACATTCACTGCCAGCCGTTTTTTTTTTACTGTAGGTAGCTTCTGCCAGAGGGTTTTTTTGAGGATTCTGGCTCATCTTTCAAGACCCGAGGATTCTTTTCTGCTAAGATTTTGTGAACACAAAATATCTCAAAAGAACTAATAGAATGTGTGCTTTCTCTGTCTAAAAGAGTTAGTTTGTAGAGTTAGTAGTTATGTAGGCATTAGCACTTGAATACAGCATGGTTTCAGCGTCTGAAAATTTAAGCTGAGATAAATAGCTTTTTGTGAAATTCGATAGAACAGTCACTTTAACCATTCATTTTTGGCATCAGTAAGACGTCAGACATCTAAACAATAGTTTTGAACAGTAATTTCCTCCATAACAGCAGGAAACACCCCTCTCCTTCAAACTCCTCCCTCCGTGTGTGTTCTTCTTGGCTGCAGCGGGCGTGTCACAAGCGAGTTGCTGCTGCCTGCTGCTGCTGCTCCTGTCTGCTGGCGGCCGCTGGGCAAGTCTGGATGGGCTCGCTCGTTTCTTGGGGTTTCGGTTGAGAGCTTTGATGAAGCTTTTGCGATTCTGGTCTTATTTATGCTGCGTGTTTCAAAGTGTGTTGCACCCATAATCTATTATGCAAATCTGCAATCCCCCACCGCCAGCAACCAGCGCGAAAACGAAAGCGTTTTCGCCAATCCATTTTACAGTATGAGAATGGTTTCATCGCGCGTTCCCCTGCAGTTTTGGCTCTGCTTTTTCTAGTCTGGAGAGCACTGTCGCCACTTAGTGGGTCGGTGGAATGGGTTGTACACGTTCGGTGGCTCCCATATTTATATAGAAGATGTAAAAGGGTTAGATGCACATCCCACCGTCAAATTTTTTTTTTTTTTTTTTTTACGTATTAACACGTCATTGGCAGTCAACCGTTGCATTTTTTTTGACGTATCAACACGTCATTGGCAGTGAACGTGTTACGAAATAGCCTATAAAAATAGCAGCTCCGTTGCACACAGAGCACCGTAGTGCGCTATGGAGACATTTATGGTAACCTTTTTACGCAGGTGATTTAGTGATATTTTCCACGCAACGTTCAGCTGCAATCGGCAGGGTCAAACGTATACAGTACTTGGGAGCAAATAAAAATTAATACTTCATGCTGGAGGAACAAACCATAATCTTAAGGAAATAGAATAATTCAAAGATGTAATAAAAACCAAAGGCAGCACTGCTGCACACAATAATCACAGAAAGTAGGGCTGGCAAAAAAGAAATCTGATTGTCTCAATGCATAAGTTATTCAGCTTGCTTGATTTCGCCACCGAAGTTCAGCATCTCCGTTGCGCACACGGTGCGGACTCTTCTCTCCTTCTCCAGGAAGCTCATTGTTTCGTGGGCGGTGCCTTTTAAGGTTTAATCTTATCCTTGCAACTTAACCTGCTCCAGACCAGATTAACCGTGCAGCATAAAGTTGCTATGGAAATATATCTCGGTGACAAGTGAACTAGCGTAGCACGGCAAACCCAGGGTTAAACCTGAAGTTACCTCGTGGTATCTTGCTTCGTGGTATAGGCCTGTGGTAAACCCCCAAATCCTTCCATGCAGCCAAGGCTTGAAATCCCCTTTTGGTCACACGCTCCCTCTCTCTGTCTCTGTCTCAGTCGGCTGACGGACAAGGAACTGCTCAAATGTAATTATTACCAGTATTCTTATTCTTTCTCTCCTGGTTGCATGGTATTTAGACTGAATGCCCATGTTGATTCCATTACTTAGCTGAGTCGTTAGTAGAATCAGTTCTCAGTCTATCCGCATCGCTCAACTAGAGACTGAGGACTTTCTCAAGTTTTGTTGTTAAAACTGGGTGGAAACAATTTTAGAGTAAAAAAACGGCACAGAACCAATCCAAAGTCTTTAGGGCGGCCCATCATGCAGAAGGGGCTGCGGCCTGCAAGTTGTGAGCTTGTAAACCCAGAAATCTGAATCAAATACTGTAACATTGTTCGGGACATCCATTTTCAATGTTTTAAAAAGGTATATTCATGTTACAAAGTGTTTCACTGTATCTCCAGTTTGTTTCCCTATGGAGGATAATAGGGGAGAGCGTCAATGGGGCATAGGTTTGTTAGCTGGCGGCCGTTCTCTCCGCAGTTCAAACAACTATTATTACAACATATATACATATCAGAATCAGAATCAGAATCAGAAAGACTTTAATAATCCCCGGGGGGAAATTGGGACAAATCACAGCTGCTCGTTCACAAAACACACATATCCTAAAATAAATACACAGTAGTAGTGCAATAGTAAAATAGCAGAATAGAAGAAACAAACAACACAACATAGCATGGAGTAAACAGTATACACAGTATAAACGTTAACCAGTATTACTGCGATAGGAGCAAAGTAATACTTTGCAAAGGCACTTTTCCAGTTAACCTATCTAAATTATTGCACACTGAAACATGTATTATTATTCGGCTTGCCCTATACTTTACACGTGGCTCAGCCAGACACTTTTCTAGTTAGCCTATCGGCTGGCTCAATCTCAGGGAGACTGAGCGTCTCCGAGGTGCTCTTTTAAGAGAGGCATTAAATAGGCCAATGGCCACAGGCAGGAATGATTTTTTGTGCCTCTCCGTGCTGCATCTGGGTGGAATCAGTCTCTCACTGAATGTACTCCTGTGTTTGACTAGCACGCCATGGAGTGGGTGCGAGTCATTGCTCATGATGGAGCGTAGCCTGGATAACGTTCTCTTCTCTGACACCGCAGTCAGAGAGCCCAGGTCCAGCCCCACAATGTCCCTGGCCTTACGGATCAGTTTGTTAAGTCTGTTGGCATCCGCCGCCTTCAGCCTACTGCCCCAGCACACAATAGCATAGAGGAAGGCACTAGCCACTACCGACTCATAGAACATCCTCAGCATGGTCCGGCAGACGTTGAAGGACCTCAGTCTTCTCAGAAAGTAGAGACGGCTTTGCCCCTTTTTGTAGAGTGCATCAGAGTTCTTAGCCCAGTCCAGTTTGTTGTCAATGTACACTCCAAGGTACTTGTAATCATCCACTATGTCAACACTGACCCCGTGGATTGAAACAGGGGTCACCGGAGCCTTGACCCTCCTCAGGTCCACCACCAGCTCCTTTGTCTTTGACACGTTGAGCTGCAGGTGGTTCTCCTCACACCATGTGACAAAGTTGGCCACCACATCCCGGTACTCATCTTCGTCACCATTTTTGATACATCCCACTATCGCAGAGTCGTCAGAGAACTTCTGAAGGTGGCAAGACTCAGTCAGGTAGGTGAAGTCCGTGGTGTAGATGGTGAAGAAGAAGGGAGAGAAGACCGTCCCCTGTGGAGCTCCAGTATTACTGACCACTCTGTCTGACACACAGTTCTGTAAGCGCACATATTGTGGTCTGCCAGACAGGTAATCCACAATCCAGGCCACCAGGGGGGCATCCACTCGCATCGCCGTCAGCTTCTCGCCCAGTAGAGCCGGCCTGATGGTGTTGAACGCACTGGAGAAGTCAAAGAACATGACTCTCACAGTGCTGGCTGGGTTGTCCAGGTGAGCGTAGGCACGGTTGGTCAGGTAGATGACCGCGTCCTCCACTCCCAGTCGGGGCTGGTAGGCGAACTGGAGGGGGTCAAGGGATGATTTGACTATAGGCCTGAGCTGCTGCAGGACGAGTTTATCCAGGGTCTTCATGATGTGGGACGTCAAAGCTACCGGCCTGTAGTCATTGGAGCCGCTGGGTCTTGGCTTTTTCGGTACAGGAACGATACAGGACGTTTTCCACATCACGGGGACCTTTTGGCGACTCAGGCTCTTGTTGAAGATCAGCTGCAGTACATCACACAGCTGGGGGGCACAGGCTTTGAGCACCATAGGGCTGACGCCATCCGGGCCAGCTGCTTTTCTCATGTGTAGTCTCATCAGCTGATTCTTCACCTGGTCCGCTGTGATGGTCAGCGTGGGTGGGGGGGAGGGTGGCATCCTCAGCTCTGACGCCCTTCGGGGGGGGGGGGGGAGGAGGAGGGGGGGGGATGTGACCTCGTCTCTGGGTGACGGGGTATGAGGGGGGGGGGGGGGGGGGGGCCATGAAGTGGGCCATCAGCCGGAGCCAGAGAGAGGGCGGGGGGGGGGGGGGAGAGTGTGGCGGGGGCTGCTGTTGGAATGCAGCCGTCAGGAGAGTCAGGAGAGTCGGGGGAGGGGGCACCCGGGCCAGCTGCATCAAACCTGTTGAAAAACAGGTTCAATTCATTGGCCCGATCAACCCCCCCCTCCACCCCCCCGCCCCCTGCATTGTTAAAGCCCGTGATGGCTCTCACACCTCTCCACACCTCTCTCATATTGTTCTGCTGAAGCTTTGCCTCCAGCTTTGCCCTATAGCACTCTTTAGCTACTCTAATGCTCGCTTTCAGTTCTCCCTGGATGGCTCTGATCCTGTCTCTGTCCCCCGACCTAAATGCACTTTTCTTGGCATTCAGGATGGCCTTAATGTCTTTAGTTACCCAAGCTTTGTTGTTTGGAAAACATTTTATTTCCTTTGTGGGTATGTTGCAGTCCACACAAAAGTTTATGTAGTCCGTAATGCACTCTGTGATTCCATCTATATCCTCTCCATGTGGGTCACAGAGTGCCTGCCAGTCCGTTACCTCAAAGCAGGCTCTAAGCGCCTCAGTTCCCTCCTCTGACCATACCCTCACTGTCCTGGAGGATACAGGCAGCTTTTTTACCATCGGGGTATATCTAGATCTGAGGTAGACTAGGTTGTGGTCGGCGCGGCCAAGCGGGGGGAGGGGTGACGAAGAGTAGGCAGCATCCTTCACGTTCGCGTACATCAAGTCAATAGTTTTATCGCCCCTAGTGCTACAGCTCACGTACTGTTTAAAGTTGGGCAGTGTCTTTGACATAGTCACGTGATTAAAATCTCCTGATATCAGTATCAATGCACTCGGGTGCTTAGATTGGAGTCCCGCAATAGCGTTGTGGATAATGTCACACGCTGATATCGGATTAGCGGAAGGTGGGATGTAAATCGCCACAACAATCACATGAGAGAATTCCCTAGGTACGTAGTATGGCCGTAATCCCACGGCTAAAAGCTCCGTGTCAGGTGAACACGAGCGTTCTTTAATGCTGATATGGGCCGGATTACACCATTTATTGTTAACAAGAATGGCAAGGCCACCTCCCTTACTTTTACCGCTCGAAGTGCTATCACGGTCTGCCCGTATAGTCTGGAAGCCATCAATAGATGCGTTGCAGTCCGGAATGTCCTTATTTAGCCAGGTTTCCGTGAAGCACATTAGGCTGCACTCGCGAAATTCCCTCTGAGTCCTCGTCAGACCTGTTAATTCCTCCATTTTATTCGATATCGATCTGACGTTGCCCATCATCAGCGAGGGGAGATTAGGCTTGAATCTCCGACGTTCTCTTCTGGCTTCGTTTTTTCTCTGCCTCGCTCTCCTGCCTCTCCCCCTCCTACCACGCCGTGCGTTCTTTATCAGTTCCTCCGGAATAAGCGGCGCTGGGACCGACTCGCCGTCCGGCGAACGGAGCTCCAGCAGCTGTGCTCTGCTGTAAACAATGGCCACATGTCCTGGCGCCAGCTGATGTCCCCAGGCGATACATTGTAGAAGCAGTAAACCGGTCAAAAATACGTTAAAAATTCCTCTGAACCGCATGGTTACAGGCGGATACACTATTTACACAATATATACACACGATAAGTGTTAGAAAAGAGCGATAATAATAATAATAATACAAAGAGCACGGAAACGAACGAGCAGCTGCAACAAGCGACCTTCCTGGTCGACGCCTGCGCACACCAACCACCAATATACATAGTATCTTGGTTACTGTGGGGGTTTTGGAGTATCCCTTTTTTTGTTTGCGCATGTAAACATCATATCCCGATTTCAGAAACCTGGGCCCTATACTACGAATGTTCTATAAGAAGATCCAGGATCTGTCCCTTGATCTGGTTTGTCTAAACCAGATCAGCTCGATTGTAGTTAACTTGTACTACGAACCTCGTTTGCCACTCGTTTAGTGGAACCAGGTTTTTCTAATCGAGCCCAGAGCTCGTGCACATGAAAATGCCCGTGCACATGAGCTCATGCACATAAAAAGGGCGTTCTCCCCGACATCTGACCAATCACAACATGGAGACGCCAAACACGTCATCGGCCGCGTCTGGCAGCAGCAGCAGCAGAGCTGCATATTTCTCGCTTGAGGAGCAAACGCTCATATTCACGAAATATGAGGTTCTTAAAGATCTAATAAAAACAAAGGGCAACACTGTTGCACATAATATGCGGCGAAAGAAGGGCTGGCAAAAAATTGCAGATTGTCTAAATGCATAAGTTATTCAGCTTGCTTGATTTCGCCACCAAAGCGCCAGACACGCCTATTTCCTCATTGAATGAATCCGCAAATAAAAATCTGCGTTGGATATTATTAGTCTGTTCCCGAATGACTGTGACCACTTTTATCCACACCAGTAATTTCTTTGAAGAGCGGTTTCTACCTAATAATAGTAATCTATCTCAGTCCAAAATCCATATGTATAGAACATTTAGGCTCAATGAATAATACTCATCTCATGATGTGTTTAGTCGCACTGACTGAATAATTCCTATAGGCTAATCAATAAAAAAAAGAATGATAATAAAATAAAAAAATGCTTCTGAACTGAATTGACACGGTACGTGCGGGCATAGATTTCATTGATAAAAAATAGCCTATTTTGTGGTCACATGTTAGCAGAGTCGCATATCTCCATATTTCATATAATGATGCTGGAAATATGAAGTTCAATCACATCATACAGGCCAAAATCAACACAGTTGCAGCTGCAAAATGCAGGAGTAGCCTAGATATGAATCATCTTAATATGGGATCGCCTGTGTGCAGGTGATCCCATATTAAATTGCTTAGATGTAGTAGGCTATAGCATGTATCACCATTTCAATTCCAACCCAATGTCAGTCTCAGCTCCGTTGTGCATACGGCACCGTGCGCTTTGGAGACGTTTATGTAACCTTTTTATGCCGGTTTAGTGATATTTCTCCACTCACTATTCAGCTGCAATCGATCAACGGGGTCAAACAATGTATCTAGGCTACTTGAGAGCACAAAAATGAATCTATAAAAACATATTCCAAAGTGGTAAGTAGGGCTTAATTAAAATGTAGCCTGCGACAAGTGCAAGGCTTTACTCCTTGATTAATTCAACATTACAATTTGTGCTCCTTCCTCGATGGGAAACTCATCCAGAAAGGGGTTGGCCATTTTTCCAAACTGCTGATTCGATTGGTTCGTGGGAGGTGCCTTTTAAGGTCTAATCTTATCCTTGCAACTTAACCTGCTGTGGACCAGGTTAAGTGTGAAGCATAAGTTGCTATGGAAATATATGTCGGTGATAAGTTAACTTGCTTTGTAGTACGGCTAAACCAGGTTTAAACCCAAACTTATCAGGATCAACCTAAATCTTGCTTTGTAGTACAGGCCCCTGGACAAGCCCTTATCCAGGTTTTGAGAAACCCGGTTATGATAGGTGGAGTACGCCGAAAGAAACTGGGTTACTGGTGCATGTATACATCTTATCATGGTTTCTGACTGCAGTAGAGTACTTGCGCAGGTGCGGCTTGAACAAAGTCTCACTTCTGGAGCGATGAGGAAATGGAGTTTTGCGGAGTTTTGTCTTTCAGTGTATACTTATCATGTATACAGAGATATAGGGCTCTATCGTTGCATAGGCCTATGAACTGCGCCCAACGCCAGACGCAGCCCAGAGTAGTGGGCGTGGACCAGCGCACTCGATATTTTGGTCACTTATCTAAATCACGTTAAAGGAGAATTTCGTTTTTTTTTAACCTGGACCCATCTCCTGGCAATAATTATGATTTGGCCACTCACCCAGCGATGTCCGCGGCGTTTCTGGCCGTCCTAGCGTTGTTTTGAGATCAATAGCGTCCAAGTCAGTTGTAAAATGGAGCTGATTTGGGGCCAAGTGTGAGCCTGTCTTTCCTGCATCTAAATAGCTATTTTTATTCCCGTTTTCACCACATATCGTCGTAATGTGATCCCTCAACATCCACCAGAGTGATATTTCGCCCCAGGCCATTTCCTGGAGTCTCCCAGGGATCAAATTGCCTCAAACGTGATCTCAGTCACCAAGTCTCGTAAAGTCCCGCGATACTTTCCTGCCGACTGGCCAACTACAGGTAGGACGCTTTGCAGTGGTGGTTTTAGCGTAACCAATGTGGGGTTTGGCGTAACCTATGTGGGATTCGAAATAACGAAGGTTATAGCGCAAAGTGCTAAATTAACGCCAGGAGGAAAGATATCATTAGGCCGGTATTTAAGGCCGAAACGCCCATTCTGGCCTATTCTGCCACTGCGCCACGCCTATTTTGCGTAAAGCGCATTTCGGGGTGTAAAGCCATGTTGCTATCTTCCCGAGGCAGGCACAAGGCGCGTTTTTTTGCGTTTAAGGCCAGTTTCTGCACCTAAGGCCTGTGGGAAAATAGAGCCCATAGGGCCCTATTCTCCCCAACACAGTCTCACAGAAAATTGTATAATAGCAACGTTTTGGAGCAACGTTGCTATGTTACAATTTCGGCTCGAAAATTGTAAAATGGTAACGTTCTGAGATCTTAGGGTTAGGGTTAGGGTAGGGGGAGGGGTTAGAAACAGAAAATCTCCATAAACCACACCCAAACCACGCCCACCGCTGTAGACACATACGTTACCATTTTACAATTTATGAGCCGAAATTGTAAAATAGCAACGTTGCTCCACAAACGTTGCTATTTTACAATTTCTTTGGAGATCGGGTTGATTCTTCCACAGGCCTTAGGCGCAAAAACTGGCCTTAAACGCAAAAAAAAACGTGGCTTGCGCCTGCCTCGGGAAGATAGCACAATGGCTTTACGCCCCGAAATGCGCTTTACGCCAAACAGGCGTGGCGCAATTTCGGCCTTAAATACCGGCCTAACGATATCTTCCGCCCTGGTGTTAATTTAGGGCTTCGCGCTTTTCAAAACCAGGCCTATTCAGTGCGCCGGTTGCGCGGAGCTCTCCTCTGCCATCTGACTCTCTGTCCCCCTTCTCTCTGTGTCACTCCCTCTCTCTTGCTCATCAGACAGGCACAATACGACTGCTGGGAAAAAAGTTTGCCGGGTCTCTCTCTCTCTCACTCCCTCGTGCATCAGACAGCAGACAGGCACGCCACAGATGTGAAATCTCCCAGTATGCATTGAGGCGCATTGAGGCGAATCCGTTTGAGAAGAAATAGCAACCTAATCAGCTTAAATAGGGTAAGTGGTAGATCGAAATAATATTTATCTTAACACAATTGCAATTGTGGAACATTTCAATATTGGACAAAATAAAATGGCGAAATTAAATCACAACCCTATGTGAAACATATATGTCATCCTAGGGGCTATACATATCCCTCGCAGATTTAACGTGATTTAGATAAGTGACAGCGTAACGCGGTTCTACTGTCATGTCCTATACTGTGATGTCCGCTCCAATAAATTGGCCCTACTTCACATTTAGTTTTACAATACAAACACATTTCTGCAATGACTTTACATAATGTAGGCTATATTTATGTGCATCATCCTACCTGCAGCAGGGGAGAGAAAACGATATCATTCTGGACAAACTTTCACCAATCTAATCTCATCATTTTAGAACATTCTTTTCACTTTGATCTTGCATATTTGTAGCATATGTAGCATATTTACATGCTTGCAGTATTTATCTAATCCAATCTAACTGCAGTTAGATTGGTTTGAGAAGCATAATAATATGGAATAATGGCCTATATATGGAGACAGACAGACGGGATGAAGGGAGGGGGGGAGCAGAGCGCTTGGCTTGTCTGGCTTTACTGGATTGCTCCGTGGAATTGGAGCTTAACACATTCACTGCCAACAGTTTTTTTTTTTACTGTAGGTAGCTTCTGCCAAGGTTTTTTTTTGAGGATTCTGGCTCATCTTTCAAGAGCCGAGGATTATTTTCTGCTAGGACTTGGTGAACACAAAATATCTCAAAATAACTAATAGAATGTGTGCTTTCTCTGTCTAAAAGAGTTAGTTTGTAGAGTTAGTAGTTATGTAGGCATTAGCAGTTGAATACAGCATGGTTTCAGCGTCTGAAAATTAAAGCGGAGATAAATGCCTTTTTGTGAAATTCGATAGAACAGTCACTTTAACCATTTATTTTTGGCATCAGTAAGACGTCAGACATCTAAACAATAGTTTTGAACAGTAATTTCCTCCATAACAGCAGGAAACCCCCCTCTCCTTCAAACTCCTCCCTCCGTGGCTGTTCTCCTCCTCCCTCCGTGGCTGCAGCGGGTGTGTCACAAGCGAGTTTCTGCTGCCTGTCTGCTGCTGCTGCTGCTGCTCGTCCGGCCGCGGGCGAGTCTGGATGGGGCTCGCTCGTTTCTTGGGGTTTCGGTTGAGAGCTTTGATGAAGCTTTGTGCGATTCTGGGCTTTATGCTGCGTGTTTCAAAGTGTGTTGTACCCAGTCTATTTTTGGAACCCCCCACCGTTGTGCGCCACCGTTGTGCTCCAGCGCGAAAGCGTTTTCGCCTACAGTATGAGAATGGCTTCCTCACGCTTTTCCCTGCAGTTTTGGCTGGCTTTCAATAGTCTGGAGAGCACTGTCGCCACTTAGTGGGTCGGTGGAATGGGTTGTACACGTTCGGTGGCTCCCATATTTTTATAGGAGATGTAAAAGGGTTAGATCAACGTCCCACCGTCAATTTTTTTTTTTTTTTTTTTGACGAGTTAACTCGTCCACGGCAGTCAACCGTTGTTGTTTTTTTGACGAGTTAACTCGTCCACGGCAGTGAACGTGTTAAAAGGCAAGCTTGTGACTCGTTTACTGCACTTCCCCAATGAGCAGACTGTGCATAATTTTACGCTTAAAAGGCGTGGTTGTAATGCTTAAGGCTGCGTGTAGCGCCGACACCAAGATATCGAGTGGGCTGGTCCAAGTCCACTGATCTGCGCTGCGATGGGCGCTCAGCGCAGTTTATAGGCTGATGCAACGATAGGGGCCACTGAGTTCCATGTAAACACCATTATCCCAAATATGATCAAAACCAGGATAAGCCTCATAACCAGGATACTCAAGTCCATGTAAACGCAGTCATTGAGAAGAAGTTCCCAGATGATTGATAGGCAGAGATCTCCAATTGTCTGGGATTCGAGACTAGCCTATACACCGTTAGCTTTTTTCTGTGTGCGGGGGTTGAATCATGACGTCTCTGAACCGATCAATAGTGACTGACATATCCGAACTGATCACTAGTGACTGACGTATCTGAACTGATCACTGACGACATATCTGAAGTGATCACTAGTGACCGACATATCTGAACCGATCACTAATGAATGACGTATCTGAACCAATCACTATAGTGACCGATGTATCTGAACCAATCACTAGTGACTGACATATCTGAACCGTTCACTAGTGAGTGACTGACATATCTGAACTGATCACTAGTGACCGACGTATCTGAACTGATCACTAATGAATCATGTATCTGAACCGATCACTAGTGACCGATGTATCTGAGCCAATCACTAGTGACTGACATATCTGAACCGATCACTAGTGACCGACATATCCGAACTGATCACTAGTGACTGACGTATCTAAACCAATCACTGGTAACTGACATATCTGAACTGATCACTAGTGACCGACGTATCTGAACCGATCACTAATGAATCAGGGCTGGTTCCAGAACAAGATGACTAGGGGTGCATCCTAGATAGGAAGGGGTGCAGATGCCCGGCCAAAGGCCGAAGGTCGGCCGCCCGAAAAATTTGAGTTATTTTACTAAAAATAATGCATTTGACCATCATTTCAAGTAGAATGATACCACCCAAGCAAGAATATTTCAAGTGTTTCAAGTGCTTTACTGAAATATTTGGACCATATAATGATAATACAATTATCTCAACCTTAAAAGGTTACATATAGGTGCCAAAAAGCCATAAAATCACATCAAAGAACAAAGAAAAACAACAACTATAATTCAAGTTTAAACAGTAAGTGTGCAGCTGTAGCATTTATTAAAAAAAAAAAAAAAAAAAAAACTTTTCAACTGAGCATGCAGACAATTAAAATAAGGGTGCAATGCATGCTTTTGCACCCCCGTAGAACCGGGCCTGTAATGAATGACGTATCTGAACCAATCACTAGTGACCGATGTATCTGAACCAATCACTAGTGACCGACGTATCTGAACCGATCACTAGTGACCGACATATCTGAACTGATCACTAGTGACAACGTATCTGAACTGATCACCAAATGACGTATCGGAACTAGGGGTGTCAGCGTTACCGCGTTAATCGCGATGCGATTAAGGGCCGAACATAACGCGTTTTTTTTTATCACGTTAATCGCATGCCGCTATTTTGTCCCTTCGACGCACCCGTATTTGTAGTCAAGCCGGTCGCAGCGGTTTCCTGTCTCCTGCTGTTGGTGCAGGCATGGAAAAGAAAGAGCAACACACTTCTCGTTTTACTTAAAAAATCTCCCAAATGGCACAGTGGACAAGTCAACAGTAGTTTGCACCTTATGTAAAACGGAATTAAAATATCACCGAAGTACATCGAGTTTGAGCTATCACCTAAAAGCTAAGCATACCGGAGCAGCTAGCGTCGCCGTAGCCTCAATGCGAGACTCATCACTCATTCTTCCTTCAGAGTCTCTGATGCACGGGTCCTCTAGCCACTGGGAGGTCGGCTCCATGGCTTCCTTCACGCGATATACACGTTATCAATCACAATAAAACTGTACCTACCATTATTCACATGGAAGTGCCAAAGATTTTAGCTCAGACACAGCCTTCTTCGGCTGTGTTATTTTGGGTTTCGACTGCTCTACAGCGCCGCCACCGGAAGTCAAGATATATTTTGTAGACATTGTTACCTCCTGTCTACATTGCACTTCTATTGAATTGAAAATAAATCTAAAATTCAAGATCACAAAGTACATTTATTTGCATTAATTTGATTCCCAATCACGACACACTGGTAAGAATTATTAATATCGAATTAAAAATGTTTTGAAATGCAAAATAATGGCAATCGCAAGATTAATCACGATTAAGAAAATGTATCGTTTGACAGCCCTAATCTGAACCGATCACTAGTGACGATGGATCTGAGCCAATCACTAGTGACTGACATATCTGAAACGATCTAGTGACCGACGTATCTGAACTGACCACTAATGAATGACATATCTGAACCGATCACTAGTGACCGATGTATCTGAACCAATCACTAGTGACTGACGTATCTGAGCCGGTCACTAGTGACTGAAATATCTGAACTCATCACTAGTGACCGATGTATCTGAACCAATCACCAGTGACTGATGTATCCAGCCATTCCTACTACTACTACTCCTTACCTACTATCTACTACTTCAGTCACACTGCTGCTGCAACCAGTTAGCCTCTACTACATATGGTTATCCAGCGGTTTACTAAGAATGTCGGTCGCTTTTCACAACAATATCGACTTTACAATGTTGTTATGAGGATGATTTCAACTAATCTGTTTTGCCAAGAGGCAAATGAAAAACCTTCAGTCCCACCCATGAAGATCCTAATTGGTTCCATTGTTTCTCCTATAGCGAATACAAGCTATTGACTCTAATCACTCGGTTTCTCCAGGTCTGTTTCTCTTCCAAAACTGATAATACAACCTGCTGCAATTAATAGGTGTTGCAACATGCCAAGTTGCCTCTGATCACAGATGTGTTGGCATCTACAAGGAGGCAAGCTCCAAGTCAGAACCTACAACAGATGCTCTTTGGTAGCCTACAGGGTGTCTGAATGTAATTAAGTTTAGGTTCCTGTGAAATTGCAAAAGATGTGAGGGCCAATAAGTCCTCCAACTTGTGATCCATAGGGAGGAGTGATTGCCAGTGTTGAAACCTCTCTGGAACATTTATTCTCTATCATTCTAAAAACTATTTTTTAACAGTTCTAAAGGCTCTCCCCCCCCCCCCCCCCCCCCCCCCCCCCCCTCCCTCTCTCTCTCTCTCTCTCTCTCTCTCTCTATCCGAAATTTACTTTTTGGCTCTTTTATTGCCCAAAAAAGTATTTGCCAGACAAAAAACTTTTCTAGCCAAAATTAATATAGGCTACATTTGTCATAAAAAAGCCTATAGAATCAGGCATCGGAACTTAACAAGTTGTCCATCAATAATAAATCTAACATAATACAAGTGTACAGCAGTGTGTAGTGTACAGACGTATAAAATCTCTAACTACACATTATGCTAGGATGTGCTTCAGCTCCAGCCAAACACTTTAACCATGCACACAAACCATCAGTAAACCTGTCCTGTAGAACCAGTCAGCAGAAGTCAATTGATTTCCTATGAGACGCGTCAGCCGATAACCAGGGTGGTAATTACTGTAGATGGAGGCCATGGCCGCCGTTGCCCCTCCCTCTGGCCTTAATGCCCTGAGATCTCTAAGGCCACCTTGGCAGTGCCCTGCTAGCAGCCTGCTATTGTCAGTTGCTTTAAAAACATCAGTGGTCTCAGTTTAATGTAGCCTGCCCTATGCAAAGGATGTATAATTGGCTCATTTTACCACACATTTCAGAAAATGTTTAAGCACGTCTAAAGTATGCACCCGACACGTGCACCTATGTGCAGTGAATATGCCACTGTCTCTGACTTGTCTTATCACTATACTGCCTTATGCTTGTTGTGTCTCTTGTTGTTTTTGCACCCATATGCCCTGTTATATTTGTACTATTTGCACTATGTTGTAAACGGAGTCCACAGCACAAGAATTTCACACGTGATACTTGTACCATGGAGTGACAATAAAAAAAAATCTTGAAAAAAATCTTGAATCTTGAAAAATCCCTCTTCACGATGTCAATAGAGCAATTGCCTTTGTGGCCTGGCATGTGGCCTTGTGCCCTAAAAAAAATAGTGACGTCGAAGGCCAGATGGCCTTGCCCCTAAAATGACGAAATTCCCATCCAACCAATAACCACAGTCGCCTCATTTCTACAAGCATTTCTCAGAGCTGCTTTAAACTGCAGTGGGCGGAGCCAAAGAACAACAACTTCCCAGTAGCCTAGAAATCATAGACCATATACAAATAGGGTTAGGTCACCCATTGGTTTGCAGACTCCCGTTTTTAGCCTCGAGTTTGGCATTCTGACCATCTTGTTTTTTCCTTAGCAAGAAGCAACTAGCGCGAGAACAAGGGTTTCCCACAGAGCTATTGGTCCATGATCGGCGAGCTACACGATCACTGGACAGAGGCAGCGCTGGACCTCAACATAGTCTGCTTTATCATCTATTTTAGGGCCTACTCTACATTGGACCATAATTTACATCATGTTGTATTGACGAAGGCTTAAACTAGCGATTGAGACCATACAGTGTACAATCATTAAGAAAGTGTTTACTGAGGTAATGAATCAGTGAGAAGTAGGGTCATTATCCCATTGACTTCTGTACAATCCAAGGGGGCAGGCTTTCTTGGTCGTATTGAGGCCAATGCGGAAATACTAACAATTGCAGTTCCTTGAATGACCACTTGAGGCTGGCTGCAAAAGTGACTCAGCCTTATTCACCCCCGTGTTAAAGCAGCTACGAGCAACTTTTTCGATTGTTATTAAACAGTATAAATTTAATATCAATGCATCACATCTTACCTCTAATAGTCGACGAGACCAACGCAGAGTAGTCTCGCTTGAACCCCGAGTGAATCGGCCAGTGTAGTCTGTCTGTGGCCAGGGAAGATCAAGAAGTGAAATGAAACGGTTTGCAGCAGCCACTTCGGCCATAACGACAAAATAACTTCCAAAAAACCTGTTAGAATATAACGAGAGATGTTCCCGAGAGTATGCGTGGCGTTCACATTGTTTATTCTATGTTGCTAGGCAGCGCGAATGGGGTAGGCAGGCAGCTGCGTTTCACTTCCGGGTTTCACTTCCGCGTTTCACTTCCGGGTTAGCCGGTCCGGCGGTAACGAGAGAGAGAGAGAGAGCCCCCTGTTGACGCGAGTTTAGACAGACACAG
This sequence comes from Poromitra crassiceps, assembly GCF_964638095.1. Classification (NCBI taxonomy): domain Eukaryota; kingdom Metazoa; phylum Chordata; class Actinopteri; order Beryciformes; family Melamphaidae; genus Poromitra; species Poromitra crassiceps. The sequence goes on along the minus strand of NC_139623.1, from coordinate 25,130,033 downwards.
ACTTAATAATCACCTAAGGGAGCAATCTCCGATTCACACGGCTTTGGTCTCAGCTACTATTATAGGTAAGATGTGATGCATCAATATTGTAATTATACTGTTTAATAACAATCGAAAAAGTTGCTCGTAGCTGCTTTAAAATACCCAACTTTACAGCATAATAAATAAACATGTTTATAGCCTGGCTCAAAAAACGGTTATGGTCTCTATTAATTTCACCTTTCATAGCAACTGTACGGGGGTGATTTTTTTCTCACCCGTTTAGAGTACAATAGACGATTAAAAAAGGACTAGGATTTGGGTGTGATTGACAGGTCACCTGCATGTAAACCGTACAATCCAATGTTCTGATGTCACATGACCGTCATGTTCAACCCTTTCTCACTCCCAACCCATCAAAAGCTGACGTTTGGTCAGGAACCCTCGACGGCGACGGCAGTCACGGGTTATGTGACAGCTAGCCATCAGACCGTTATGCTCAGTTCTGTTGAAAAGATGTGATGATGGTGTGATGTTTTGAATGACCTGTTGCTCTCTCTCTCTCTCTCTCTCTCTAATCTCCCTCACTATCTCTTCTAATCGCACACAAAAGAGGGGATGACATTTGGAGGCAAAAAACTTGAAACATGATATCATCTGTTTGCCTTTCTCTTTGATTCTTTTTCTCTCACTCACACACACACACACACACGCATACGCGCGCGCACACACACACAATTCAGAAACACATTATGGCAATTCGTTAATTACAGAGCTCCCAAAGTTCAATATTTCTGAGGCCGTAAGTACAAAGGAAAGAATGAAATGTATAAATAATGAATTTGGCATTCTCTGCGATTAAAGTTGAATATCAAACCAATCAGCGAGTCATTTTCCGCAGCTATCTGATTATCATTCTCAGATTTTCCGGCTGAATATATCTTTTCCCGGCTTTCATGAGTAAAACACCAGGGAAAATAAAAGCAAAGAAAGAAAGAAAGAATAAGCATGAAATATTTGTTATTCATGAATTCATTTTATTCATATCTCCCTGTGCCTGATAGTTCATATCTTAGCTTAATATATAATATCATGCAGACGAGCGTCTCAGCTGGTTTTGTGTGTGCACACACGTGCGTGCGTGCATGCGTGTGTGTGACAGAGAGAAAGGTGACTTTGAACTAGTTTGGCAGAAGGTGCAGAAACTCTGACCATGAGCCGCAGAACCGCCGGGGCCAGGGGGTCCATGGCCCTCATAACGTCTTATATAATATATGTAGGATGTAGTTAAGCGCGCCTCAACCTCTACAGCCCAGCAGGCTGGTCTGGTGCTTCTCAGAAAAGGCAAACTTACAATATAGCTGATTGGATGTAATCCAACAGGTAGTAGTTATCTGTAGTTTATGATTCAGTACTCATAAACTACAGAGTATGATGCACCACTTTACAATAGGGTACACAAAAAGAGTAACTAATGAACAGGTAATAATTAAGTAATGATTCAGTATTCATTAACTACTGAGTATGATGCACCACTTTAGAATAGGGTACACAAAAAGACTAACTAATAGACAGATAATAATTAAGTAATGATTCAGTATTCATAAACTACTGAGTATGATGCACCACTTTACAATAGGGTACACAAAAAGAGTAACTAATGGACAGGTAATAATTAAGTAATTAAGTAATGAATAACTAACAATTAACTATATACTCCCAAACTGACCATTGGCTAACCATTAACTAATGAGTAATTACTCTACTAAGGAACTAACAACTAATCATGAACTAATGATTAACTACTATACTCACAATGTGACCTTGACTAATGATTAACTAATGATTAACTAATACATTCACGCACTGACATTTTGGAATCATTAAGTAATGATTAACTACTCTACTCAGGAAATTAGATACTAATCATTAACTAATGACTACCTACTCATTAACTATGATTAACTAGTGATTGACTAATGCCAAATTTTTCATTAGCTACTCATTAACTGGCTATTAGTTAATGGTTAGTTTACTAGTAACTACTATAGTATTTGTGTACGTTATTGTAAAGTGTTACCACAAATGATATAACGTTACATTTGCTAACATAAGTTAATGTTACCTGACAATCGGCCTGTGGTAGCGCTAAATTTCCTACGAAGTCACGTTGGTTTAGCCTGGAAGCTATAGTCCTGGAAGCTAGCAAAAAAAGTTAAGTTTTCCACAAGGCGCAAATGAATGGGGCTCCTAGCTATAGCTTCTTCTGGCTTGCTAACGTCAATTCACTAGCTTGTTATGAGATTTGGTCAGGCAGCAAGTGAAATGCTTTGCCTATATTGTCCCATGTTTGAGTTAAACATATGGGGGGAAATGTAGCTTTTCAGACCTGTTGCTGTTTCCCAATGTGTCTAAATGAAGAGCACAACTGCTAACGTTAGCAGCATGTTTATATACTGTATGGACAAGCAACTTATGCTCGACTCGTTTTCACTTGTCCAGAAAGAGAAAAATATATATTTAATGGCAATTCCTGATCATGCATTGCATTTGGATTTAGCCTACTAACTAGTCAAACTGCAATTTGTTAAACAGCCATTTATATTTGCAAGATATTTGTGTATGCTTTCTTAGCTGTTAAGGCCAGGTAGTAGTGATGCGCGGGTCACCCGGAACCAGCCGGGTCCCGTGGGCTGGGCCGCCCCGCAGGCGGGCTGGGTTGGCAAATTATGAAAATATCGCGGGTGCGGCAGGCTCAGAACATGACAAAGCAACATTATTAAATAATTTAGAGCAGTGAAACAGAAACACGCAGAGTAATTAACCTTAAAGACGTGAACTCTCTCTCATATGTTGGTACACACAATCAGACAGACTCCTGCTGCACTCTCTATAGCCTACATGGAGTAAAGAAAGTTTAACGCTTCAATGAGGTAGCCTATGTGCTCTCAAAACAATCATTTTGGAAGGATTATTAGCTGTAATTATTATTTGAAGTGTCCATAAAACTAATGCCACCGCAGATTTTCTGTTGTGGACTCGACTGTGATCTATTTGTAAAATTTACTGCAACGTGAGTAGGCTGTGAAGAATTGAGAGTGCATGAGGTAATTAAAAGAAATCAGACAGCGAGTCTGGCCGTATCTGCAAGCCGTGTGCGCACCTGCTGCACGACTACGTTTAGTAGCCTACTACTGCAACATGGCCAATTGAGAGCGCATGAGGTAATTAAAAGAAATGGGGAAAAATAAGAACTGTTTCTGTAGCCTGCCTAGTGCCTACCTCTACCTGCTACCTCCATTTGAAACACTGCGGTCACGCCATCCGCACTTTGGGGAAGTGTAGTCGCGCTATCTGAAGACCATGGATTAATTGAAGAAAGACCGACATGAAAGCAGCCGCACAACTCATCCAGAGCAGTAGCCCAGCAAACATCGTCTTGACCGCGACGTCACCAGACGATAGAATTGTGGTTTGGCATCTACCATCTAAGTCTGACGTTCTCTCCACGTTCCTCCAAAGTAACGTTTAGACTGTCACTTCAAAACAAAAAATATTGATCTCATATTGCTTTGAAAACACCACATGTAGGTGTCTTTTGTGTTTTTGTTGAATAAAATGACATTGGATTGACAATTTACCTGTTGTGTGATCAGATAGACATGCACTCCATGTGCAATGACGACTTTTATTGAACGCCCTTTTCTTTTTTAATATGAAAACACGTTTATGTCATATAAGTGCAAGTGTCTCTTGCTATGGGCTTGTATTTATCACAAACTTCCTGAATCCTGTGGTATTGTCCCATTTATCTTGCCGTAACTCAGTGTTGTGGGTTTTGGATTTGCTATGCTGTCTGCTAAAATGGTCAAGTCACGTTGGCTACATTATCGTAAATGATATAAATATACCTGTCTCATCGCTGGTTGAAAGCAGCGAGGCAGCTAGCCTAGCGATGCAACTTCGGACCGTCGTGTCAAAATGCGAAGTTCTCAATGTTAAGTATCTTTATATAGGACCAAATCCGTAGTATTTCTAACTAATTCCGTGGCCTAAAGGATAAGACAGAGGACTCCGAAGCGAGTCGTTGAATCTGGAGGTACAGTAGGCTATCTGCAATGCTGCTGCATGCACACTGTGCAGTTTTGTATCTGAATATCTGAATATAGCCGTTGTGGGAGCGGCATATTTCAAGGTTGTGGGGAAGTAGACGAATTACGTCGCTACGATTTCCATTTGAGATATACTTTTAGACCCTGACTAGATGTAGTGGTTTGACGTGCAGCAGACGGTCGTTATACGTGAAAATGTTTGTTGGGAGGCTACAACTGTTGTCACGCACGGCAGCATGTGAGTGTCTGTGTGTCTGTGTGTGAGAGAGAGAGAGAGGGGAGAGAGACAGAGTTATTAGCTACTTTGCACACCTTGGAAGCTCTGCTGTGCTCCTCCTGAGTCCGGAGACAATTAAATTGGCCGTTGCGGGCTGCTGGGTTGGGCTGGGTTCGGAATTTTCAGATATTTTAACGGGATGGGCGGGGCGGGCTGGCTCCAATGACGGGTTGGGTTGGGGCGGGCCTTAAAAAACCCTGACCCGCGCATCACTACCAGGTAGGCATATATAATAGGCTAGTATTGTGTTATCCCATCATTTGAATCTTCAAAATGTGATATATTTTATGATAATACTGTTAGCACAATTAGCCTACATTTCATTGTTTTGTATTCATCTGTAGGCCTTTATAGGTCTACTTTGTGTATGGAGTAATCCCCTCTTTGTTTTTTTCCTCACCCAGATCCCAGAGACCAGAACTCCAAAAGCGAAACCTGGTGGTCCAAAGAATGACCGGGCACAGTCATCTATCCCAGCAACCTTCGCCGCAGGATCCAAATACAAGTCAGACTCGCTCGAACAAGGTGCTAAAGAACAGGCCATCGCCCTTTGGATTGGATGCACCGGTCTACCTGCTCGCACAGTTGAGGATGAAGATTTCATCCTCATGATGGAGACATTTGATAAGAGGCTGACCATACCCAAAAAATTAAAATAGACAACTTAGTTGACAAGCTGTATAATGACGAAAAACAAAAATTCAAAGAGAGACTCGCCACAGCACGCAAAGTAACAATTGGGCTGGACATATGGACCAAAAAAGGACTTACAAGATTAAAAAACACGATTAAAAAAAAACACGATTTCAGACGGACAAGCCTGTCTTTATTGTCACACGATTACAATCAACACATGCACGGAGGGCCACAACACACACATGCTGACGGTGGCCGGTGAAATTTGTCCTCTGCATTTAACCCATCCTGGCTTTGTCCTTTCCTCCGGGGGGCAGGCCAGGAGCAGTGGTCGCTTTCTCGTACAGCGCCCGGGGACCGACTTCGGATGTTGTCGTCACTGGTCGGATGACGATGACGATCTGATCTTCTGCATGTTTTTAATGGGGGGGGGGGGTTATATACGGAGGAACCCCCCTGGGGGAGCACGGGGAGAACATGCAAACTCCACACAGACAGAAAGGCCCTTACGACGAGATACCCCACCTGGGCAGTAGGCACTGAAGATATGGGGGGGAACACAACCACAGCGCCCACAGTGTCCCAGGCGAACTCAGGACCTTCTGACTGCGAGGCGACAGCTCTACCACTGAGCTACTGTGCCCCCGTGCCACCGTACAGCGTCTTTTCTGGCAATTAGTGCATGTTATTTTTGCACTGAGGAGAACAAAGCAAAGCACATACTGTTGAGACTTGACCAGATCGCCCACCCACACACTGCAGAGTGTATAAAAGATTGTGTTGACCGATGCACAGAGGACTGGGGAATACCACAACACAAAATCCTGACTGTCATAACTGATAACGGAAGTAACATGGTTGCAGTGTTCAAAACTAATGAACAGGATGAGCCCAGCAGCTCCAAGGATGAATCCATGGAGAGTGACGACGAAGACTCTGAGGTGGTTGGAGAAGACCAAAGGTAAATTATTTCAGTTTACTGTTAATAAACATTTTCAGTAGCACATTAGATTATGTCTGGTAATTGAATTTTCTAAAGAAGATTAATAAAGTCTTTCTTTTTCTCTGTGTTTTTGTCTTATCTATCTAAGTATGGAGCCATAGATAGGACCCCGTGCGTTGCACATAGACTACAACTTGTGGTGAACATGATCCAGAAAGAAGTAAGTGTCAAACGACTACTGGACAAAGTTAGAGTGCTTGTCAGGCTCTTCCGCAAGTCGTCAAAAGCAACTGAGCGACTGCTGCAGCTGTGTAAACTAACTCTGGTCAAAGACTGCCCCACTAGATGGTCCAGCACATACCGGATGATATCACGGCTTCTCAAAGTCAAGGACTCAGTAGTTCAGGTCGCTGATGGGATGAGCTGGGACTATCTACTGCCAAGTGAGTGGCAGAGGCTGACTGCTCTAAGAGATTTGCTCCTCCCCTTCGCTGAGCACACCCAGATGCTCCAGAGCGACACACTGTCTTTATCCCTGTGGTGGTGCCTGCCCTGCTGGACCTGCATGCTCACCTGTCTGACTTCCCCCATGCTCAGGGTTCTAGCTTCAAGGACCTAGCTTCCCTGGCAAAGAAGATGAAGGCAAACATGGACCAGCGGTTCGGCTGCTTTCTTGATCACACTGTCTCCAAGTTCTCACTCCTCACTGCTGCTGCATGCTTCCTCGACCCAACAGTCGCACCCGAAGCACTCCTTGAAAACAAAGAACAAATTCAGGAGCTTCTGAGCAAAGCAGAAGATTACATTGCTCAATTGGTGCCACCAGTAGTACGGGAGGAGGAGGCTGAAGATGAGGAGACAGAGGAGTGAGAAGAAGAAACAAGAGAGGGACGACAGAGAAAGCGGGCCAGATTCAAATTCTTGTCAAAAGCAAGCCGGCCATCCAGGCCTAGCCTCTCAAAGCCGTGTGTCAGGCAGGAAATGAAGAAATTCCAGGAGCAGCTGTCACAGCCCATAAACGAAGAGACTGCCCTTGACTTTTGGGCTGCACAGGGAGATTCTGTTTATCCGAGCCTAAAACCTATCACCTTAGATCTTCTGGCCATGCCAGCATCTCAATCATTTGCTGAGTCTTTAGCGTTACAGGCAACCTCAGTCATGGCCGTCGAAATAGAGCAAGAGTCATTTTAGAGAGAAGCGCTTTCCTCAAACTGAATCGAGTTCGGTAGGCTAATTCTGCTGCTGACAGCATTGCAAGTTGCTACTATTGCTATTAGTAACAATATCCTACTGTGTCTGATTGTCTGTTTGTACAGATTGTTTTATGTGGTTCTCAAACCTTTTTGGCTTCAATACCCTCTTTCCCTGATTTCTGAATCCCTTTAGCCGACTACAACATTTTGCTTAGGAAACGGCAAGAGAAAACTATAGCATGATGAAATGAATGAACCCCTTCCACCTTTCCACCTTTTGTGGAATATGATATCACAAAATAAGAAATGGAGTGAAAGAGTTGCAATTGGTGCCTCCTGAGCAAATTTATTTTAATGTTGTATTTATTTTCATGACTTATTCTTACATTTTGAATTTCCCCCCTTTCTCCCAAGTAGCGACCCCCTGTAGTACCTGGGAACCACTGGTTTACAGTATTCAAGGGTTGTCTTATTCTAGACATTTGATGCACTTTCAACATTTTGTTTTGGTAACTTTGGAAACAGTTCAGATAAGGGATAGTTAGGTTGCAACTATCAAATTCAAGTCAAGTGTGTAAGTTTATGTTCCAAGACTTGGAAGAAGTGTTATGTTTTTTTCATACCATTCAAGTACATGTATGTATAACCTTACAACCTCACTGTTAATGTCAAATGAAAGACTGGAATTGGCAGGAATTTGTATTTATTTTATTGCTTTAAAGAATGTTTGCAGCTTGCACGAGTCATCTAATTTACCCAACCCAAGGTAAATATAGACTGGGGTTGTAGTATGTGGCAGACAAGGTCAAGTTGAGCATAATGTGTTCCTCATCCCATGCTCATATTGTGGGCATATGTGTGTTCATTGCACTTTAATAAGTTCTTCTCAGAAATAAAGCCACAATCGCCAAAGAAAGAATGTTTTGTTTCTTGAATGTCTAATGACCATTGATTCCACTGTTACCACTTTTATCTGTGTGTAATGCACAATTCTTAGTACATCAGCAAGTACAGCATGGCAGGCAGCATTGCATCTCCACTCTCCATCGATGGGAGAGTCTAGGCTATAGCTATCAAACTGGTAAGGAATCTGGATATTATTCAAGTAAAAGTGTTAAGAGAGTTAACTGTTGCTTTATGAATTGCAACACATACAACCTGTCAACCTTGATTCCAATACCTGTATTGGCCTAATTCATATATATATATATATATATATATATATATATATATATATATATATATATATATATATATATATATATATATATATTTATTTATTTATTTTTTTATTTTTGACTAAAACCTTTTGAGTTTTCGTCGTCTAAAGCTAGACTAAAACTATCAAGGATAGAAATGACTAAAATGTGACTAAAACTAATAAGCATTTTCGTCCAAAAGACTAGACTAAGACTAAATCTAAAATAGCTGTCAAAATGAACACTGCCATCAGCAGGAAATAGAGCGACTGGTCAATTGTCGATCAAAACAACCCGCTGTACATCACCTTATGTCTTGTCTGTTTACTTTTGTCCTTGTCTTTTTATTTTCAACTTGAAAACTTCAATAAAAAGAAAGTTTCAAAAAACAAAAGACTAGACTAAGACTAAATCTAAAATAGCTAACAAAATGAACACTGCCATCAGCAGGAAATAGAGCGACTGGTCAAGGAGAGAAGACAGCTGAAGAAACAATGCAGGAAAGCCCCAGAGGAGGAGAAGGAGGGAATAAATCTGGTGCAGGCAGAGATCAAGAACTGGCTGTCAGTTTTGAGGAGAGCTGAGAATCTGAGAAAGCGGCATAAAAAGAAGGAGCAGACAAGTTCAAGCTTCTTCAAAGAACCCTTCAAGTTTGTTAAGAGTCTCATTGGCAAACTCACAAAATCAAGGAAAGATCTCGAAGCTCACCTAAAAAGAAACCACACTGACAGCCGGCAGTGCGAACAGACCACCTTTCCACCCGATATCCCACCAATACATTCCCCACAACATCAGCTAGACGTCAGCCCTCCCAAGTGGAGTGAAGTGGAAAGAACTGTACGTCAGACAAGAGCTGCATCCACCCCTGGGCCCAATGGAGTCCCGTACAGGCTTTATAAAATGGACCAGATGTTCTACCAACAGCTTGGCTGAGGGCATCCTAATCCCAAAGGAAAAGGACTCTGCTGATATCAGCCAGTTACATCAGCCTCCATGTCGTGTTCTTGGACCTTGTCAATGCCTTTGGTTCGGTTCCTCACAATCTCATTTGGATTGCGATTTAACTTCATCAGTGTTCCAGAGGCTATCACCGCCCTTGTCAAATCCTATTTCCAGGACGTATAGCTATGCCTGACAACTGAGCAGTACACCACAGCATGGAAAGTCTGGAAATAGGTATCATGGCATCTCCCTACTAGCCTCCACCAGGGCCATGGAGGTCATCATCCGAGCCTCCCGGTGGGTGGTAGGAGGAGAGCAGCTCAAACCTGGTCTTTGTCTCCCTCCCATCAGAGCATTTATGGATGATATGACCACACTCACCACAACCAAGGCATGCACCAGATGACTGCTGAAAAAGCTGCAGGAGAACATTGAGTGGGCCCGGATGAAAATAAAGCAGAGCAAGTCCAGGGGCACATCAGTTGTCAAGGGGAAGCTGTTGGAGCAGCGTTTTTACATTGGCGAGGAACCCATACCAACAGTGACAGAGAAGCCAATCAAGAGTCTTGGATGCTGGTACGATGCCACCCTCAAGGACACAGATCAAGTGGACCAGCTTAGGCAGGACACCATCAGCGGCCTTGAGAGTATCAAAAAGTCTCCGCTCCCTGGCAGGTTGAAGCTCTGGTGCCTTCAATTCTGTCTCCTACCTCAGACCATCTATCAGGTCCCAATCTCAAAGGTTGACAAACTGTGGCTGGGTCTCCCCAGGTGCTTTAGCAACATAGGACTGTATGGAAAAAGGTATCCCGGAGCTTCCTGTGTCCAGTCTTGCAGAGGAATTCAAAGTAAGGTTGGAAATGACACTGACGGAATCCCGTGACCCATGTGTAGCCAAAACAGCTACTCTTGCAACTGAAAGGAAATTGACTCCATCTGTCAGCTCTTAACTCATTCATGGCCAAAGACGTCTTTGACGTGTTATCAGGAATAGCCCTCCCAGCCAATGACGTGTTTGACGAGTTTTTGTTTTTATTAGTGCAGCGCGTAGTTCAAAGACTTCCCCAGCCTGTGACATGTTATCAGGTCCCTAGCCTCAAAGCCAAGCCGACAACACGTTATCAAACACATACCGCAGCTGTTGTTTTGAAATGGAAGAGGAGGAGAAAACGGAGAAACGCTGCCTGTTGCATAGAGGAGAAACGCCATTGAAACACCCCTTGGTGCGCTGCGCTGGTCGCCTTGCTGCAGGGCGAACCTGGATTGAGTTGTTCGCGGTAGTCAAACCAACATGATCGATCCGGTTCCAGCGCCTGGTCCCAAAGCCAAGCCGACCCCGTTCCTGTGTCGCAGCATTCGTCCCAGCCCGAACGAGAGGAGGAAAACGATGCAGAGGCAGAGGAGGCTAGACGCTGATCTCAGACCAGTTTGGTGTTCCCCTCCTATGCTAATTTGCGGGGCGATCAGTAGTGTTCCCTGGGAAGAGGTGCGATCGAGCAGCAGCTGTGGACAGAACTCTCTCTCTCTGTGTGTGTGTGTGTGTGTGTGTGTGTGTGTGTGTGTGTGTGTCTGTCTGTCTGTCTGTCTGTCTGTCTGTCTGTCTGCACACTCACTCACACTGAGTAAACTGTATTGTTGAATGTAAAAAAAGCACTTCATGTATATATATATATATATATATATATATATATATTTTTTTGTCATTTGTGTCATAACGAATAATATTTACATGTCTGATGTCAATACAGTTCAAAATAAAAGAATTGAGAGCGAGTTCTGCCTGAGATTGTGTGCTTTACAAAAATGCCATTTTCTGCAATTTCTCTTCTCAGAGAGACCTTTTTGGTGAAAACAGGGTGTATATAAATGGCTATAAGTAGAGTACAGAACATGCTAAAAGCTCACTTTTTTTCCCTGGTGAACCCAGAGACGTACATCTTCATTTTGAGGTATTGCAAATCACTTTGGTGCTAATAGATAATTTACTGTGGGTCTTGAAAGATGACCAACAATTATGAAAATCTTTGGCCTGTGCTAAATATTGGCAGTCCTAAACTGGCCATGAATGAGTTAAGCAGTGGGAGATCTTTGGCATTGTCCAACGGAGAGGAGGCCTTGGCCTTGGAGAGAGCAGACAATCCTGGCGCAAGGTAACTCCATCTCAGCGCCGAGGTCTTGTCGTCGAGGAGGTGCGACGGCAGGAGCAGGCGACGATGTGTGCAAAGGCTGTCTCTCAATCAAAGCAAGGGCAGCGCATGAGATGGGAAGGAGTTGAGAAGAGGAAATTCTCTTGAAGGAGCTGTGGGGCATGGAGGCATTTCAAACCAGCTTCAGTTTACGAGCCTACAATCTCCCAGTAACCTCAACCAATGGTATTCAGAAATCCCTACGTGCCCCTATGTTTATTTCCAGCAAACCTGAAACACATTCTGGTTGGCTCCAAGACAAGCCTGACACAAGGCCGTTACACCTGACAGCACAACCAGGTGCTGAAGTGCCTAGCAGCTACTCTGGAGACCAGACGGACATACATCAATTCCCTACCTCCTCCATCATTCTATCCTGCATCTGTAAGAGGCTTCATCCGTGAAGGTGGAAAGGCAACCAAAACCAGGGTTTGTACAAAATCTGACTCTGGCCAACTGGGAGGGGCATGAGACTGGAAGTTAGTGGCAGATCTGAATCAAAGGCTCTGCTTCCCATCTGAGATTGCCACTACTAACCTCAGACCAGACCTTGTGCTTTGGTCCTCCTCACTTCACACCGTCCACATCATAGAGACTGTGCCCTGGGAGGATGCTGTGGAAGAGGCCTACGAATGCAAAAGCCTTAAGTATGCAGAGCTGCCAGCTGACGCTGAACAACATGGCTGGAAAGCCACGGTTTGCCCGGTTGAAGTTGGCCTCTTTTGGGCAAGTCGACTACCAGGCTGCTTAAGGACATGAGAATTTGAGGCCAATTTGAGATACCTCCTCGGCCCCAAAATAACACCAATGATATAGACAGTTTTACAGGGGTGCAAAAGCACGCATTGCACCCTTATTTTAATTGTCTGTATGCTCAGTTGAAAAGAGTAGTAAAAAAAAAAGTCATAATAATAAAAAATAATGTAGCCTAGTAGAGTGTTGTATGTTCTGAAAGACTTATGTTGCAATATTCTTTGCTAAAACACTTTACAGCATTTAAAGAGATTGTTTGGTCTTAACCAAAGGTACAATGAAATCTCCATGCTGCACACTTAAACTTGAATTATAATTGTTATTTGTTCTTTGATGTGAATTTATGGCTTTTTGGCACCTATATGTAACCTTTTAAGGGTGAGATAATTGTATTATCATTATATGGTCCAAATATTCCAGTAAAGCACTTGAAACACTTGAAATATTCTTGCTTGGCTGGTATCATTCTACTTGAAATGATGGTAAAATGCATTATTTTTAGTAAAATAACATGTCAAATCTTTCACGTCGGCCCGTACATGTGCCCCTTCCTATCTAGGATGCATCCCTAGTCATCTTGTTCTGGAATCGGCTGGATATAGAAGGGTTAAAAGCAGAGGGTGGCGCACCTGGGACCCCAGGTGTTGCCGATGAGCCCCCAAGAGGTGTTGTGGGCCTATCATCGAAACACCGGTGAAGGAGGGTGCCCACCCAATGACTCCAATGAAGCTTTTAACCCTCCCTTGCCCCACACACACATCACCACAGCTCACGCTTCTGTAAGGCTGACATTTTGGACCCAGATGCAGAGATGACAGACACAAATGAGTTTTCAAGTCTTTTACTGACTTTCAAAAGGTTTGCAAAAGCACAGCACAGACCGAGAGGTCAAAACAGAGAGCCTGGCCAAAACAGGTCGGACGGCCGACAATAACTAAAAGTCTTTAGAAAAACCAAAAATAAGGAAGTGGTCCAGGCAACCTCCGGTGGAGCAGTTGAACATCCTTTGCAGGAGATAGGGCAGGCCAGGAGATCCTCTGACAGAGAGCGTCCAGAGAGACAGGGACTCAGGGAGACAGCGGGTTTCAGGAAGCGACAGCACAGCTCAGTTCTCCCTCAGGATTGTGTTAAGATCAGCACAGCTCTCTGAAAGGACAAGTGGTTAAATAGACCGTCATACAGGTGCAGGGCATTACTGGGAAATTGATGGAAATTACAGCTGTTCCTCCATTGGCTGTGGCGCTGCTCCCTTTTACTGTAGCGCGAAAGGCTATGTTATATGTTCCCGCGGGCGTGTCAGCTTCGCCTCGCATGGCAGCATCGTCCCCACTCACATCTCAATACGTGAATCAAACAAGCGATTGTATCACCTAGTCCTAAAACAGAACTCAATAATTAATATGATGATGGTGTTTTAGACTTGTGGCATGGTGTGGTTGTGTACTGGATGTTTGTTGTTGGTATTGTTTCATCTGTGTGTTTAGGTGTAAATAGGCGTGGCCTGTGGTGTGAACTATGAATTTTAGTGTGGGATCAGAGGGCTTACTCTGAACATATTTAAATTATGTGCATGTTCCTCATGCATGTGTGTGGTGTTGGACTACAAAAGTGTTCTGTATGTTAGTCAATATTAGTTTAAGGTTTCCACAGCTTTCTTTTGCATGAGGTAGATAACGTTCTAATGTAGGACTCTGCTTGCTTTTTAAAGGTACAAAAAGAGGGGTTTGTTTTTAACACCCTGCATTTATGGATATAAAATTTGGCCATGTTAGTCAATATTCATACATCAGTAATATAGAAATAGCTGTCTTAATGCATATGCCCCCCCCCCCGCGCGTGCATGCGCGCGCACACACACAAACTCTGGCTTGTGTGTATAGTGGTGAACGTCCCTGCAGGCATCAGGCATGTTGAATGTGAGCTTGCAGGCATCAGGCATGTTGGATGTGAGCCTGCAGGCATCAGGCGTGTTCGATGTGCGCCTGCAGGCATCAGGCGTGTTGGATGTGAACTTGCAGGCATCAGGCGTGTTGGATGTGAACTTGCAGGCATCAGGCATGTTGAATGTGAGCTTGCAGGCATCAGGCATGTTGGATGTGAACCTGCAGGCATCAGGCATGTTGGATGTCAGCCTGCAGGCATCGGGCATGTTGGATGTGAACTTGCAGGCATCAGGCGTGTTGGATGTGAACTTGCAGGCATCAGGCATGTTGGATGTGAACTTGCAGGCATCAGGCATGTTGGATGTGAACTTGCAGGCATCAGGCGTGTTGGATGTGAACTTGCAGGCATCAGGCATGTTGGATGTGAACTTGCAGGCATCAGACGTGTTGGATGTGAACTTGCAGGCATCAGGCATGTTGGATGTTAACTTGCAAGCATCAGGCATGTTGGATGTGAACTTGCAGGCATCAGGCATGTTGGATGTGAACTTGCAGACATCAGGCGTGTTGGATGTGAGCCTGCAGGCATCCGGCATGTTGGACGTGAACTTGCAGGCATCAGGCGTGTTGGATGTGAACTTGCAAGCATCAGGCATGTTGAATGTGAACTTGCAGGCATCAGGCGTGTTGGATGTGAACTTGCAGGCATCAGGCATGTTGGATGTGAACGTGCAGGCATCAGACATGTTGGATGTGAACTTGCAGGCATCAGGCGTGTTGGATGTGAACTTGCAGGAATGTTGGATGTGAGCCTGCAGGCATCAGGCGTGTTGGATGTGAACTTGCAGGCATCAGGCATGTTGGATGTGAGCCTGCAGGCATCAGGCATGTTGGATGTGAGCCTGCAGGCATCAGGCGTGTTGGATGTGAACTTGCAGGCATCAGGCGTGCTGGATGTGAGCCTGCAGGCATCAGGCATGTTGGATGTGAACTATCAGGCAAGTTGGATGTGAACTTGCAGGCATCAGGCGTGTTGGATGTGAACTTGCAGGCATCAGGCTTGTTGGATGTGAACTTGCAGGCATCAGGCATGTTGGATGTGAACTTGCAGGCATCAGGCATGTTGGATGTGAACTTGCAGGCATCAGGCATGTTGGATGTGAACTTGCAGGCATCAGGCATGTTGGATGTGAACTTGCAGGCATCAGGCGTGTTGGATGTGAACTTGCAGGCATCAGGTGTGTTGGATGTGAACCTGCAGGCATCAGGCATGTTGGATGTAAACTTGCCGGCATCAGGCGTGTTGGATGTGAACTTGCAGGCATCAGGCATGTTGGATGTGAACTTGCAGACATCAGGCGTGTTGGATGTGAGCCTGCAGGCATCCGGCATGTTGCTTGCCGGCACGTGTTGGATGTGAGCCTGCAGGCATCAGGCATGTTGGATGTGAGCATGCAGGCATCAGGCGTGTTGGATGTGAACTTGCAGGCATCAGGCGTGCTGGATGTGAGCCTGCAGGCATCAGGCATGCAGGCATGTGAACTATCAGGCAAGTT
Organism: Poromitra crassiceps; assembly: GCF_964638095.1. NCBI lineage: Eukaryota > Metazoa > Chordata > Actinopteri > Beryciformes > Melamphaidae > Poromitra > Poromitra crassiceps. Next base: position 25,114,374 of record NC_139623.1, on the reverse strand, counting down.
GGATGTGAACTTGCAGGCATCAGGCGTGTTGGATGTGAACTTGCAGGCATCAGGCGTGTTGGATGTGAACTTGCAGGCATCAGGCGTGTTGGATGTGAACTTGCAGGCATCAGGCGTGTTGGATGTGAACTTGCAGGCATCAGGCGTGTTGGATGTGAACTAGCAGGCATCAGGCGTGTTGGATGTGAACTTGCAGGCATCAGGCGTGTTGGATGTGAACTTGCAGGCATCAGGTGTGTTGGATGTGAACTTGCAGGCATCAGGCGTGTTGGATGTGAACTTGCAGGCATCAGGCGTGTTGGATGTGAACTTGTAGGCATCAGGCATGTTGGATGTGAACTTGCAGGCATCAGGCATGTTGGATGTGAACTTGCAGGCATCAGGTGTGTTGGATGTGAACTTGCAGGCATCAGGTGTGTTGGATGTGAACTTGCAGGCATCAGGCATGTTGGATGTGAACTTGCAGGCATCAGGCATGTTGGATGTGAACTTGCAGGCATCAGGCGTGTTGGATGTGAACTTGCAGGCATCAGGCATGTTGGATGTGAACTTGCAGGCATCAGCCATCAGGCATGTTGGATGTGAACTTGCAGGCATCAGGCATGTTGGATGTGAACTTGCAGGCATCAGGCATGTTGGATGTGAACTTGCAGGCATCAGGCGTGTTGGATGTGAGCCTGCAGGCATCAGGTGTGTTGGATGTGAGCCTGCATCGCTTGACTTTGATAAATAAAAGAATAAAGAATAGAAGATAGAAGCTGAAGTTAAAACACTTTCTGTTTGACTTTAAATATTTACAACCTTTTTTCTCTTATAAGAGACAGAGGAGCAGGAGCGGGTCGAGGTGTAATCAATACCACCCCCCCTTCCCACTTACTGCTGGCCTCTTTTCTTCTGTTTTGCTCTATCCTGCTCTCCCCTGTACACACAGAAAACCTGACACATGAACTTGTTGACACCAAATTGTGTGTTGGTGGTTTAAATTGTGTGTTTTCTCAAGCATGAAAATGGTTAGATGAAGGAGGCTATAGACTAAAGAGTAAGTCAAATTGATAGTTTTCCTATTGAACCATGACCAAAGCCTTTCCCTCAACCAAAGTTGTTTTAGTTGTCTCAACTTAAAATGCTGTGTCCAATTTGTGCCGCCAAATCCAACTCCTAGGGAGAAAGTCAATGTTTGTGTCCACTCAGTGTTTGTGCTAGTTCCACCAACATCAGCTAAATCACATACCTAAAATATAAAATGCAATGTTACATTACATTAGTAATGTATAATGTCATCAGCTAATCACATGCCTAAAATTTAAAATGTTACCTTACTATCTATAGTATAATTCCAGCAGTGTCTGTGTGTCTGTTTGTCAGGTTGTCAGTATGTCTGGCAAGTGTCTGTGTGTCATATTGTGAGACAGAGTATTTGATCTGATCTGTGAGACATTTGGTGATTTTATCTCTGCGTTTTTTCTGTTTTCTGTTTTCTGATTGATTTATTATTGTACATTTAATATGTTTCTTGTTAGTCCACTGTATATATTCTTTCGTTATAATTGTATCTTGGAATGTATCCAATTGTTGATTTTCTTCATGTGCAGCTGACTTATTAGCTCTAATTGACTGATTGTCAGATGATGTCAGAGTGATGTCACCTGGCTCTCTACCTATATATACCTGCCACCTGACATTTGAAATGTTTGAAGTTGCCTGATGAAGGAAGACCTGTTGGTCGAAACGTTGTTTTTAAGCCATTAAAATACTCTGGGAGCTGAAAATCAGTGTGCGGATTTTCTTTTTCAACTGTGTGTCATATTGTGCCATACTCTGGTTGATTTTACTTGGTCAAACCAAGTAATTCAGCTATATTCGCCTCTATCTTCCGACAGGCGCTGTGGTATCCTAGCATTTACAACATAAGTGAATATATATATATAACAGTAATACTACTTACCTGCTAAAGCTACATCTTACCTGTGTTGTTCTATTGTGGTGCGCACAGTCCACTAGGGGGTGATGACGCTATGTTTATCGGGAGTACAGATTCGGTAGAAGAAGAAACACAAGTTGTTCTGTCTGTACATGTTAAAGCTGACACGTGTATGTAACCCGAAAGCCACTCCGTGAGTTCAGAAAAAGAACGTGAACCTAATTTGGGATGTTGTGGACATTGAGTCATTCCCACGATACAACAGGCGCTATCCCTAAATAGCGCTTTGCGCACTGTTTGCGCGTGCCTTAAGGCACGGAAGATATCATTCCGCCTTGCGCCGTCCGCCAGGTGTTCTGCCGAGTTTTGCTCCCCCGCCGAGCAGCAAAAAAAACATCCCCAACTCACGGGAGCTACTTTTAATGATGTATACAGAAATGTAACTGTTTCAAAGTGATATAATTGTCTGATAGACGTGACCTCCCTGATTTCTAAGTTAAAACAGCCCCGAAATATGTTGGGTATGCAATTCTCGGCGGGCATGCGGAAACGTTCATGGCATATGTCGCAAACGTAATTTAGAGCCGTGCCAATTCTGCCAAAAATCATCTGCGCCCCAAAATGCCTGCGCAAACGGGATTTGGGCGGTCTTAACTACCAGAATTATTCACAGGCATGGCCAGGCAAGGCTGGGGATTACGTCAATCAAAACCAATCACATTCCCGTCTCGCAATGGTTGTTTGCGCGAGGTTGCCTCGCCGAGGCATGCAATATGCTGTAATTCTCTCCATGCGTAATAGAGTGTACTCCCTCGTGTGAGGACAGAGGGAGCTTATTGACAGATCGTCTGTGGTGCCAATGACCCTTCGGGTTATGAAGGTAATTCGCCTATGTCCATTGTCCCACAAGTGTTCTCAATTCATTTCCCTCTTTGCGATGTGATAAAAGTTTCTCAGTCAGTTATAGTTGATTGCCTCACTGAATTATCTGCTAATACCCAATTTTTGCAGCATAATTTGATGTATTGGCAAGGCTGTGCTTAATGAAATATCCAAAAGGAATTCCACTTTCCACTCGCAAATACCTCTCTGCGCTGGGAGCGCAGCCGTAATCTCGTGCAGAGCGCCCAGCGCAGAGAGGTATTTGCGCATAAAAGAGGTCCTTTTCAAAGCTCTTCATTGCGCGCTGCTGACGATAGGGTAACGCCATCTATCCCACATTTTAGCGCTGAAACGCCTGCTTTGGCATGCGGCAGCCAATGCCCAGCACAATTATCACAGGCATGCGCTTGTGTCCGCCCCCAATTTGCATTGCGCATGGCGTTAAACGAGCACAAACGCAAAATTAGCGCTTTTGGGAAGATAGAGGCCGTTGTTTTAAGCACATGTTGATTATTTGGTGTGGTTGTTGGGGGGACACCTCGGCATTCCGAAATGTCGGCACTGCGAAATACCGGCATCCCGACAAAATTGTCGGAATGGAGATCTGTCTCGCCATTGCGAAAGAACCCTAACCCTAACCCGGGGGACCGGCTGGAGCTAACCTCTCCCAGCCCCCACATCTAAACCTAACCTCCCCCAGACCCTAACCCTAAACCTAACCTCTCCCACCCCCCACGCCTAAGCCTAAGCCTAAACTAACCCTAAACCTAACCCCTGTATGCTAAATAACTCAATATACTATGTCGGAATGGCGGACCTAATATCTTTCGCAATGGCGAAACATTTTTTGGAGATAAAAAGGGCCGCCTCTCCGAAAGCATAGAAGTCAATGATCGGAATGCCGACACTTCGGAATGGCGAGATGACCCCGGTTGTTGGTGTCTTCAGGCTACAGAGGGAGAAGCTGCAGAGGGTGGAGCTGCTGCTGCTAAAGGTCCAAGGGTGAGTCCATCACTGAGGCCCAATCCCATTTCTTATTGTTTGAGTGGCCCCGCTTTCCCCCCTTGCCCTTCGAAACGGAGCCACAAGGGGTTGAAAACAATCACCTAGGAAATGGAACACCAGTTGTTACGTCATCATTTTGTCAAACTGGGATTATAAAGCTACTTCTGGTTCAAACAGATTGAATGAAGTCTGCAAATTCTTATAGATAGGCCTATATTTTGTCATCATTTTGCATATTTCCACTAATTAAATAATTAAATTCTTGATAACTTATTATTTAAATTATTCAATTGTATTAGTTGCCTGGTTTGCTGAGGAGTAATTGGAAAACATGATTATAACATGATCTTAGGCTACTATTGATTCTAAGATACATCCTAGGATGCGCTGGGACACGTCTTCAGTGATGTTTCCTGAGGTGATCGGGTGTTTCAGATCTTTCAACAATCATACACCCTTGCTCAGGCACTGATCGGCACTGATCGACCAGCTCCTGGTACTTGGACCACTTCCGCTCGTTAGCCTCTTCCATACGATCCTCCCAGGGAACTGTCAGTTCTATATACTAAATTATTATAGGATAGTATAGTACTATTAAGATAGTATAAATTGTGTCTGTATGTCTGACTGTATGTATGTGTCATGCCCATGACATCATCAGTGATGTCATAAGATGATTTTGGTCAATAATGATTTCACTGATGCTGTCATAGACATTGTGACATCATCAGTGGGACAAAAACAATGTACCCATGGGGGGGGGGGGGTGAATGAGGAGAGCATGATATATGAATGGGGGAAGGGGAACAGGTAGATGTACCCATGGGGGGTGGGGGGTGCAGAATCCTCAGCTGTGTAGATGTAGTGTCCTCTAGAGAGAGAGTGGCAGCGGAGGACCAAAATGCGAGACTCATTAGCCAATGAACAGCCAGGAATGGGTCTCGCGCTACTTTTGCATGCTAAAATAAAGCTGATAATGTACAATTTGATTCAAGGGGGGAAAAACCCTTTCAGAGTACAACACAAACTGTCTATTTTGCTGCAACTCGACAGTGCTGCTTAAGGACCTTACTTCCTGGAACTCTTGAGAGTAAAAAACTGGTCCATTGGAGTGAATGGAGATGTCGGGACTCTTCTATCTACACGGCTCTGGGTAGATGTACCCATGGGGGGGGGGGGGGGGGGGTTGAATGGGGAGAAAGGGAGGGAGGTCTGTCTGTCAGTGGAGCTTGTTAGTTTGTTTTGAAGTGAGGCTTGTTAGGTAATCTGTTTTGTCTCAGTCTGGAGCTGCATCATCCTTCACTGACCAAAGACCAAGATAACAAGACTCTGGAGCAGAGAGAGAGAGAGAGAGAGAGAGATACATCCGCAGCTTTCTTTCTTTATTATGTGGTTCATTACTGATGTCAGAGTTGTTTGCTTGTTGTCTGCTCCCTAATTTGAGTTCACTGACACTGTCTGTCTTGTCACCGTCCTGTTGCAGTGGAGAATACAAATGTGTGTTTTTGTGTGGTAATGACCAGGGATCAATAACATGGGAAAGCCTGTTTCTGTTTTGTCTGGATGACTGTTGACCTTTGGGGGAAAACATGTATTACTCCCATGGCACACCGCCATCCCAAATATTACAAAATATAACCTAGTAGCATCATAGTACGTTGCCACGAGCTCAGTTTTTTTTATCGCATTTTGATCCCCCATCCTACTGCTAATTTTAATTTATTTATCCTGGTTGCTGCTCCACCCTCTGCCGATCTGGAGAGAGCCGGAACCGGCTCCATGCTTCCTCCGAAACATGGGCAGTAGCCAGCTGCTTCTTTTCACCTGACAGGGGAAGCTTCACCGGTAAGACATAGCACGTGGGAGGATCACGCTATTCCAACGAGTTCCCCTCCCACCAGAGGAGGCACCACTTCAGCGACCAGGATATTGCATGTTTTGGTGTGGAGTTCCTATATGAAGGAAAGCCCCAGGGGGCACGGGGAGAACATGCAAACTCCACACAGAAAGGCCCTTTATTGACGACCCCACCTGGGCGGTGGGCACTCGAGGACATGCGGACGGGCACGCACTCCTTCAGCACTCACAGCGTCCCAGGTGGGAATCGAACTCAGGACCTTCTAGCTGTGCAGCGCTTAACACTGTGCAACCGTCCCCCTGACCCCCGCTTGTTGTGGGCTCTTACCGTCTGGAAGCACTTCCATCAGGAAGAGTTCAGAGTCTGTATTTTTCCTCTTCAAATATTTATATCTTCATTCGGTTTACTTCTGGTCAACATTTAGTTAACTTCGGTTGACTTTTCAGATGGACATTTTGCACACTAATTCGTTAATTTTAATGTGATGTCTCTGTCCCTTTGCACGCCTGTATAGGCGGAGACTTAAAATCTTGCTGTCAGAGCAGTTGGTGGAGGTCAGACATGTCCGTGGCAAAGACAATGTCCTGTCGTGCTACTTTTTCTGATTGCTGAATGACCTCACGTTGCACTCCTGGTATTCACCATCATAGGGTGGGGGTGTTGCGTGTGGCTATGGACATACACACTTCACACATGCTATGTTTCATGTTGCACATTCAGTGTTTACATTCTATATGCTTGTGCTGCTTTTCTTAATTGATCTCCTCTGCTCCTCCTTGTCTCAGGCTGACACATCTGCAGCACATCAGCTGATTGCTGCTGCAGCTCTGCCTGAGTTTAAAGCTGGCTTGCTGCTGGCAGACATTTAGAACTCAAGACACCAGCCCAGCAGCATCTGCATTTTGATTTGAACTTTTGCCCATTGTTTCCTTTGTTAGGCCCTGGCACAATAGGTGCCAGGCTTTATTGTTTTAGTTTGACCTGGCAGCTATGGTAGCTACGTTTTCGTTCTTAGCTTTACTTTAGTTTCCTAAAAGTATGCTTTGAACCTTTCAATTGTTAGTTTAAGGAGAGGGGCTGGCTTCGACGATCCTATTCACCTTATTTCTAGCTGCCATGATGCCTGATTCTTCCGCTTCTGGTGTAATTTTTACACTGTTTTAACTTGACAAAATAAATGTCTATGAGGATTTTACAGCAGAGCCATTCTGCTCTACAGCCGTGTCGTTCGGGTGCTGGGATAACGTAATGCATTATGGGCTACTGTGGCTAATGCTAACGGCTAGCGTAATAGTTACTTTATATGGCAGTAAAACGCCACTGAATGACCAAATTGATTGAACTTTTAACCATTTAGAGTAACACTGTTTCCATACGGACCCGAAGCATTGGTTAGTTGTTTATAACGTGACTACCGGTATATTTATAACTTTTATAACGGACTCCAGCTTCCGGTTTATAATTCGGGTCTGCAGCCGAGTATAACAAAGGAAATGGCAAGCTGCAACAATAAGTCACGTTAAACCGGACCTTGTTCCCACAATTATTTTTTACAGTGGGGCATTCAAAAATAAGGTGGATAGGGGTCAGCCCAGACCCCTCTCCCTTTTACTTATTTTGGCCAAGCTGTCAGGTAAAAAAAAGAAGATTTCAGGCAGGTTTTTGATACTTTAAGTAAATAAATAAAAACCCCGAACATTTTGATTCTTGTGTGGCGTCCTTTCTTATGTTGTGGTCTTAATTTCAGCCGTTTCATTTTTGTGTGTGGAGACCGTAACAATCATCATCATCATCAGTATATAAATGGGAGCTGGGCTCTGTCTGTTTCTCTGTTTCTCTGTCCCACTGTGATTGCCCCACTGTGATGTCATAAATCCCACTGTGACATCATCTGTGATGTCATAAATCCCACTGATGATGTCAGCTGCAGGGGCAGCTCGGCAAGCTGCAGGACGGGCGAGGCCGCGACTATATGGTTGCCATACACTGTGAACTTGGTTAAAGTTTCCTGGAATGAACACCGGACTGTCCTGTCGCTGCTGCATCAGCTGTACATACAGCCTTGCTCCCTTTGCATACTGATGGTGGCCCGCTGCTGCGAAGGTGTTGAGCATTCCAATGATGCAGCTGAGGTGACCTGTGTGTTCCGGGATACGCTCACTCCTGATGAACACCTTGATGAGGTCGATTCTGCCATGGTACCAGACCCAGAGTGCTGGTGTCCTTCCTCCCTTAGCCAAGGTCTTCAATCTCTCTGCCATCCTCTCCTTGAACAGAGTGACTATTCTATTACAGCTCGGTTCTGCAATCCAAATGATATCTTAACTTAGGGTCATCTCCATTGTTCCAGTGCTCATTAGTCTCCTGATCAGCGCCACATCATCCACACTCTGAGAATATGATACCATCTGTGGATGGCCTTTTTGAGTTACTTTTGAGAGCTTTTGCATCTCAGTCCCAGGACCACCACAGATGAAGCACCTCAAGCCATGGCAAGCTGCAGTATACATTTCCATACTGTCCTAAAAGACACAAATGTGTCATGTATTTTGTCACAAAGCAGACAGAACGGGTCCATACAGCCACACAAATAGATTGTGTAACAACAATAATGAGTCCATCTCAGTTTGAATTATGTGTAACTTATAGAGTGAGTCCACAATAATCTTTAAACCAAATTTAAGTAGATCAACACAAAGTGCTTACATTGGGTTATGTACTCGAACTTGTATCCATTACAGCATCTCTGATGCTAGCTAGCAACACCTATTTGCACAGGTTGTTCAGATTTCATTTTAAGCAATAATTAACAGGGAAAATTGATGTAAGTTTAAATTCACAGTCATCTAAATTTTAGACAGCAGAAGAAAAACACTTACGATGCCAAAAAGTAACTTTCGTACTGTACCTCAAAATAGTTTTTCATTTTTTCAGGAAACTTTTGCCATGGTGCAACGCTCCCGCTCCTTCTCCACAGGTGTCAATGTTTTTTCAGAGTGGGTTTAGGTCAAATTGAATGATTAGAATCAATTCAACACCCAAAACCCCCACCGTAGACTTACAGCCTTTGAGATAGCCTACGTATAGCTTAAATATAACAAACCAATATTGTATGGTCAGGGAGACATTTTTACTCAAAACCAATAGTTGGAATAGATTCAGCACCCCTAAATGGTGCCGCATCTATGTGCCGACAGGCCGCAGTGCCGACAGGTCGCAATGCCGATAGCCCACAAGCAGAACCAGCTGAGCGAGGTGGCGTGCAGCGTGTCGGTGGAGCTATTAACCTCTCCCAGCCCCCACGCCAAACTTAACCTCCCCCCATGCCTAAACCTAACCTCCCCCAGACCCTAACCCAAAACCTAACCTCTCCCAGCCCCCACGCCAAACCTAACCTCCCCCCATGCCATGCCTAAACCTAACCTCCCCCAGACCCTAACCCAAAACCTAACCTCTCCCACCCCCACGCCTAAACCTAAGGTCTGCATTGCGGGTGGTCGGCATAGCAGGTGGTCGGCATAGCGGGTGGACCCCCCCCTAAATACCCCTAGTTAGACATCCCACAAGCTCATATTGGCAAATCTGTATTTTTCGTTTTTTTCACCCAGGCCCTCTGGGCACCTCAACTTTGATTGGCTCTCCAGAATTTTCCCCATGGATTTGAGTTGGAATAAATTGAGAGGTGTTAGCAGACACCTATACGAACACATTGGTGAAGAAAGCTATTGGTAAGAAATGTTTTCACAGATGGTCAGAAAATCTTGCTAAAATTCCCTAACTATTAGGGGAGGAGACGAGTGGAAGACAGCCTTCAACACATCCCTTGGCCATTTTGAGTACTTACTCATGCCGTTCAGGCTTACTAACGCCCCCGCCGTCTTCCAGTCTCTCGTTAATGATGTTTTGATGGATATGATTGGTCTCGTCGTTTTTGTCTATTTGGATGATATCCTCATCTATTCTCAAGATTTTGACGACCATCAGCAGCATGTCCGCGAGGTTCTTCAACAGCTGTTAGAGAACAGGCTTTTCATTAAAGCTGAGAAGTGTGAATTACATGCCTCCACTGTGTCCTTTCTAGGATATGTTATAGCTGAGGGGGAGCTACGTATGGATCCCACCAAGGTCTCTGCTGTTGCAGATTGGCCTGTACCCTCCAACTTGAAACAGCTTCAGCGGTTCCTGGAGTTTGCCAATTTCTACCAGCAGTTTATCCGCAACTCTGACCTGCTTACTGCCCTCACTTCCACCTCTACTCCGTTCCGGTGGAATCGAGTGGCGTCATTGGCTGGCTCCCAGCACCCCTTCATCGTGTGGACAGACCACAAGAACCTGGCTTACATCCAAACAGCAAAACGATTGAACTCTCGACAAGCCAGGTGAGTCTTGTATTTTGGAAGGTTCAACTTCACCTTGACTTACCGACCTGGCTCTAAGAACATCAAGCCTGATGCTCTCTCCCGCCAGTTCTCTGCTCATATGCAATCTGAGCCCGAACCCGTTTTACCTGCGTCCCATGGTTACGTGGGAGATTGAATCTCGTGTCCGTCTGGCTAAACAGGAAGCTGACCCAGGAAACGGCCCGCCAGGATGTCTATTTGTTCCTGATCCCGTCCGTTCTGAGGTTCTCCAGTGAGACATTCGACCCGGCTTACTTGTCACCGTGGAGTGAGGCGAACCCTTGCCTTCATCCGTAAGCGCTTTTGGTGGCCCAACATGGAGGGGGATACTAGGGGCTCTATCGTCACAAAGGCGGTAATTTTGCGTTAGCGACCGTTTCGCGCCATGCAAAGCCCTAATTGTGGACGTGTCGGCCGGCTGCGCTTGGCGTCATCTCGTGCAAACCTCCATATAGGCGCATGGCCGTGAGGTCCGGACCTCCCCTAATATTTCAGAGAAAAAAATAAAACAATCTGCATGCAAAAGCATGAAAAACACGGGATCGCTTTTATTTTGAAACGAAAGGCAGGTCAGGCAGGAAGTCATCTGACGCCGCGTCCGCGGTAACTTGATTCCGAGAGAGCAGCAGCATGGTGGTGAGTGATGACTGTGTCTGCCTGGCGAGATAATTGAAGGTGAGCGAGCTGCGAGACAGTGAGCGAGTGAACGACAGACAGTGAGTGACACTGACAGATTTTTTAGCAACAACCAAGAAAGTAAGTGTCTAGTCTGTCTCTTAAGTAATGTTACCTGTGTGACACATTGGGATGCTACTGGCTAATCATGCATGATGCCAATTGCCAAGCTCCCGAAGTCAGGTATGCAGGTGGCTATATGCATGGTTTCAGTTTCATGACCCAATAAGTAACAAAAAGAGGTGGTGTAAAGTTAAAAACAACATAATATATTTTATTTTATTTTTCAATCGTTCCTATCAGGAATAAATAAATGTTATTTTTCATTTGGAATATACTAAACTGTATATATACACTGTATATATAGTATAATTATAGTAATATATATTTGATAACTGATAAAAAATTATAGAACATTGTCATGATATTCTAATTTATGGTGATGCACCTGTATGTGTTGTACTAGACTAGATTTGACCGAGGTGGGTATTTGATACTCGGCAATAGGCATCCTTCGCACTATTCTGTAGCTTGAAGCCTTAAACCATATCAAATAATGTTTTTACATTATGCAGGGTTTCATTCACTTATTTGAAGAGTACATGAGCCCACATGTTTGTGTCATCTACTATGTATTTGTTATTGTTGCATTACTCTTGCTAGCCTATAATTTGATAATAATCACATTCAATAATTTGAACCCTTCATTCCAAATTATTTTCAAGCATTATAATGTAATGTAATCAATAATGTCTAATCCACCTCCTTGATACCCCCTACAGAAAATCAACAACAACTTCTGTTGTTCTTGCCAGCCAACAGGTCCCTCTGTATGTTTTTTTTATTATCGATGATGACTTTGTGTGTTGTGTACGGCTTGGGTTGTGTACCTGTGTTTGTAGGTGTCATTTTGATATGAATTTGGCTAAAACAGTTTGTGTTTGTTAGTTACAATTATGTTGACAGGAGAGCTGAGCAGGTGGTGACATGAAAGAGAATATACTGAATAATGACATCACAACAGTATAATCCTAATGTTGATTTAAAATGATATATTACTCTGAATATGGCTAAAAAAGGGGGAAAAAACCTCAATTTTTTTAATCCGCCTCCCCTTGCTGGACCTCCCCTATTTCGGAACCCTGGTTACGGCCCTGTATAGGCGTGTTTATGCCCAAAACAGTATTCACAAGTGTGAGATCACTCCCCTTAAAAGCCACTGTGACAGCAGCTTCTTTCTTGCTGAGTGCCGTGGGCAAGCAGAGGGACAGAGTGAGAGAGAGAGAAAAGAGAGAGGGGAGCGAGAGAGGGGAGAGAATGAGAAAGGGAGAGAATTGGAAGATGAACAAGTTCGGATTCAGATAAATCATTAGAAACTAACAAAGATTGGTGCTAATGGAACGATCCATTTGAAACACACCAAAGGGCGGACGCATGGTGTTATTATGTCCCAAAGCGTGCGCTTACTGTAATTAGTCGTTTCGTTCATTTAGGCGCAGGGGTGCCCAAATTCTTTCCCATGAAGGGCCAAAACTCAATCTGGGTGAAGGGCCGAGGGCCAAAAATAAAGGTTGTGGAATTACATTAAAATGTATTGTGTTTTATAGAAAATTAACATTCTAAATCTAAAATAACATTTCAATATAATAATCTACTTTTTATCTGTTTGGTAATTGTAATAATTTGCAATTGGTTATATATATTTAAAAAAAACATCTGCATTTGTGGGGAGCTTAAACATTTAATCAGTAAACACCCAGTTAAAAACAGTTGTATTTTCCACCTTTGTAATCAAGAGAGAAATTTGACTGAATTCACAACTTGAAAAATCCTCAAGGTACTTTGAAAAGTGTCTTTTGTAAACAATTTGCCATGACAATTTGCAGGGATGCAATCCAATGAGTGAACACAGTATCCGCAGCCACATTCAGACACTGTTTCACAAAGTCACCACATGAAAAAGCTCGTCCACCCTTTGCAATCAGTGCAGATATCTGATAACTCGGGGGGGGGGGGATATTTTTTTTCCCCAAATCCGTGGCGGGCCAAAACAAACAGAGCGGCCCGCGGGCCCCAAATTGGTCAGCACTGGGCTATAACATACACATTTAAAAAATATTTGTTTCTTTAATAGGGTAGGGATGTCTGAGATTTTAATTCTAGCCTATTTCAATAGCCTATGTCAGAATTGTCCACTTGGGTTAAGCTATTGCTGCATGGGGCAATTGCAGGGAGAGAGGTTACTGTATAGCCTACTGGACGGCACAACTTTCTCTAAAGCAATCTACTGTTACCTCGATCACACCACAGACGTATGGTCGGGAATTATGTAGCCTAATAAAACCATGACAAACAAATTCTCATTTTTAAATCAAGGTGTATTTTTTCTGCAATGTAGGCTATAGTTGAAAATCAACGTGGCATTCTAAGGAGGGAAGAGTGTGTGCACGCGCGAGGTGTTGGATGCCGAGGCAGCTGCCGCTGCCACTAATTGAGCCAGGCCTCTCTCCATGTTTCTCTCCACTTCATCTCCTGCATGAGGGAGCAGCCGGCCGGCCAGACAGACAGGCACAAGCCCGGTGCTTTTATTTTGGAGGGGTTATCGAGGAGGCGGGACATCCCATTGCAAGCGATCCCCCTCATTGGCTGATTACATTTGTGGATTTTATCTGCGCAACAAGAGTGTCAAAACGATTTGTAGACAAATGCAATGCATTCCACACACAGGCTGTGATGTGCAAACACTAATTCAACACTTGAAGACCTAGCATAGCGATCCACACACACACACTGATGTGCAAACAGATTTGAGACTTGAACACTGTGCATTGCACATGATTTGTATGTGTGTCTGGAAACAGTGGTTTGAAAATACAAGTTAGACTGTGTTTGTTTGCAAATTGTGAAGAGTGCATTTGTAGAAAATTACACCATAAAACAGCGGTACAATAGTGTCAAAACTCTGAAAACAAATGCGAAACAATCTACAAACAGAAATTCTGGTTTTGAAATACAAGTGACTGAATTCTATTTGTGGATCATGATGTGTGTGTTTGTGAATTTTAAATATATTTGTGAGTTGCGTTTCACATTTGTGGATCATGGTGTGTGTGTTTGTGGATTTTAAATATATTTGTGAGTTGGGTTTCACATTTGTGGATCGTGTTATGTGTTTACAGATTGTACTATCTATTTGTGAATCATAATCTGTCCATTTACAGCTGATCTGACACCATTTTACCCCCATACTCTCCGTCTTAAGTGCAGTTTTCCGGGTGCAAGGCTCACAGAAGTTCAAAATAGGGAAAAACAGCCAGCACTCCAGTGTCCTTTTACTAGGAACTTTTATTTAGTCCATTACAGCAACGCACAGAATCACACGGACGCGTTTCGACGTTGAGCCGTCCTCAGCGTGTATCTAGACCTGTGTGTGAAGACAAACATTTTATAAGGGGGTGGGGGACAACAATAAGGTTTTAAATGATTGTCTATGGTACGTAACGTCAGCAGAGCCAGTCTACTGACCTCCAAACCTCCTCAGCCTAGGGAGTCCAAAATTGTGCTGTCCACCACTTTCTCTCCGATAGGCTATGACATAAAGAAGATTGTCCAAAAATACTGGTATATTCTTTCGACTGATCAGGATATAGGCCATGTTTTCAAATCGCCCCCGATTTTTGCTCATAAAAGAGCCAAGAATCTAAGAGACACTTTGGTTCGAGCAGACTGTTACGTACCTCCTAAACATTTTATGTCTGACCCTCCTACAGGTAATTTTCCTTGTTTAGGATGTCGTCAATGTAATGCGATGATCAAAGGGAACACTGTGCTACATCCTCATACTGGCAAAAAGATCAGTATTAAGAGTAGAATTACTTGTAAAACAAATTACGTAGTCTACCTTTTGAAATGCCCTTGTGGGCTGTGCTATGTGGGAAAAACAAAGACAGAGTTAAAGACAAGAATTGGTGAACACAAATCAAATATTAGAAACCGGGATGAAAAATCCCCGGTAGCGAGACACTTTAACTCAGTAGGACATGACGTTTGCTCATTGAGATTTCAGGGCATAGAGTGTGTACAACCTTTAAAAAGAGGTGGTAATAGAGACGAGCTTCTCTTGCAAAGAGAGGCCCGTTGGATACACAACTTACAGACTGAACACCCCAAAGGGTTAAACGAGGAATTGCTGTTAGGCTGCTTTTTATAATTATTTCTATTAAGTGACTTGAGTCTTGTCTGAGGTTGGGTATTCAGGGTTGCATGTTTAATATTATATTTACTAATTGTCTAATATTGACTATATGTCTAATTATTGCTTACTGTGTAGTATTTCTATTGTTGTGCCATTTACATTCCTGTTTATGACAGAAAGCAGAAAGTCAAGGGAATGCACCAACTTTTCTATTTTTATCTTCTTTGTATATTTGTATGTTTTGATATTTTCAGAGTCCACCCAGAAAGGGGTTAGGGACCTTATTCTGTATGAATATAGCCTACTGTGATGTGGCCTACGGGCTTGTTTTAGACGGACCATTTCCGGAATAAATTTCCTGGTCCCCCGCCCCCTTATAAAATGTTTGTCTTCACACACAGGTCTAGATACACGCTGAGGACGGCTTAACGTCGAAACGCGTCCGTGTGATTCTGTGCGTTGCTGTAATGGACTAAATAAAAGTTCCTATAAAAGGACACTGGAGTGCTGGCTGTTTTTCCCTATTTTGAACTTCTGTGAGCCTTGCACCTGGAAAACTGGACTTAAGACGGAGAGTGCGCGTTCATACCCTGCTTCTACTGTGCTTTCTTCGGAACGCAGCACCTCTACGCACGCTACAACATGGCCTACCAAGAAATTGACAAACTGACGGAGGTGAGAGCCGCTACCTTCGGTTTTTCGGACTCTGATTCAGAGAGCATTCTGTTCCCAGCGGATGAGACATTTTTAGTGACGGACTCGGTTGAGTCGACGTCCAGACGCCTTGAGCATCTGCTTAAGAAAGAGACACGCATGTCACTGCACGGATCCACACTATCGCAATATTGGCGTAGTAAGAGGACCCCATGTGGATTTCGTATAAACAAGAATCCAACCCTTGGGAGGAATAATGACGTTTTATGTAAGAGATGGTGCGAAGTGCTTAATAAGGCTTCATTTGATTTGATGCTGCTGGTGATTGAACACACGAATGGGGAGTTAGAAAAGACTCGGGCTGAAATGGAGACAGTGAGACAAGAGATGAGCGACGCCATGAGCAGTCAGCAGATTTGTCACAGGTTTGAAATCGGATCCACACGCAGAAATCAACTGGAGTCAGGAGTCACGTGTCAACGTTCAAAAAAGGAGTTTTACTATGAAACTTAAAGCGTACAACAAGGTTTTCAGTATCAGACCAAAATATCTAAGCACTGTCTCCACAGACAAGGGAGCTTAAATAAGAGTCACTGTAATCAAGTCCAAGTGGCACAAGCCACTGCTGATTGAGATGCAACCCAGCTGTGTGGGCGAACCAGGCTCTTGGGTTGCTCCAGGACGCCATCCAGTGGACCTCCTAGGGAACTGCCGTCAGGTGCTGACAGGACCCCCTCTCCTAGGGACGGCTCCAGACGTCCCACCAGGTAGACCAGGGTTCTGGTTGTGGAAATCACGGATCATCTGAGGATCTACGATGTGACGGGTAGGGACCCAAGACCGCTCCTCTGGGCCATATCCCTCCCAGTCGACCAGGTATTGGAACCCCCTGCCACGGGGCCGCACCTTCAACAGCCGGCGAACGGTATACACTGGACCCCCGTCAACCATGCGAGGAGGTGGTGGCGGCAGAGGGGCCGGGACCAAAGGGCTGGTGGAGACAGGTTTTAATTGGGAGACATGAAACGTTGGATGCACTCTGAGGGACCTACGAAGCTGGAGACGGACAGCAACAGGATTTATCACACGGAGTACTTTGAAAGGACCAATGTAACGTGGAGCCAATTTTTGAGATTCAACTTTTAAAGGCAGATCCTTTGTGGCGAGCCAAACCTTCTGCCCCGGGCGGTACTCAGGAGCCGGGCGCCGATGTGCATTTGCGTACTTCTGGTACCGAGCAGCTGCACGAAGGAGAGAGGAACGAGCCGTTCTCCAGGTCCTCCGACATCGACGAATGAAGGCATTCGCCGATGGCACTTCGACCTCCCTCTCGACCTCCGGGAAGAGAGGAGGCTGATACCCCAGAGAACACTGGAAAGGAGATAAACCAGAGGCAGAACATGGCAGAGAATTATGTGAATACTCCACCCAGGGCAGCTGACTACTCCAGGTGGTGGGGTTAGTAGATGCCAGACAGCGAAGAGTTGTCTCCAGGTCTTGGTTGAGCCTCTCAGTCTGGCCATTGGACTGAGGGTGATATCCTGAGGACAAGCGGACAGAGGCATTAAGCAGGGAACAAAATGCCTTCCAAAAACAGGATGTAAACTGAGCCCCCCTATCAGACACAATATCTTGTGGTAAGCCATGAAGCCGAAACACATGTGTCACCATGAGTTGAGCAGTCTCGGCAGCAGAGGGCAGCAGAGGGAGAGGCACAAAGTGGGCAGCTTTGGAAAACCGATCAATTAGTCAATATTGCAGTATTCCCACTGGAGGGGGGCAGACCAGTAACAAAGTCAATGGAGATGTGAGACCAGGGACGTTTTGGAATAGACAGAGGATGCAGGAGCCCGGAGGGTTTCTGTCTAGGGACTTTATTTTGAGCACAAGTGACACAGGCGGCAACAAAGGAGCGGACATCTCCCCCCATGGCAGGCCACCAAAACCGTTGCCGTACGAGAGACAGAGTGCGTTCAGCTCCTGGATGGCATGCCAGGTTAGATGCGTGCCCCCACTGGAGAACCCCTGACCGAGCAGACGACGGAACATATAGACGATTTGGAGGCCCCCCGACGGGCCCCGGATCCTGTCGCAACGCCTCTTGGACCACCGACTCAATAGCCCAGGAAATGGGGGAGACGATGCATGCGCTGGGCACAATGGGCTCGGGCTCTGGATCTCTCTCCGATGAACCAAACTGGCGAGAGAGGGCGTCTGGTTTCCCGTTTTTCGAACCTGGGCGATAAGACAAAGTGAATTGAAAACGATCCAGAAACAGAGCCCACCTGGCTTGTCGAGAGTTCAGTCTTTTGGCTGCCCGGATGTACGTGAGATTTTTGTGGTCCGTCCAGATGAGAAATGGATGTGCTGACCCCTCCAGCCAGTGTCTCCACTCGTCCAATGCTAGCACCACAGCCAGCAGCTCCCGGTTCCCCACATCATAATTCTTCTCAGCTGGATTCAGCCCACTGGAAAAAAAAGCACAGGGGTGCAGCTTCTGATCCTGCGGAGAACATTGAGACAAGACAGCACCAACACCAGACTCTGAGGCATCCACCTCAACCACAAAAGGAAGTGTAGGGTCAGGATGAGTGAGTATGGGAGCAGTGGTGAATCTCCTCTTCAACTCACCAAATGTCCTCTCCGCAACAGGCGTCCAGTGGAACTTGGATGGAGAACCAGAGGTAAGTGCATGAGTGGGGCTGTCACAGCTCTATAATTCCGGATGAACCGCCTATAGAAATTAGCAAATCCTAGGAAGCGCTGAAGCTCCTTCAGCGTCGTGGGTTGCGGCCAGTCGGTTACCCCGCTGATCTTTGATGCCTCCATCCTGACGTTCCCCGCCGTCAGCACGTAACCCAGGAAGGAGATCCTCTCCTTGTGGAACTCACACTTCTCCGCCTTGACGTACAACTGGTTCTGTAGGAGGCGCTGTAACACTTGGCGAACATGCTGAACATGCTCCCCCTGGGATCTGGAGAAAACCAAAATGTCATCCAAGTATACAAATACAAATTTGTTCAGCATGTCCCTCAGTAAGTCATTCACTAATGCTTGGAAGACAGCCGGGGCATTAGTAAGACCAAATGGCATCACAAGGTATTCATAGTGGCCTGTGTGCGTGTTGAAGCCTGTCTTCCATTCGTCCCCCTTACGGACCCGAACCAGATTGTAGGCATTCCTAAGGTCCAATTTAGAAAACACCGTGGCTCCCTGCAGAAAGTCAAAAGAGGCAATCAGGGGTAACGGGTACTGGTTTCTGATTGTCACAGTGTTCAAACCTCTGTAGTCGATGCAGGGCCGTAACGAGCCATCCTTCCCCACAAAAAAAAACCCAGCCCCAGCCGGGGAGGTTGAGGGTCGGCTGAACCCAGTAGCGAGAGCCCCTTTAATGTACTCCTCCATCGCCGCTGACTCAGGAGCAGACAGAGAATATAGCCAGCCCTTGGGGGGGGAAGTGTCCGGCTTCAGCTCTATCGCACAGTCATACGGTCTGTGGGGTGGCAATGTTGTGGCTCGGCGCTTGGAGAAACACAGACTGAGATCAGCATATTCACTAGGCACTCCAGACAGATCCGGTGGCTCAGAGGACTCTGGAGGGAGAGACTCAGGAGAACAAGAGGCGGACAGCAAACAGCTTGCATGACAAGAGCGCCCCCATTCCAAAATGTTGCCTGTAGGCCAATCAATGTGAGGATTATGCTGAATTAGCCAAGGGTGGCCCAAAACAACAGGAAAATCAGGAGAGTCAAGAATGTGCAACTGAATGGTTTCACTGTGATTACCTGAAACTCGTAGCTTCACAGGATCAGTAACGTGTCGAACCAGCCCGGTGCCCAACGGACGTCCATCCAATGTTGTCACCCTCTGGGGTTCGGGTAAAGCAGAACATTGTATCTTGTACTTTTCAGCAAACGAAATGTCTAGAAAACAACCGGCGGCCCCCAAGTCGAGCAGCGCGGTTATATAAAATTCCTCTCCCCCCCAGGAAAGAACAGCAGGAATTTTGCAACAAGAAACAGTTGGGGAAAACATTGTATGGCTCACCAAAACCCCCCCAGTCACTGGTAAGCCTGATCTTTTGCTGCCTTCTCGGGACAGGTCTCCACCAAATGTCCAAAACCCCCACAGAAAAAACATCTCCTCTCTCTCTCCTCTTCAGAGAGATGAGTGCGGCCAAGCTGCATCGGCTCACTGGAGATCTCAGCTTGACGAGCTGTAGAGGAAGCAGAAGGGTTAGCAGCTGGAAAACCCCTCCTTAGACCCTCACGGGAGGACTCGGGGTAACTCGGCGGAAATGCCCTCCTCGGAGCCTCTCGGAAGGAATCGGCGAAGGTCGGCGCCCTGGACCACGCCCCCCGGCTTCTCTCCCGGCGGCGTTCTCGGAACCGTGCATCCAGGCTCAGCGCGAGGGAAATCATCGCCTCCAATCCTCCGGCTACTTCACGAGCGGCCAACTCGTCTTTTAATTCCTCTGACAATCCATGGATGAATGTGGGCAGTAACGTATCCTCCGGCCAGGCCGTCTCTGCGGCCAGAACACGGAACTCCAAAGTATATTCGGCCACCGAACCTCGTCCCTGCCGGAGATTCAACAGGCGAGTGGCAACCTCTCTCCCTCGAGCGGGGTGATCAAAAATCCGCTTCATCTCCTCAGAAAAAGAAGCAAAATCAAAACAAACTGCAGACTGTCTCTCCCAAAGTGCATTAGCCCACTGTAGTGCCCTGCCTTTTAATAGCGTGATTACATAGCCCACCTTGGAGACCTCGGATGGAAACGAGGATGGCTGGAGAGCAAAAACAAAGGAGCACTGGGCGAGAAAACCACGACATCCCTCTGGATCACCCCCGAACCTCTCAGGAGCGGAGACGTGGGGTTCTCGTGGACTTCAACTACTGCTGCGGGAGCAGCCGGTGGTTGCATGGGCGGAGCAACAGGCACTGCGGGCGGCATCGATGCAAGATTCTGGACAGCAGTAAACAAACTGGTGAGTTGGTTATGAAAGTCTGTGAGTACCTGACCATGTTGTGCCAGAGTCTCTCGCATCTGATTCATTTCCGCTGGATCCATGATGGCTTAGATATTCTGTCACAGGTTTGAAATCGGATCCACACGCAGAAATCAACTGGAGTCAGGAGTCACGTGTCAACGTTCAAAAAAGGAGTTTTACTATGGAACTTAAAGCGTACAACAAGGTTTTCAGTATCAGACCAAAATATCTAAGCACTGTCTCCACAGACAAGGGAGCTTAAATAAGAGTCACTGTAATCAAGTCCAAGTGGCACCAGCCACTGCTGATTGAGATGCAACCCAGCTGTGTGGGCGAACCAGGCTCTTGGGTTGCTCCAGGACGCCATCCAGTGGACCTCCTAGGGAACTGCCGTCAGGTGCTGACAAGATTAAAGAAATTGAGGATCAATGTGGCACATTGATCGCCACATATGAACAAGGATTAAAGGACATCAAAATTTACAAGTTTCAAAGAGACACGTTGGACTACAAATATGGAAACTTCTACGAATGGCTGTCGGGGGAGAAGACTCGTCATTGCACCCAAAGAGTCGGGCATGAAGATCCCAGTGAACCTGAACCGTCTACAGACGAGTCGTCAACGGAGACCCAGATCCGCTCCTCTACAAGGAAGACCCGTCAGGTGTCTTTTTTAGGGGTAGGACAGCAGGCAACCCACTACAAGCCGGCGTATGCAAGAGGAGGCCAACCAGGAGGGGGGGCAAGAAACGACGCCAGAGGGCCCCGGAGAGGGAACAGGGGAGGTCGAACATATTAAACCTGTCCAATAGAGCGTTGACTCATCATGAGACTGCCATCTTATCGAAAGGTTTGTCATTTGTTCCCTCAAAACAAGCTGACTCTTTTCAAACTCGAGTAGAACTGTTCAGATTTTTTAGATCTGTCAAACTAAGAGCATTTTTTGATAAGGGTGCTATTAATACATCTGATGGACTTGAGACTGTTGCTACACATGCACCTCCTTCTGAGGGCAACACAATTTTGAAACCAAAAAGTAAATTCATTCCACCTACGGTTAATTCCTCGATAGCTACGTTCTGTAGACTTGTTGACCAAGATGTAACTTCTCTATTTCTCCATACGAACAAAAAGAATATATGTTATCCCAATGTGTCTGTTCAGGAGAGGAAAGCATTAAGTGACCTTTCTAAAGATAACTCTATTGTGTTACGAAATGCAGATAAAGATGGAGCAATTGTATTGCAAAATATAGAAGCTTACAGAATGGAGATACTTAGACAGTTGAGTAATAATGAATTTTACACTCCACTAAGTTTTGATCCCACTATAAAATGTTCTCAAGAAGTACAGTCTTTTCTTCAGAGGGCTTTTGATGACCAGCTCATATCAAAAAACGAGTTAGGTTTTTTGCGCCAGGAGCATCCTGTGCGTCCTACTTTTTACACTCTTCCAAAGGTGCATAAGAGTTTAATTGAACCAGTTCCAGGACGCCCTATAGTGGCAGGTACACAATCTTTGACGGAGCCTTTGTCTCAATATATTGATTTACATATCAAACCACTGGTGTCAAATTTGCCTTCTTTCCTGAAAGACACCAGAGATTTTTTGAACAGATTGAATTCAGTTTCTGACATTCAAACGACTGACATTTTTTGTACTATGGATGTCTCTAGTCTTTATACTAATGTTCCCCATAAAGAAGGTCTTGAGGCTATGGCACATTTTTTAAATCACAGAGAAGTAGTTAACATGACTAAATTAGTCTTAAATAAAAATTATTTCAAATTTGAGAACGCTTTCTACTTACAATGTCAAGGGGTGAGTATGGGTAGCCCATGCTCGCCCAACTATGCTAATTTATTCATGGGAAAATTTGAGGAGGATTTTGTGTATCAAAATAACCCGTCTGCTATGTATTTGAAGTGTTTTTTTCGTTATATTGACGACATTTTCTTTATTTTTTCCGGAACTACTGACCAGTTGGAAGAGTTCCGGTTATACATGAACTCTAGAATGCCCTCTATAGATTTCACCTTAGAGTTCAGCAGGGAGTCTGTATCCTTCTTAGATGTACTAGTTAAAATGGATGAACAGGTGTCCACTTCTGTGTACAAGAAAAAAAACGATAGAAATAATTACCTGCATTTCTCCAGTTACCACCCACCAGGTTTAAAGAAAGGTTTACCATACAGCCAGCTTTTGAGGGTTAAGCGGATTTGTAGCACAGACACTGTTTTTGAGCAACAGGCTAAAGTTCTTAATCAATGTTTTAGTGACAAAGGGTACAACAATAAGGTTTTAAAGGATTGTCTATATAAGGTACGTAACGTCAGCAGAGCCAGTTTACTGACCTCCAAACCTCCTCAGCCTAGGGAGTCCAAAATTGTGCTGTCCACCACTTTCTCTCTGATAGGCTATGACATAAAGAAGATTGTCCAAAAATACTGGTATATTCTTTCGACTGATCAGGCTATAGGCCATGTTTTCAAATCGCCCCCGATTTTTGCTCATAAAAGAGCCAAGAATCTAAGAGACACTTTGGTTCGAGCAGACTGTTACGTACCTCCTAAACATTTTATGTCTGACCCTCCTACAGGTAATTTTCCTTGTTTAGGATGTCGTCAATGTAATGCGATGATCAAAGGGAACACTGTGCTACATCCTCATACTGGCAAAAAGATCAGTATTAAGAGTAGAATTACTTGTAAAACAAATTACGTAGTCTACCTTTTGAAATGCCCTTGTGGGCTGTGCTATGTGGGAAAAACAAAGAGAGAGTTAAAGACAAGAATCGGTGAACACAAATCAAATATTAGAAACTGCGATGAAAAATCCCCGGTAGCGATACACTTTAACTCAGTAGGACATGACGTTTGCTCATTGAGATTTCAGGTGGTAATAGAGACGAGCTTCTCTTGCAAAGAGAGGCCCGTTGGATACACAACTTACAGACTGAACACCCCAAAGGGTTAAACGAGGAATTGCTATTAGGCTGCTTTTTATAATTATTTCTATTAAGTGACTTGAGTCTTGTCTGAGGTTGGGTTTTCAGGGTTGCATGTTTAATATTTAATATTATATTTACTAATTGTCTAATATTGACTATATGTCTAATTATTGCTTACTGTGTAGTATTTATATTGTTGTGCCATTTACATTCCTGTTTATGACAGAAAGCAGAAAGTCAAGGGAATGCACCAACTTTTCTATTCTATTCTATTTTTATCTTCTTTGTATATTTGTATGTTTTGATATTTTCAGAGTCCACCCAGAAAGGGGTTAGGGACCTTATTCTGTATGAATATAGCCTACTGTGATGTGGCCTACGGGCTTGTTTTAGACGGACCATTTCCGGAATAAATTTCCTGGTCCCCCGCCCCCTTATAAAATGTTTGTCTTCACACACAGGTCTAGATACACGCTGAGGATGGCTTAACGTGGAAACGCGTCCGTGTGATTCTGTGCGTTGCTGTAATGGACTAAATAAAAGTTCCTAGTAAAAGGACACTGGAGTGCTGGCTGTTTTTCCCTATTTTGATGCTACATTGTACCTCTGCTGCTGACCCACTCCCCTGGAGTTCGCAATTGCCTTGGATTGAATACGCTTGTAATACGCATCCCAACGCCTCCTTGGGTATGTCCCCATTTGAGTGTTGCTTTGATTATCAGCTCAACTTGTTTCCATCTCGGGAGGAGGAGGTTGCGGTGCCTTCTGTGCAGGCGCATTTGCGCCATTGTTGCCGCACATGGGAAAGGGCTCGCTGCATGCCTCTGTCAGGGCTCAAATCCAAGCAAACCGTCACCGTACCCCGGCTCCAATCTACACTTCTGGTCAGAGGGTGTGGCTCTCGTCTCGGGACATTCCCTTGAGGGTGGAATCCATAAGCTTGCACCTCGTTTTATTGAACCTTTTGTTATTGAGCGGGTTGTGAACCTCGCTGCTGTCCACCTGATACTGCCTGCTTCTCTCCGTCGCGTCCACCCTTTCACGTGTCCCAGGTCAAGCCGGTTCGCTCTAGTCCATTGTGCCCCCCAGCGGCGGCTCCCCCACCGCCTCGGTTGATGGACGACTACCCTGCCTACACGCTCCAGTGGCTGCTGGACATGTGACGCAGGGGTCGCGGTTTTCATTGGGAGGGGTACAGTACGGCCGGGCGCCACATGGCGCCCATAGAGGGAAGGACCCCTCCACCAAATCATCTATCTCACCCCCTGCCTCCACTCCTCCCCTCCCCCACTTCTCTCCTCATCTCTCCTCCCCACACCTTTCCTCCCCCACCCCTCCTCCTCCACCCCCCACCTGCCCTCCCCTCCCCACTCCTCTCACACCCCATCGCTCACCCCTCAATCCAACTACTCAACAGGAGCATGGAGACCTAGCTTGCCTGTAGACCCCTCCCTCACCCCCCACCCCGTCGTCACCTCTCATCAGCTGATCCCCCTGCTTCTCCAGGCCCTCAACTGGACCCCTTCCCAACAACGGCACCTGTCACTCTTCCATCGTCACCGTTTGCTAACGGCGCCCAGATAACCTGAAAGGCAGCCCCCTTCTAATCGATCCAGGTCATCTTCATCATCATCATGGCTCAAGATCCGAAACGAAGCAGTTATCCGACACTCTGGTGGGGCCCCCCCTCCCGAGGCCCCCCTCGTCCTGAGCTGCCTTCCATTGGGGGTACCACTGACCCGCCTCCACTCAGCCCCTGCTCACTCAAACAACCCCCACACAGTCTGGGTGCAAGCAGCTTATCGCTCCCCCCCTCTGACGTCAGGTATGTGATGCCCTCATAATTGGTGACTCAATCATCAGAAACGTTGCAATAAACAACTGTGAGGTCAGATGCCACCCAGGTGCAAAAATAGCCGACATTAACTATATTTTACCTCACATAATGTCTGACCTCAATCATGCTGACTCTGGTGATACATGTTGGAACCAATGATACTCAGGCCAATGCCTCTGAGTTGCTAAAATTAGACTACCATATATTAAGCTCTTTGAAAGCCTTGCTCGGACAGGTAAGGATTTTATTATATCAGGTCCACTGCTTTGTACATGCTCTGGGGACATGAAATTTAGCCGCCTTCGGCAATTACACATCTGGTTGAAGGGGTTTTGTACATTTAACAATATTCCCTACATTGATAACTTTTTGTTATTCTGTAATAGGTGTAGCCTATTTAATAGAGATGCACTCCATCTAAACAGGGAGGGAGCCAGACTGCTCTCTGTGAATATGCAGCATGTTCTGGACTCCAGTCTGGGAACCACAATGATGTATCTCAAGTCCAAGCCTCCCAGCCCCTCAGACTCGTAAAGGTAAAAGGTAAAGTCCCACTGATTGTCACACAATGTGTGAAATTTGTTCTCCGCATTTG
Organism: Poromitra crassiceps; assembly: GCF_964638095.1. NCBI lineage: Eukaryota > Metazoa > Chordata > Actinopteri > Beryciformes > Melamphaidae > Poromitra > Poromitra crassiceps. Next base: position 25,088,412 of record NC_139623.1, on the reverse strand, counting down.
ACCCATCCCCTGGGGGAGCGGTGAGCGGCAGCGTGCGCCGCGCTCGGGAATCACATGGTGATTTAACCCCCCAATTCCAACCCTTTGATGCTGAGTGCCAAGCAGGGAGGCAATGGGTCCCATTTTTACAGTCTTTGGTATGACTCGGCCGGGGATCGAACTCACAACCTCCCAGTCTCAGGGCGGACACTCAGACCACAAGGCCACTGAGCTGGTAGCCCCACTCATTCTGTCTCCCAGCCTGGGCTTGGGCTTTTGTCTAATTGTGATCGGCCTATTTTGTCCAATTGAACTTTCTGTTTGTGGTTCAATTCAGCCTATTTTGCATAATATTACTGTTATTAGCCCTTTCTGCATCTCCCGCGTGCATTCCACGGCCGGGCGGAGGCATACAGAGTAATCTGGTAATTATTCCTGTTGAAATTATTCTGCCTGAGACTTCCGGGCTAGCGAGGCAAGAGATGGCAGCATAGAAATTGTGCTCCCGACACTTTGAGTTGAGAAAAGCCCAATGTAACCCGAAGTAGCAATAATTTTTTGGAAAAGTTGATTTAAGATAGTGGGCATTGTGAATGGCTAATAGAGGCGGAAAGAAAAAACAAAGCAAGACCAAGACGGCAATGAAAGACGTTGTAGGCGAGCGTGGACAAGCTTCAGCTAACGTGGGTAGCAGCGTGGTGGCTAACAACAAAGCTAGCGACATGGAGAGAGAACAAACAGGCAACGTGGATCTCAGCCTCATACTCAAGGAACTGAGGGAATTCAGGAAAGACAACAGTCAACAGATGAAAGAGATTCAAGACGATATAAAGAAAACCAACATGAGAATTGGGGAGGCGGAAGTGAGGATTGTTGCGGCAGAAACCCGAATACAAACAACGGAAGAGGTAACGGAGCTAATGAAACTTCAGATACACCTGGATGCTAAACTGACAGATTTGGAGAGCCGCTCCAGAAGGGAGAATATCAGAATCCATGGGCTTAAAGAGGGAGCGGAGGAGAACTCTCCGTCAATGGTTGCATGTGTAGAGAGCCTGCTACGTGAAAAGCTGGAGCTCCCTCCAACGTTTGATCTACGAGTAGAAAGAGCACACCGCGCCTTGATGCCAAAGCCGCCCACGGAGGCCTCTCCAAGGTCCATCGTAGCCAAAATGTCAAGCTTCAGGATGAAGGAAGACGTGCTGAGAATGGCGTGGCAGAAGAGAGGATTCGAACACCTCGGAAGAAGAGTAAATCTCGACCATGATTATGCACCGGATGTATTGAATAAACGAAGGGAATATAACGAAGCGAAATCGGTGTTAAAGGAGAAGAAGATAAGATTCCAAACACCGTTTCCAGCCAGGCTTAGAGTTTTCTATGAAGAAGGGACTGTGCTGTACGGCTCGGCGGAGGAAGCGACAGGAGACATGTCAAAGAGGGGAATGACAGTGACGGTGATTAAGCACCCGGACTCTCTGTTGGAGCAGATCCAGCGTTTTACGTGGCGCACGGGCAGGAGAACGGGAAACAGGGAAGGAGCGCCAGGCAAGACGTCCGACTTCAGAGACAGGCTGAAGGGGTTCAGACGTCAGGAGAAGTAATGACGGTAACGTCACGTGACCGGGAGGAGTAAAGCCACGTTTGTTTGTTTGTTTTTTCAAAGGAGGAAGGGGTGAGTTTTTCTTTTCAAAATAAGATGGAAGGAGAAAAAGGGATGCCGTATTCAAGCAAGAGAGGACATTATGTAAATATAATTTTTATATTAGTAGATTGTTGATTTTTGGTCAATCACGACAAATGTTATAGTGGTTAAAGTCGGGGGTTGTTTCTTAGCCATAGTGGAGGGAAAACCAACACGGACGGAGAGATGGTAATACATGAAGGCCCTCTCCTACTTAGGGGGAGAGGCTCTCCCTCAAAGCCCACTTTCCATCTGGGTTTATACAGGGTCACAATGGAGACCCCACAATTCGAAGTCTATGTTTCATTATTTTTTGTTTATATTATGTTCAGGCCCGTTCGTGGGTCGAGGTTTTGTTGGCTGCTGTTCTGTGCAGCTGTTGGGGTGTTGCCTTGGATGGGATTTATTTGCTACTCGTATTATGGGGGATACTCATACTGGAAACTAAATGCAGGCAGTTAAAATAGTAAGTTATAATGTGAACTCAATCCAATCAAAAGAAGCAAAATATTATCCAAACTGAAGAGAGATAAAGTTGAAGTGGCTTATTTGCAGGAAACTCACCTTACAGATGTGTTTTTATTGTAAAAGTAAATATGAAATAAGCCAAGTCTTATTGGAGCAGACGTCACTCATCTAAATCACGTTAAATCTGCGAGGGATATATATACCACCTGGATTACATGTATGTTTCACATAGGGTTGTGTTTTGATTTCTATGTTTTATTTTGTCCAATATTGAAATGTTCTAGAATTGCATGTTGTGTTAACATAAACATTATTTATATATACCACTTAGCCTATTTAGGCTGATTTGGTTGCTATATCTTGTCGAAATGGATTAGCCTCAATGCATGCTGGGAGATTTCACATGTGGCTCAACAGCCTCATATAACAACTTTTTTTCCATCGGTCTTTGTGCCTGTTGACGCGCAAGAGAGAGAGGGGGGGAGAGTGTGAGATCGGCAGAGGAGAGCTGTGCGTAAATACGCACAGTAATATCCGCGGCGCACTGAATAAGGCCTGGTTTTGAAAAGCGCTAAGCGCTAAATTAACGCCAGGGCGGAAGATAGCGTTAGGCCAGTATTTAAGGCCCATTCTGGCCTATTCTGGCACTGCGCCATGCCTCTTCTGCGTAAAGCGCATTCCGGGGCCTAAAACCATGATGCTATTTTCCCGAGGCAGGCGCAAGGCGCGCTTCTTTGCGTTTAACGCCAGTTTTAGCGCCTAAGGCCAGTGGGAAGATAGGGGCCATCATCTCCTGACTGTCTGCAGATCTGGGGGTTTGCTCCACTGTATAGCCTCTTCTAAACATGAAGTCTGGATCATGTCCTGCTAGCCAGAGCAGGATATTTTCCGCTTTTACCTTTCTAGACATGAGGGGCCCTATTCTCCCACAGGCCTTCGGCGCTAAAACGGGCCTTAAACGCAAAAAAACGTGCCTTGCGCCTGCCTCGGGAAGATATCAACATGGCTTTACGCTGCCAAATGCGCTTTAGGCGGAATGGGCATGGCGCACTCCCTGAATGGGCGAGAATGGGCGTTCCGGCCTTAAATACCGGCCTAATGATATCTTCCCACCTGGCGTAAATTTAGTGCTTTGCACTTTTGAAAACCAGGCCTATTCAGTGCGCCAGTTGCGCGGAGCGCTCCTCTGGCTCTCCTCTGGCCCTCCTCTGTCACCCTTCCCTGTGTCACTCCCTCTCTCTCCTCAGTCTGACAGGCACAATACGACTCTCTCTCTCTGACTCCCTCACTCAGACAGACACAACACACGTCCCATAGGAAAAATAAGTTGTAAGTTCACTGCCTGGCATGTCCCAGCATGCATTGGGCTACTCCATTTCGCTACTAAATAGCAACCAAATGAGCCGAAATATATATAAAGGTAGATCTAAATAATGTGTAATGGTAACACAACCTGCAATTGTAGAACATTTCAATATTGGAGCAAATAAAACATCGAAATGAAAACACCACCCTATGTGAAACATCTATGTCATATTGGGGCTATATATATCCCTTGTAGATTTAACGTGATTTAGATGAGTGACAGTGTAACGCGGTTCTACTGTCATGTCCTACTGTGATCTCCGCTCCAATAAATTGGCTCTACTTCACATTTTAGTTTTACAATAAAAACACATTTCTGCAATGACTTTACATAATGTAGGCTATATTTATGTGCATCATCCTACCTCTGCAGCAGGGGAGAGAAAACGATATCTTTCTGGACAAACTTTCACCAATCTAATTAATCTCATCATATAGGGATAGGCTATATTTTTCTAGCTGATGCGTTTAGAACATTCTTTTCACTTTGATCTTGCTATAGTGTAGGTATTTACACATGCTTGCAGTATTTAAACTGCAGTTAGATTGGTTTGAGAAGCATAATAATATGGAATAATAGCCTATATATGGAGACAGACAGGATGAAAGGAGGGGGGGGGGGCAGAGCGCTTGGCTTGTCTGGTTTTACTGGATTTCTCGTGGAATTGGAGCTGAAAAGTGAAGCATGTGCTTCGTTTACTGCACTTACCCAATGACCAGACAGTGCATAATTTTACGCTTAAAAGGCGTGGTTGTAATGCTTTAGGCTGCGTGTAGCGCCAATACCAAGATATCGAGTGGGCTGGTCCACGCCCACTGATCAGCGCTGCGCCGGGCGCTCAGCGCAGTTTAAAGGCTGATGCAATGATAGGGGCCGAGGAGTCTGTATTTAGAAACAGCTGGAAATGGTCCGTATTCTCTCTGCCAGTGGGCGGGGGGAGGGGGTGCGGTAGCGTGTATCGATAACAAGAAATGTGATATAGAAACAGCTTTAGCGAATCTGTAACCAAACTCCATTCAAAAACATGCCGGTTTAACGGAGGATCCATTCCGGCAATAACGAGGGGTTGCAATGTGCCAAAAATGAGCGCTTGCCTTTGTTACATCGGCCAAAAGCCGCCCAGTCAAAATAGTGGTCGCACCGTCGTTAATCACTGTGGGTGATTTATTTTACAAGTGGCATTCAAAGTCATATCTGACTAGTTTTCAATTTATTTCTCCCCACAAAAGTTAGGCTAGGCCTATGTCTCGATATAGGCTGTCAGTCAGTCAGCTCCTCTCCGCAGCTGTGTTAGCTTGGACGCTCACAGTCACAACACTGCCTCACAATAGGCTACTTGGCTGCATCCAACTCGAGACAACTTTTCAGACCCTCCTGGAGACAATCTTTCTCAGAAGAGACTAACATTAGCGACAAATCTGGAGACTTTTTCTAACATGGGATTAACATTACCAGCAAGCAGCAGTAAGCAGGCAATGACGATAGCTGGGTAAGTCCCGCTAGCATCGATGCTAAGTTATCAAAGTACCCGAGTGCAGCTGAAGCACATGGCTAATTAATATGGATGTTAACCTCCATATTAATTAGCCATGTGCTTGCGCGTCATGTGTATTGGGATGTCAAAGGGTGGCGATTGACGATCTGACTGAGGTCAAGATTGCGCAACTCTAGACTAGTAGGCTATCATCTCCTTGTTGTATTTTTAAACTGGCAGATGGGGGACAAAGAAACAATTCAACTTTTATTTGTTTACTCACCTAATTTGGCACTCTTCCAAATAATCCAGCCACGCTATGTCCATTCATGAAAATAATGATCACTGGGACATTAATGGTTTGTAAAGTGCCACCACCCGCCCACTCAGACATAACAGCTACATGATCCGGATCATGAGCTGGCAGTGTTAAACAACAGCCGCTTTTCCAATAATGCGGATCCTATACTAGGGGCTCAGATGGTCATGATCCGCACTCGCGGGGGAGTGCGCATAAGCCGGCTAATTGTTTCTAAACATGCAGGCCAACCGGCTAGGAGCTGGTTATAATCTGGATTCCACTGCATGTTTAGAAGGGGCTTATGTGAGCACTGCTTTATTCAGTCTAAATAACTGGACATCTGTAATTGACCATTTTGATGTTCTTAGGGGATGGGAGGGGGGGGAATGGAGAGGAAACAGGTGAGCAGAGAGCAGCAGAAAAACACAAAAGAAGAGAAGTTCCATTCCATTACCTGAAGTTATTAAAGCATTTATGGCAACAGCCTTTCTCTGGCCACAAATAAAAGAGCTCCAGCCTTCAGTCAGCCTGGATGATCCGAATGATCTCAAAACAAAAAGAAAATTATCTTACATTATCTCTCTACTAATTCCATGTATCTGTGTGTGTATGTGTGTGTGTGTGTGTGTGTGTGTGTGTGTGTGTGTGTGTGTGTGTGTTATTCGCATATCTCGAGAACCCTTCATCCGATCGACTTCACACTTGGTGGGTGTGTTGCTGGGGCCCTGAGGAAGTGCACAGTCTGATTTAGTGCAATTTGTCCACGTGACACGCTCAATATTAATAGACTTTTACTAAACACAGTCAGTGATCAGGCGAGCCCCGGTGGGCTGGGGGGTGTAAGCAGGGGGAGGACGTGTGATGTGTGAATGGGGGGTGGGGAGGGAGTATAGAGTAGTAATACCTCTGCAGGGAGCGCAAGCTACAGAAACCGTAAAAACATTGTCCCAACATAATGAGGGAGACTGCCCAGAGGTGTTACCTCTGGTCTAACCAGAGTCGTTATGTTATGTATAATTACACTAAATCTGTTTATTTATTTATTTAAATGTATATACCTTTGTGGTATATTTGATTGTGGTGGGGAATACAGAGAGGATTGATTTTGTTTTATTTTCTGTCTTGTCAGGTATGTTTACTGTGTTTTGTTTCACCTATATTGTTAAGTTTTCACAATTGCCGTACCAGTTTTAACATCATCCCCTAGTTGAACTTGAAATCAATGTGTTGCCGTTCCTTATTTTTTACTCTGTGCCTTGTTGGAAGAGGATTGTGGTTGAGAATACAGAGTGGAGGATTTATTTTGTTTAATTTTCTGTCTTGTCAGAGAATACATGGATGACAAGATACTCTGGTTGTCTGGGTCATTCATTTGTATCACACACTACACAATGCAGAAGCTCACCGGTTATATTGTGGTTGCGGCCCTATGCTCCACTTAGGGGTCTACAGGGAATAAGAAGAAGAGGGAGAGTGTTCATTGTTCAGCTACACTGGGGACGCAAGGAGCGGGGCGAACGGGCACTGCACTATTGTTGGAAATAAATAACCAAATGTCAAAGTAAACTTCTTGATCCTAGATGACTCAGTACAGAAAATCAGACAACCATGCTAGACAGGAAACGGCGTCAGAATAAAGCAGATTCCACTTTATATAGCCTACTTCAGCTAAACACGATGGACTGTCTCTTCCTCGTTTTCATACCAGATAAGAACACATAGAAACAGCTGGATATAAGAATAAGTTCAGACTTAATTTTGTTCTGCTAGGCTTTCCAAGCATGAGGAAGTGAATGCGTCTCCTTCTGACCATCATTTTAGGGTTGTTTTGTTATGTTGTGACTTCTTACACACCGCAGTTCTCTGACCCACATTTTCAGTTAATTTGGTGCTATCTGAATTCAAATGGCACTGTTCTCACCTGGCCAAACGAAACTAAGTAAATTAATAAAACCCATAGGGGGGAAATGCCTTAGTGTGAATGCACGAGGAAACAGAATCTCACTTCTTTAGACACTCTATAGAGATACAAAACAACTGACTGATAACATTAACCTCCTGAGTCCCGACCCCATTAGCTGTATTGGATTTTTGATTTATCTTTGCTATTTGGGATTACTTCGGAAAACGAAGTACTAATAAAAAAATAAAATAAAAAGTAAGTAGAAAATAGTTAAAAAGATGTCCTCGGATAAGGTCACTGGTGCAATCTTTCTGTTAACACAATAAAGTCACCAACTTGTAATAAAGTATTTATCTTTATTTGAATGCCTATCATGGCTGTGCAAAAATAAAATGTCTGCAGAAAAACATCCTCCAGCTCAGAGAGGTTGTCTGTTATCCGATACAGCAATTTTTCAGCTGCTGTCAGATCAACATGCCCTGGAAACATCCAAAAAACACGTAAAAATATGTGTTATTTATAGTATTTATCATTTATTTTATTGTTTATATTTATATTGTATACGACACCCAATAACTATTTATACTCTTGTAAACTAGTATAGTGTCTTCCCTTACAGTATCTCCCAAAATAATGTTTTCTCATTACATCTTCACCTCAGAAAACGGAAGGATTAACGCGCTGTCCTCGCACAAGTGCTTCAATTTAGGAAAGATTAACCCACTGCTGCACAAGTGCTTCAACTTCAGCAACACTGTAGCCTACTTTGTTACTAATGCAAATTTCTTTCAAACCTGCATGTCTTTACAAACTTCAAAGGGTCCTAAGCATAAATCAACAAGTTTCATCCATACAATTTGATCAGGTTTATTACCTTGGCGATGTTTGTCTCGGGAGTGCTGGTAGGATGATTTGGTTGATTTGCTAGCCATCTTGTATTGACAGGAAGTAGATTTTTCTCCTTCTACTACGACAAAATTGTAGCTTAGGTGTCCCCAAGTGAGGACAAGAGGTCTGAGTTCAGCAGAAATAAGTATTATAGAAACGGCAAAATGTGATGTTCTCGCAGGAACCCCAGGGGACTCAGGAGGTAGAAACCCTGATCAATTATAATCTCTTCAATGTTCAAAAAGTTCCCCATTCAGATAGTGATAAAAGTCAGTGCAATTTTAGCTGCCAAACATGGTGATAGTTGTCAAACATCAAGCAAAATAATATTTCCTATTGTCACTCCTCCAACATGGTGGCATGTCCCACAGATCCACTAAGTATCCCCCCCCCCCCCCCCCCCCCCCCGTCTCTCACTACAGACGCGGACCACAGCTCATCCAAATATAGAAACCTTTTTATTTTACAATTTCAGCAAAAATATCATACAATTCCAGTTTAGTTGTACAGTATATGTTAAATATCTAAATACACTTTTACAGTTGTAATGTCAGTAGAAAAAAATATCAGATATTTTATGAGATACAAAATGTACACTTCCCTAAACATCAAAATCGCACACGCATGTACAAGACGGTGTGTGACTGGCCAACGTCGGCCTGAGACATTTAAAACCTTTGCTGTTATAAAATAAGTATAGTCTTTACATTGCTCGGCTAAATTCAATCTGACTGCATCATGGAAAAATTGGCCCTTAATAAAATGTACTTCGATACCATGATACAAAAACAAGGTAATACTTTCACCATGGTCTTATTCCACCGTATTGTGTGTAAAAGTACTGTAATAAATACACAATAAACCTGACAGGACCTAATGAAAATCCTCCTAATACACAGTCTAATGCACTAGAGAGTGTAACAACAAGAGTGTAACAACACATTGCAAAGGCAAAAACTTTTATTTCTACAATTTGTACTTAAATAGTATTTTTATACTCTTGTAAGTACATTATGTATTTGGGAGATTCAATATTTAAAGTATTGTGCATTTATAATACTTTACACAGTGGCTAATAAACTGGAATAACATGATTGTTAAGCGTTAGCAGAAAGACCCAAGTTACAAACCATAGAGTATGAAATAATTAAACAATAGTTTACATGTGCATTGGGAAGGTTAAATGTATATGCAACAACACATACAGATTGTGGATTTCACAAGCTTTAGCTTATTCTTTTTAACAAACGTCTCAGCTGCGATACACTTTTTGGGCAATAGTAAGGGCAAAAGTAATTTTTGGTAGGCTACAGTATAACAGAACACATTGTTTGCAGTTATAATGCAAGATGGATGTATATAGGACAAAACAAACAGACATTAAAGACCCCTAAAATACTCTACTGTTGGGTTTCCATCCAAAATCCAAAATTTTAATATTTTCAGAAAGTCTGCAAAAGAAAAATGTTTGCGTTTCCATCCACTACCGTTATGCAAATATTAAGCATTGGTGAAGAGGAGCGCAAGGACTTGACGTGATTAAAACAGAGCCAGACGTCGGTCAAAACCCCAAAATGAGGGGAAATTAACCCGTTCTCTGAATAAAAATGTGAGGTGAAGGGAAGACATGCACATGATGGTTTGGTGACAGAGTTTGGACTGCTGTCTGCCTCTGCAGCCACAAAAAACATCCTACACTATTAAAGTTTCTTGATTATACAGAGGTAGGCAGAAAATGGATTATCAGGCGGCACTCTTCAATTTGGCATATACCGTATTTCCGCTATTAGTGGCCCCTATTCAATTACAGGCCTCTGCTCTAATATAGGACGGGGGCACGGCCTGCGCGGACAAATAAAGGCCCCTCCCTCAATACAGGCCGGGTCAAAAAAACAAAAAAACGAAGGAGCAAAAACTACGGTGATACGGTACTGTAAATTTCCCATAACACAATGCATCTACCGTGTGACGTAACCGGACGTAACGCAGAGACCAAACAAACCAGACGAAAGTTTGACGTTAAGTTTAAAGAGAGCAATATGCAGCGGAACATTTGGTACAGTGTGATGTGGAATCAGCCCTTCAAGCAGAGCCTGCACGATGCCTACGACGAGTGGATAGCTGGGGACGCAGATAAGCAGTACACAGCTGGAGGTGGAAACCTAAAAGCGCCTGCTCGATGCCTGCTTGTGGACTGGGTGATCGCCGCCTGGGACAAGCTGGACAAGGATCTGATCAAAAAGTCCTTCCAAGTTTGTGGACATTCTGTGAAAACTGACGGGAGTCAAGACAACCTCATCCACTGCTTCAAGCAGGGACAGCCCTGCGCCGCTGAGGCTCTCGCCCAGCTGCGTTAGCGGGACCAGGAGAACAGACAGGCAGCCGAGGATGAGGAAGATGAAGAGGAACTGGTCAACAATGAACTTGTTGTTCTGAATGATGAGGACGCGGAGGATACCGACATACTAGATGAGGAGGAGGAGGATACTGAGTGAGTGAGTGACCACCAATATTTATTTGCGTTGTTTGGTTTTATGCAATATTTTGCAATACAAGTCATGAAAATAAAGGAGTATGTCCATGAGAGTTTAATATTAAGAAATAAAGGCCTCACTCGAATACAGGCCTCTGCTCTAATATAGGACGGGGGCTCTCTGCGGCTCAGTAAATAAAGGCCCCGGTTACTATTAGCGGAAATACGGTATAATCCATGGAGCAGTTGCTCTAACGACGAGAGTCGCTTGATAATCCCGCATCTTCTTCTGTTAAAACTGCATGGTTTTTGAATGGAGTTTGGTTATAGATTCGCTTAATTTGTTTCCACTGCATTTATCACATTTACCTTTTATCGATACACCCACTTTTCCACCTCCCTCAAACATAACTTGTTTCCGGTATTTCATGTTTTTTTTCTTCGAATTTTGCAGCGTTTCCACTCAGGGTTTTTAATGCACAAATTGAAAATGCGCATTAAACAGGGGGATGGAAACCTCTTATGGCTAATAATTTGTGTCTGATGTGGTTTTTCCATACAAAAAAGTTAAACTATCTTGTTAAAATCCTTAAAATGACTCTCCCTCCTCCTTCCTTAATAAAAAACATTCCAGAATCTGTAAATAATGTTTATTTATTAAGTTTACCTGCTGAATATTGGGTAGGGATTGACTCAAAGTAGTTGTGATGTCACAAATCATGCTTGTAGGCCCACTGCTTAAAATCTGATTTTCAATGAGCACAGATAACTTTCCACTTTCAGCAGATGATTGCCTTGTAGTGTCAAACTCTGCACAGTGAAGCTCAAACATCCAACAAGAAAATAAAACAGGGGGAGGGGGACTTTAAGGGAACTCAAATGATGGCTACAACTGCATCTTGCATTCATTAGCAGGTATCTTTCTGTTGACCAGATAAATCCACCCGTGTCGGGTGCTGTGTCTTAAACTGTTGCCCGGTGTATTCCCCCTTTAAATACGCCAAACTGTTAGTCCACAGGTACAGTGTTGCTGTTAAATAGTCCTTCACAACAAAGTCACATGATTAAATAGCCTAGATCCCAAGACTGATTTAAGTCTAGACTTTTGAAAGAGGAGCATATATTGTAGGTGAACGAGTTGCATAGAACGACGAGCCATGCATGTTCCATTCTCAAACTGCCACAAACTAAATGAGGTCTAAGATTGTCATTTGTTGGCAAAATCATACAGTACAGAAAGACATGAAGAATGGACCGCAAAACTGTATGCATAATGTATCATAGTCAAACAGGAAAAAAGCTTAGCAGTGAAAGCAGCCAATAGGTGAGTAAAATTTGAAGTGAATTAAATGTAAAAAAAAAAAAAAAAAAGTACAAACAATCCCAGGAAAAAAAAGGTCACTCAAACGATTACTTTTTTTTCAACCTGTCCATAATATACCACATGCCTTTGGTTTTCAATGAATCCATCATATCTGTAGTCTTCTCTTTCTAAACCAGGTCTTCAAGTTGCAGTAGTAAACGAGGCTTGGCAGCCTGAAGCTGATCAGTCTTCACTAACAAATCAATCAGATTTCGCTCTGGATAACAGCATCAGCTAAATGCTAAAATCAGCTAAATTTTACCTAAAATGTAAAAAGTGCATCTGGTACTGAAGTTTTTGCTGCACAATACAATCGCAACACCAGTGTGAGAACTACAAGAGCCTCCACTAGAGGGGACTGTTGCGTGCCTTTTAGATTAACTAAATTCAGTCAATCTGCATTCACAGTCAAAGCGGGCAGGCTGTGGAACACCCTGCCAGCAGTAATTAAAGGCTGCAGTACTCTGAAAGGTTTTAAATCCTCTATTAAGAAGTGGCTGAGGGAGGGTTGGTCTTGTGGCCACCTATAGTCATTGGTGTGGTCTCATATACTATTTATTTTTTACCACTACCTCATTTGCCAATGTGTGATTTTAGTGGATTGCTATCTACCTCTATGTGTTCTATTCCACTGTTATGCGCATTGTATATGTATTATCTTGCTAATAGTAAGTATCATTTTTTGTCGTGTATCTTTATTTGTTTAGACATTAGGATTTTCTTTTAATTGCTGTATTTGATATGTACTGTGTGCGCACAGGACTCTGTGTGCCCAGGGATTACAGCTGCAAATTAGCTTTTAGCTATCTCTGGTGCAATATATTTATTGTGTACTGTCCCTGCTTAAATAAACAATAAAGATAAAGATAATACATCAACATACCCAACAAAATATTCTTACTCATTACCCCAGCCATTTCAAAACATAATAAAGTTAAATAATGTATATTTCAATGTGAAAATTAATGTTTGGATATGATAAATAAGATAAAATTACTTCTAATCTAGCATTTTCATGGCTCACTAACCTCTTGTCCGGCTTTACTGCATATACTGAAGGTTAAATCATCTAACTCTACCCAGTAGAAATTGGGAAGCTCACCACTGCTGATGCTGATGTTGTGTTTGCTGACTTTGCTTTCCATGTCATTTCCATGACTTCTGCACTGGTGACATGTTTCGGACACGACAAATAGAAACAACCAATAGTAAAATGACCAATAGGTTGGTTTGTAGTAATACCTATTCCATAATCAACACCCGGTCAGACAGATGGGAAAAATATGAATATATAAATCTGTAAACCAATATTAGGGGACACAATAAGCTAGCGGTGAACTCAAAGGAGAACACAAAATGTTAAGATGCTTGTCGGTCACAAAACTTTGCATATTGAGGTTTTTTGAGTTTGGGGTTTTTCAGTCATATATTTTGTTGTTTTTGTTGTATAATGGTGTATGATGTCCTAATTGTTTATGTGAGGATCTATATGAACTCTTAGTGGATTTCAGCCTCACCTGCACACTCATACCTTTTGTGGTGTCTTTTTGCACAATTCAATCTAATCAAATATTAAATCTCAATGGGTGCAGACCTCATCAAATTTGTGAGTAAAATAATAATAATAATAATAATAATAATAATAATAATAAATACTCTAATAGACAGTATGTTAGAGGATGTGATGGTTTTTGGTGCACTGCTGACTGCTGAAATCCAACACGGCACAACACTTAGCATCCAACAGATGATGAAAATGCCGTACATTTCTCTGCTGACAAAACAGGATTAGAGTATTGATGAAGGCGACAGACCGGAGCTTCCCTACAGTATAGCAAAAATAAATAGACTAAACCAGGACCCAAGCATCAAAACAAAAGACAAAATAAACACTTCATTTTAAGCAAACAAGATGGGTGTAGAAAGCTGGAAGTATTTTGGGTTGAACAAAAACAACAAGGAAACAAAACAAAAACTACATCACATCCTACAACAGCATGACATCATGATCAACATATAAGGAGGGTCTTCATAGGGCCATGGTTAATTTTCAAGGCAGGAGAAAACATGGTTAAATAGTCTCTTTAGCTCTATTCACAGCCAATTACAATTACATTAGTGTTCATTTAGAAAGCCATACAAGAATCACACACAATGCCAGTGGCGCTTTAGATGTCCTGCACCAGGGTTTAGGTCAATTCAATTCTTATTGTAAATTAAAAATATAATTTGCCTAACGATCAAGCTTTCATTCTCAATAATTGCCTTTCAGATCAGGTACATGGTTGCTTATAAGAGGTTTTTCATTGTGAAAGATTGTTTTTCTTTCAATTTTCAAGGACAATCACTTTCTGAACTGAGCGAATAGTCCAAACCCCCGCCTCGGAAATCTGGACCACAGGCACCCAGCCAGGTCTACATCTATTCTTCTTCCATCAAAGGCACTAAGAAATATTTCATTCAAGTTTATCATGACAAGTGCTTTATGCATTTTAAACCGCCACATTCGTCTCAGTCCCAGAGCGACCTCGGGCAAGCCTACCTACAGAGAACTCCTTTCACCACCCCCCTCCCTTCGCGGTCGCTGTCCGCTAACCTGATGTGTCAGCCGGGCAGCCAGCCAGCCAGCCATGCTGCGGATCAGCCGACCTGCCAGTCAGCTAGGCCTAGCCTGCTGCTACACATCGTGATCCCGCGCTGGACCATTAGGATGAGCTCGTTCCGGTGGTTGACTGGCCTCGTTCCGCAGAGGCAGGCTGGGGTAGCGGGGGGCTTTTCTCTGACGGCCACTCCTCACCACAACATACAACCACCTGGCAGCAGACTGGCCTTAGATAGTGCTTGTCTCTGAGTGATAAAAGGTGGCACACAAGGTGGCACACAACGTGGCACAGTAGCATAGCTACGTACTCAAACACAGCTACAGACGATTAGAGAAAAGGACAGAGAGGATAGAGCTAGGAGTGCATGGTGCGCTGCAGGGTGGCATTTCCTTCTCTTAAGCTTTCTTGTCGGCTTCCATGTGGTGCGCTCAGTCAGGGCATCGCTGCCCACCTAGATCTCCCTCCAACCGCAGAGAGGAAGCACTGGCCAAGAGAGACTACAAGCCGGGGGGAGGGAGGGCAGGCCAGGGGTAAGAATGGGGAGGAAGGGGAGACAGAGACAATGGGGATGTAAAAGATAATCAATCCAAGGTGATTTTCAGAGTGGTTCTGCCTGGCTTCACCCAGGTCAGGATGACTTTGGCTCAGCAGGAACCCCCCTGCCCCGGGGGGGTTGTCAGAGCCGGGGAGACATAAGGGGATTTGAGAAGGAGTCTGCAGAAGGTGAGCAGAGGTGCACTCATGCACAGAGACAGAGACGAACGCCAAGGCAGCTGGGAGAGACAAGAGAGGGGAAAAGAGAGAGATGGAGACAGAGGTAGATAGAGGGGGGGAAAGTGCACAAAAAGACAGAAGGAGAGAGAGAGAAGGGCGATAAAAGGCACAACAAAATGAAACAGACAGAGAGAGAGAGATAAACTGAGAAAAGACATATGTAACCAATCAACAGCAAAATCACAGAGATAGCCCCACCCCCGCCACCACGCGGCCTTTCAGCAGAAACCTATCCATCAAGCATAAGACAATTCCCTGAAACTCGACTCGGTCTCTCTCCTAAGTGATGTGTATAAACAGCTTGCCCATGCTTTCCCCATCCTCCTCCGTGCCTTAACACCCCAAAACAACCCACTGGACCACAGAGAGAAACAGTTGTCACCGCGGCGCTGGCTACACGGGGGATCTGAATCATCGTCAAACTTTAAACCCGCGTTTTCTCGCAGCAGCAGCTCGCATTCTGAGTTGATGGTCGCTAGTCCGTTTGGTGGATTGCTACAGTTGGGCCGTGCGCGCCGCGGCCTCATTTGTTCCCGTGGTTGAAGTGCTCCAGCACCGTGGAGTTGGTTCTCTCAAACAGCCACTGCTGGCTGGGAGAGGCGGTGTCACAGGTGTTCATGAAGATGCGCCGCTCTGTCGGGCTGCTGTCGATGCAGCTGTTACTGACCGGATGGTACAGACTCTTGTCCTGCAGGAGGGAGAGAGGGGAGAGACTGAGAAAGAGATCAGCAGAGGACAGATATGGCAGATAATGTGTAGAATCTAAGAGTGAGAAATCAACGATTTATGACCTCAGTAAACACTTTCCTAATGAGTTTATGGCCCCTATCATTGCATCGGCGTTGTTTCTAGGCCGAGCGCCTGGCGCAGCACAAATCAGTGGGCGTGGACCAGCGCACTTGATATCGTCGTGCTGGCGCTAAACGCAGCCTAAAGCATTACAACCACGCCTTTTAAGCGTAAAATTATGCACCGTCATGCTCATTGGATAAGTGCAATAAACGAATCGCAGGCTTGCCTTTTTAGCTCCAATTCCAGTGGTCCCGCAAAACCTGACGAAAGCCAAGCGCTCTGCCCCCCCCCCTCCCTTCATCCAGTCTGTCTGTCTCCATTATAGGCTATTATTCCATATTATTATGCTTCTCAAACCAATCTAACTGCAGTTTAAATACTGCAAGCATGGAAATACGCTACACTATAGCAAGATCAAAGTGAAAAGAATGCTCTAAAGGCATCAGCTAGAAAAATATAGCCTATCCCTATATGATGAGATTAATTTTATATTGGTGAAAGTTTGTCCAGAACGATATCGTTTTCTCTCCCCTGCTGCAGGTAGAATGATGCACATAAATATGCCCTACATTATGTAAAGTCATTGCATAAATGAAAACTAAATGTGAAGTAGGGCCAAGTTATTGGAGCGGACATCACAGTATAGCACATGACAGTAGAAAGCGTTCCGCAGCGCGTTCCGCTGTCACTTATCTAAATCACGTTAAATCGACAAGAGATATATATAGGCCCAGGAGGACATATATGTTTCACATAGGGTGGTGTATTCATTTCGATGTTTCATTTGGTCCAATATTGAAATGTGTACAATTGCAGGTTGTGTTACCATTACACATTAATTTAGATCGACCTTTTATATCTATTTCGCCTCATTTGGTTGCTATTTAGTAGCGAAATGGAGAAGCACAATGCATGCTGGGACAGGCCAGACAACTTACAACTTATTTTTCCTATATGGGAAGTGTGTTGTGCCTGTCTAAGCGAGGGAGTCAGAGAGAGAGAGAGAAGGGTGACAGAGAAGAGGCAGAAGAGCACTGGCGCACTGAATAGGCCTGGTTTCAGAGAGAGACAGAGAAGGGTGACAGGGGAGAGGCAGAAGAGCACTGGCGCACTGAATAGGCCTGGTTCTCAAAGGCGCAAAGCGCTAAATTTACGCCAGGTGCGAAGATATCAGTACGCCGAGATTTAAGGCCGACACGCCCACTTTGGCCCATTCTGGGACTGCGCCACGCCCATTCGGCCTAAAGCGCATTTGGCAGCGTAAAGCCATATTGATATCGTCCCAAAACAGGCGCAAGGCACGTTTTTTTGCGGTTAAGGCCCGTTTTAGCGCCGAAGGCCTGTGGGAGAATAGGGCCCTATGTCTCAATTGCTAGTTTCAAGTCTCCTTTCAAATCTCCAAAGCAGCATGATGTTCGCCCCATTTAGAGTAAAACTGATGATAAAGCAGACTATGCTTTGGGGCGTGATTGACAGGTCGCCTATCCAGTGATTGCGCAGCACGCCTATCACGGACCATTATCAGGCAGCACTGTGGCTCTTCTGGTCCAAATTTATGTCACTTCTGGCTCCAAATAACCAAGAGGTCCCTGAAGATCATCAAAGACACAAACCACCCCCACAACAGTCTGTTCTCCCTGCTACCCTCAGGGAGGAGATACAGGGTCCCAAGAGCATGCACAAATCGCTTGAGGGACAGTTTCTTCTCACAGGCCACAAGACTCCTTAACACACACAAATAGTGTAGTAGCCGTACTGTACCGCACTGTAGATGCTACCATTATGTATGCCTAATAATAGTAGTTAATAGTCAATAGTATGTTTAATTAGGTATACGCTATTTGCACCTAACAGAATGTTATTATGTTTAACTCATTGAGTGCCAGCCACTTTTGGAGAACGGACGCTCCCAGTGCCAGAGTTTCAGAGCGTTTTCAGTGATTTCTCGAGGCCCACAGAATATTGTGTGATATTACTATGTAAACACTGAACACGCACAAAGAACGATGAGACTCTATTCTATCATCTGCAAAAAAAAGTTTATTGATCCCATTTTCCGTTCTTTAGTTATGAGCCGGAGAAGATAGCTTGATTCATCCAAAAAAAGCAATTTTTTTCTAGAAGCTGAGATAATTGGCCTTTTGTGAAATTAATCATTTCAAGCACATCACTGACTCTGAAGCTAATCTTTTCTAATGTAGTCACACCTCAAAAATAATTTCCTTCAATAAAACAGTTTAGGCCAGGGAATTTTGTTTGGCAGAATAATATTTTTAGCTACAACCAGCAGCGCTGGCCCCTGCGTGCGCTGCTGGTTGCAGCTTCTTGCTGGTTTTGATTTGCTGCTGGTGGGTATCGGATATTCTGGCTTGCGTTTGTCAATCCTGTCCTGCTGCCTGGGTCTGTCTGGGTGTTGCGTGCTGCTCTGCGTGCCCCCCCCCCCCCCCCCCGCCCCGCCCCGCCTCGCCTCAACTGCACACTCCTCCTCCTGTCTGTGGTGGCTCTCTGCTGAGTTTGCTGTGCGCACAGTGAAGGGTGCGGAACAGCCAGGCTTTTTTACAGCGTTCCGCGTGTGTTTGTCACCGGCAACGATGCTTCCAGTTGAGAATAATAACAACTCCACGGTGTGGATGTGCAGATGTGCTGTCGCAACCGACACGGAGCGGCTCAATTGTGGGAGCAGATTGGCTGCTGCAGGCACAGCTGCAGTAACGTGCTTCAGCATATCGATGCATACGGATGCGATGCGATTTCCGTTTCCATAACGACTTCTTCTTTGTTTTTTCCTTGCCTTTCTGTTATGTGGAGAGCACTGTCGCCACCTAAGGGTTCTGTAAAATAGGTTAGACACATCCAATAGCTATAATATTTGTACATCAGAGGCAGAAGGCTTTGATCGACGCCCCACCGTCAAAAAACGCAATTGACGAACATGTCCGTCCTTGGCACTCTACGTTACTATTTGAAATGACGAACATGTCCGTCCTTGGCATTCAATGAGTTAATTATGTTTAAAGTATGTTCATGCCATTTGCACTATGGGCAGTGAATACGCCACTGTCTGTGGCGTGTCTTACTGCTCTATTGCTCGTTGCCTCTTGTTTTTTATTTATATATCTTTTATTTTTTGTACTATGTTGTAACGGAGCCTACAGCACAAGAATTTCACACGTGATACTTGTACTACGGAGTGACAATAAAAATCTTGAATCTTGAATCTTGAAGATGATGACAGTACAAATGCCAACCTCGAGGCTTCAAAACCCAAGTGCAAAAACCAATGGGTGACGTCACAGTACAGTAGCTACGTCCATATATTTATACGGGCTATGGTTCCAAAATTTGCCAGGCACCTTCACTATTTTACTAGCTTTTTTGGAATACAGGAGAGCATCTGATTAATGGTTGGTTGTGATGGGACGATTTGTTTATCTCACGATAAGATTCGATACATGATATGAGCTCCACCATTCAATACAACCACGATACAATGTCATCAACATTGTGACTATAGAACAAATGTTGTTACAATGCACAGCGGTTTAGCTTGGTTATTTGTTAAAAATAGATTGCTTTACTCATTGCTTGTATTTATCCGAAATATTTTTGTTACAAAGAATCCATCAATTCTGTTTAAAAACTTCAGTTCAAACAGACACAACTACCCTACCAGACATGCCACAACAGGATGTTTTACACTTCCAAAAGCCAGGGCAAATGCAATGAAACGAACTGTCATGTACAGAGGAATGCAAGAATGGAACTTACTCCCTAGGCATATCACACAAGAAAATAGCAAATTTCAATTAAAAAGGTTGGTAAAACTGCATCTCTTAAAAAGAAATGTGGACAATTCTTAAAGATAGATTATAGCACGATTATGTGATGTGTGTATTATGGATTATGGATAGTGTGTGAATTTTGATTGAAATCATTTTTTTTTAACTATGGATGCAAATGCTCGATTATATAATTGATCTGCTAGGAGCTTTTGTCTTGTTTGTATGTGCGTTTTGTATGTTTTTAGGTTGATTTTTTGTTTTGTAAGGTTACATCATGTATGTTTAAGTGTATGTTTGTGTGTTATGATGTAAGTATGTATGTAGATTGCATTGTCACCATGTAAAATCTTTGTTGGTGGACCCCAGGAAGAATAGTTGCAGCTTTGCTGTAGCTAATGGGGATCCAAATAAACTTGAAACTTGAAACAAAACGTCAATCACACCAAATCTTCTTTGCCATTGGCTCACTAGAATGGAAACAAATTTAAAAATGGCAAATAATATAATTTCAATGGAGAACCTGAGGAATTGTGGACATGCCACTTGATTTGTGATTACTACAGCAGAATAGTGGTTGCCTTTTTTAGTTGGTTTTACTGTAGGTTACAAATCAAAAGTCACATGGAAAAAGAAGTAGGCCTAGCTTGTTTATTGGCAACGTGTCATTCTGCAAAGTTAGGGGGGATTCAAACATAAAGATTATTGTTATTGTTTTCAGCTATAAAGACAAACTGAACTACATGCTTTCTTTACGGCTTGCTTCTGTGAGTGCTGTATGGTCTCACAGTTCTCATGACAACCACATGCCTGAAAGCTCCAGTACTTTAGTGGAAATAGGGGGAAATTCACATCTACAAACACCCCCCCGCCCCCAAGTTGTTCCTGTTGTAGTTCCAGTTCGGATTTTTTTGATGTGGGGTTGTATGGGGTATATGCATACAGTCAGTGTACTACATGCAGTAGAATGCAGCTGGAGAAATGGAGACCGGCTGTGTCAGGCAAGTAGTCTTCTGAGTGTGAAGGAGGCCATGAGCAAAAACGTAAGAAAGAACAGAACAGAAAAAATACATTACATAAAATGCTTCTACATGACATGAAAGACATAATTTACACCCTGTTTTATCCATATGCAGCTGGAAGCTCACTTCTATTTATTCTTATAGCTCAAGCTAGCCTGGCTCCAGACCTTCGAAGCCATGCCCACTCCACAGTTGTGGATTTGGCTGTTCTTGGTCTGGCATCATCATGTGCAAAAGCTTTTTCTCTGGTTGAAAATCCAATCACGGGCGCTGATTGGCTAACGCTGTTGTCAGTCATGCACAACAGAAACAGACACAGCTGTGGCCAAAGCAGAGAATTGCCTGAAGCAGATACTTAGCCATTAGGCTATTTAGCTGTTTAAAACATGTTGCAGGTTTTTTTCCAACAAGGTTACAAAAACAAAGTCAATAAAAACAAGCAAAAACAAACTAGCATTAGCTAGCTACGTTAGCTTGTGCTTGTGACTAGGGGGACTGCCCCCTAGTCCGATACCTCACGAGTCCGATACCTCACGAGTCCGACACCTCATGGTTTTGGGTTAGGGTCTGGGGGAGGTTAGGTTTAGGCGTGGGGGTGGGAGAGGTTAGGTTTTGGGTTAGGGTCTGGGGGAGGTTAGGTTTAGGCGTGGGGGTGGGAGAGGTTAGGTTTTGGGTTAGGGTCTGGGGGAAGTTAGCCTCTTTTTTCGGACTCGTGAGGTGTCGGACTCGTGAGGTATCGGACTCGTGCCATGGCACCGTGACTAGTAGGTGGGCCAGAGGAGTTGTATGAAACACGTCTCCTAGCTAGGGTGACCAGGTCCCAGCAAACCAAAAGTGGGATAAAGAGTACGTTTGTGTGGGACAATGTGGGACATGATACCGATGCTTCGAGGTAGTCTAAAATTTAGATATCTAACTTACAAAAAATATACATTTCTATTCACCCCTCTCTATGCTTTGCCCTCTGGTTGATTCACACAATCTGCAAATAAAAACATTAATTATCTGACTAAAATGTGTAGGCTACAATAAAACAGACCAGACAGGTTGCTGACATGGGATTCAAGTCATGGCTTCTGTACAGATTAAACACATGGCAGGTGTGTGCCTTCCACACACGAAAACATTAAAGTTAGACAGACTTTTCTAGTAGAACAATATGAACCTTTAACTTATAGGTACTGAAGTAGAACCATAGTAGGCTACACAATTAGTAGCCTACAGGTTCATCTGAACAAAACATTAACTAACATTACAATAAGAGCACAGCTTAGAATGGAATTGTCCTTTGCAAATAGCATGTAGCAGCTGCACTATTGCATTAATATGGGTAGTAGCTATTATCATTAGTATGGGTAACTATTTAGCCATTGGTATTCTTATTATTGCTACCTTTGCGAGAGTCTGGCAAGCGAGACTACTGGGAATGCATCTCTCAGACCCCCTTCTCACCAAACGCGATCAACTCGCATGTACTCGCACTCGCCCTGTCAAGCCCTGCCCCCTGCTGCAGCTTGGTTGGCTGCCTTGCTGTATTTCCGTCTTCAATTGGTCTATTTCGGTTTTGGCCACTCCTCTTGTCTTATAATTTGCGATGTCCTGATGCCAGGTATCCCAGCATGCTTTGCAAGCTGGTGAGCGACAGACGGCAGCGAGGGAAGGAGGGGCCATTTCGAAATCGACCAATACGGTCAGATGGAAATACAGCAAGGCAGCCAACCACGCTGTAGCAGCGGGGCAGGGCTGACTGGGCGATAGCGAGTACATCGCTCACCGCCCATGTTGGTGTGCAGGGGCCGTCAGGCTGCACTGTGTGAAGTTAACCGGTGCGCTGCACATCTCTCGAGCCACAGTGCAGACAAGAGCAGCTGCGTGTATGCTCTCTCTCTCTCCCTCTCTTTATCTCTCTGTCTCGGTCTATCCGGGTCTATCTCTCCCGCTCTCCGTCTGTCTCTCTCTCTCTGCCTCGGTCTGATCACGCTCCATCTCTCTTTCTCACTGCCTGTCTCATTCGCTTTCTCCGTCTCTCTCTCTCTCTGCCTCTGCTGGTCGGATCCGCTCCCTCTCTCTCTCGCCCAAAATGCGGGACATCTTCTCAATTTGCTGGACGCGTGAAAAATCATGAAAATGCTGTGCAGTCCCACACAAAGCGGGACATCTGGTCACCCTACTCCTAGCAAAGGCTACACGGATCAAACAAAAATGAGGACTGTCAGCAAGTAAGTCAGCAAGTAAGTTGGACTAATGTTACAAGTTCTGAAAATGTGTGCCTTCGTTACAGCTAAACGGTATCTGTTGTTCATATTGTCTATGAAAGGCAGCTGTGCTATGCTAACGTTAGCATTAGCGAGCACTAACATTAGCGCTTTACAACCGCAGTACAACAGATGATTGAATGAGACACATATTTTCAGCACTTACCACTTCAGTCCTACATCCTCGCTCACTTCCAAGTCATCTAATCTTTTATTGCGGTCCCAAATCTGTTATTTCATGAGACTGGTGTGTTAGCCAGGGAGCCCAGAGAGATTCAGCTCCAGCAGGCAGAGCAAGACTGCTGCTACTGCCCTGCCGGCCGGTTGCGTGGACACCTCGGTCTCTAATGATTGGTTAGGGAAGACCGAAGCCTGCCCCCTCATAGAAATGCTCTGAAGTGACTGCAATCTCAGACTAGAAGAGGAAATTAGTTTATGAGTTGACGATTCAGTCTGAATACCAGCCTAAGCTCGAGCACCAGGCTCAGATTTAAGCTAAAAACAAGGCGTAAATGACATATTTTCAAGTCAACTTGGCATCTCAGGGCTTGTGGAGACTTGGATTACAGCAGGTGAGCAGCATGGAAGCATTTTATGTATTTTCTCTGTTTGTTTTTTTACATTTTTGGTCATGGCCCCCTTCACACTCAGCAGAAGCTCTACTTGCCTGACTGGCCGGTCTCCATGGGCTCTATCTTCCCCCTGGCCTTAAATTTGCACGCCGCGGCGCTATTAGTGGGCGTGGTCAGGCGCATTCCCTAATTTTTCCTGCCAGATTGCGCGGCGCTAACCATGTAACCACGCCTTTTTAAGCGTAGAATTATTCACAACTGTGGCCATTGGCGATCTGCAGTAAACCAATGACACTCTTCCCTTTCAAGCTCTGATTCCATGGAGCGATCCAGTCCGGTCAGAAAAGCCCGACCAAAGTGTTCTGAGCTACCCCCCTCCCTCTCTGCCCACTTCCATCCCTGTCTGTCCATATGCTCCTCAAACAAATCTCACGGCAGTTTAAATACAGCAAGCATGTAAATGCGCTACACTATAGCAAGATTAAAGTGAGAAGCATGTTCTAAACGCATCGGCTAGAAAAATATAGCCTATCCCTGGATGTCATGATGAGATTAGATTGGTGAAAGTTTGGGCAGAATGATATCGTTTTCTCTCGCTGCCTTTTCTTCTCCCCCACTGCACAGGTAGGATGATGCAACAGCCTCTGAATGACAGGGGCTCAAAACTACGGTATAACAACTTTTTTTCATCGGTCATTGTGCCTGCCTAGTGCCTACATATAAATGTTGGCCTTTCCTGCAAAATAGTGATGGTTCTGTCATTCTGTGGTGTAGCCTACATTTCAGATCTGATGCTTGCAGTGCGCTATAAGGGCAGAAATTGATGCGCGAGAGAGAGGGAGAGAGGGAGTGAGAGAGAGAGAGGGGGGAGAGAGATTGATTGAATAATGCCGTGGGTGCATCCCCGGGGGCCGGCGTGCTGAATCTGCATCTCTCCTGCATCTCCGCTGTGTAATTACGCACGCAGTACTAGCCCCGCATTTCCCACCAATTTAGTCCGTCATTTTCCCCTTGGCGCACATAAAGAAACATGCTTCCGTCACTGTCTGCTTGATGGCGAGAGAGACTTCAGCTGATGGCTACTCGTGACAAAACCAGACATCGAATTTTCAACAGTTAACTTTTGCAGTATAGGCCTAGGTTACTGGCTATATCCCCGGCGCACTGAATAAGGCCTGGTTTTGAAAAGCCCTAACCGCAGAATTAACGCCAGTTGGGAAGATAGCTTTAGGCTGGTATTTAAGACCGAAACGCCCATTCTGGCCTATTCTGGCACTGCGCCACACCTCTTCAACGTAAAACGCATTTCGAGGCGTAAAAACATGATGCTATCTTCCTGAGTCATGGGTAGGCAGGCGCAAAGCGTGTTTTTTTGCGCTTAGCGCCAGTTTAGCACCTAAGGCCAGGGGGAAGATAGAGCCCCATTTCTCCAAACTGGGACCGCGCCAGCTGCATTTTACTGCATGTAGTACAATGACTATGCATGTACCTCATACAACCCCATATCAAAAAATCCGAACTACGCCTTTACGTTTTTTCAGCAATTATTATTTTGAATAGTTTGCATCAGTTTCTGTCTAAAGGAAGGACCAAACTTCAAGAAGTTCAAACAAACTGCTTCAAACAAGCTTGGTGTGAAAGCCTAAGTGCTTGAAATGTATTTTTTTTTAATGTCGTCTCAAATGGTGATCCATTATTCTCCGTCGTGTTTCTGTAACACGACTTGGAGCATTATAAAAGCATTATGGAAGCATAATGAGGTATCTTCAAAATCCCTCGGTGGGGTTTCAGCTTAAGAGTAAATTCAGTTTCATAGTGCACAAACCAAGTGTGTACAATCTACAAAATAACCTACATCAACCAACAATGAGGTGATTATGTTGGCAGGTTGGTTCTTTTCTACTCAGAGGGAGGGAGACACAACAAAAAAGAGAGAATTCCGTACCTCAAACTGTTTTTTAAATGTCTACTAAACTTAGCACCAGGTAGGCATCTCGTGTGCTACGCACGCTTGATTCCTAGGCTCGCCATCTGCGGCCTCAGCTCGGCCACACCGCGGCCTCGCTCACAGCTCGGCTGCTGCTTGGCCTCGCCTGCTCGTTTGTGTGTGTAGCTGTTTCTAAACATGCAGTGATCTCCTATCACTATCCTCTCATAACCACCTTAGTGAAATGTGCTGCATGTTTAGAACCAAGTCTCCATTCTGAGCGCACTCCCGCGACTGCGGAGGATAAACCACCTATGCCCTAGTCTAAGCTCTGCATCGCTGTGCCCGCGGCTCTTGTTTAGCAAGGTCGCAGCAGATGCTCCAGAAGCGTGGAGGGGGAAGGCGGGGATGAGGTGCTAAGCGAGCACATACAGACCATAAATGTCCCCGTGCTATTTAATAATTTCATGAATGGACGTAGTTACATAGCCTATATTAGGCTAATTAATCGTTCTGCATATCAATGAATTAAACTGCAAACTCACGATGAGCGAGTGAGGACACTCAGAACATAGACATAAGCCACAGCCAGGTGGGAGAGAAAAGCAACACACTCGTCTCTCTAGCGCATGCTGTTTAAAGTGGAAATTCGTTCACCAGAAACACATTTTCGTTCTGAGCTTTTAAAATTCGTTTCTGCTGAATTTTTAACACTTAATACAACATGGGTCCATGTACAGTAGCCTATAATTAGTTTGATAATTGTGAATATCGAATTTTTTTCTGCCCGTGTTTGGGGGGCGAGAGAGAGAGCCGGGTGCTCACATTGCACCCCTCTCTCCGTGACTGAGTTTAGCCTATTCCCCATGCCAACACATTTTAAGCTGCATTGTTTTCTCATCAAGGCAATGTTGAGGAAATATTGGCTCATATGTGCCCGCAAATGCAGATACACGGCACATGCTGGCGGCACATGTTCCCCGCCCCCTTTTAGGGGGGAAACGCAAGCCTCTCCCCATTGACCTCAATGTAAAATAGCACTACCAAAAAAAGAATCAATCTCGTTTTCAAATTACCCCAAAACACCATGACATGACAATAATACAACTCGGGAGGCCACACAATGTGCAAGATACATCGGAAATATTACTTTGACCCATCTAAAATCATGCAACTCATGACCCGTCTCTGACCTAGTTCCGGTGTCCGCCTGTTGCTAATTTAGTCTTCCGACATTAAATGCTGTTATAGTGGAGCCCAGTGTCATTGTAGGCTACTTGGCTCGGGGCTGTAGTGACATGAGTCACATGATTTTAGATGGATCAAAGTAATATTTCTGGTGTATCTTGCCCATTCTATGGTCAGACGAGTTGTAATATATTGTCATGTCATGGTGTTTTGGGGTCATTAATAAACAAGATTAATTCTGTTATTTTTCTATAATTTCTTTTGTTAGTGCTATTTTACATTGAAGTCAACGGGGAGAGGCTTGTGTTTTCCCCCTAAGAGGGGGGCGAGGGCTAATTGCCGATCTGATGTATAGACATTTCCATGCCTTAAACTGTTTTTTAAATGTCTACTAAACTTAGCACCAGGTATTTAATAGAAGTGTATAATACTAGGCATGTGTGTGTGTGTCTCTCTCTCTCCCTCTCCCTGTCTCTCTGGTGTGAAATAAATAGATGCCGACTAACGTCAACAAAAGACCAGCCACAACAGAGTCCAACAACATCATCATCAGATAAATGGGAGTTAGGGCTCTGTCTGTCTGTCTGTTTGTTTCTCTGTCCCACTGTGGCACATTTAGAGCTGATGCCAGGGTTAGCACTGCCGTATATTTGGGTGGCACCGCTCTCCCCATAGGAAAACAATGGCACAGCAGGCACAGAGCTGTTTTACCATGGATCATGTGTGAGGGCCTTTAAAAGCCAAACTAGGGGCAGGTGTTGGAAACTAGAAATAATCTCTGTATGCGGAACATCAGTTACATCAACTTGTCTGTAACAAGTTTAAGCGGGAACTGTTAACTTGCATTTTCCCTATCAAATAAACTATATAAATAAAATAAATGAAATATAGAGAAATCCTATAATAAGAATGCAAAGTGATGTCTGTAAGTGAGTGAGCAGAATTGTGTTCAGCCATAGCTATGGCATTGGATAAGATCAGGCTGAATCTTGCAGGAAGTGTAAAGAGCACCCTGCGGGTGACCTACCAGAGCCAGATTTTTGAATTAGGTAATTAGAGCCGACTAAATGGGCAAAAATGGCTAATTAGTGGCCAAAATGCCCCAACAACGGTTCAGCACCATGGAGAGCTCCATATTGGAGAAGCACACAGGTGAGCAGTTTGATTCAGCCAATGAACTCTGGAGCAGCACACAGGTGAGTGGAGTTGTAATCAGCCACTGAAGTGGACTATGAGAACCCTGTGGGGAGAGAGGAGACAGGCTGCATACCAACTCTGTGAGCGAGGCCTGCTAGTAGATAGAAAGAGACAGACTGATGGGAGAGAGAGAGAGAGAGAAAGCCTGTAACAGTTTGTGTTACTCGATTCCTAGGCTCGCCCGCTACGCGGACTCGCCCCTCCTGCAGCTCACCAAGCTGGCCCTGCAGCTCGCATTCGCAGCTCGCCCGCTGCGCAGCCTTGCCCGCAGCTCGGCTGCTGTGTGGCCAATGAGACCAGCATCACTGATGATGTCACAGTGGGATTTATGACATCACTGGGATTTATGACATCACTGATGATGTCACAGTGGGATTTATGACATCATGGATGATGTCACAGTGGGATTTATGACATCAAATCACAGTGAGACAGAGAAACAAACAAACAGAGAAACAAACAAACAGACAGAGCCCCAGCCCCCATTTATATGCTGATGAAGATGATTAGAAGCCACTGTCCACTTCCTCCTCCCATACCTTCCTGTAGCGCCACAGCTGGTTGCCCTTCATGCCATGGCAGTCGTACAGGGTGACAGGGCTGTTGTGGGAGATGGCGTCAAAGCAAACCTTTTTGGTGTGCATGGGGTCGCCCACGCGGATGTCCTCCCTCCAGCCGAACGTAAACACCTGCAGAGAACACACCGCAACTGTGACATCAGAGGCTTTTCCTTGCTTGATTCAATGTTGCAAGTTTGAAAAAAGGCTATAAGCACAGGGCTGCTCATGTTAGTAAGACAAGAACTTAGGTTTCATTAACTGTTGCACTTTTTCAAAGTTGTTCAGGAAACAAGCATAGCTGAGCAACACCCAAGCAGCCCTCACTCCTCTCCATTAAGAGTTTTTGAATGACCACTCATCTAGAACCAAATCAAAGAACGCGACAAGGACAGCTGCCAGAAGGCCTTTTGTGATTTGCAGTGACGTCTCACTCTGAATACAGATCATAAATGTAGCAGAGATTAAGCTACAATGCATCTTTAGATTACAGTAATTAAACTGTCAAAGCTCAGTACAGTATTTCAACTGTGGAAACAAAGAGGGGACAATGCAGTGCAGTCCATCAAGGTTGTATTATGAGCTTGACTTAAAGATCTTTGGGGTGACATCTGGAACAAGGAGTCTCTATTAGAACAATGCAAAGATAATGAAGCGTGTGTGATATTTATGTGTCTGATTTATAGGCGTCTCCTTCAGAGGGAGTAAAATCACAGAGGACAGACAAGCTATCACGATGGTGAAATCTCATGAGACTAATGTAAAACTTCAGGATCCCCTCTGCTGAAGGATGGCCCAGACAGAAAGCCCGTCGCAGAACCAAAATGTCACAAGATCAATTCCCACTAAAGTAAATTTGTGTCCATTAAGAGCCAGGTTGTCCTTGTCGACAAGTGCTCAGGCCCCCGCCTCTTATCTCTCGAGGGCGGCCTGAATCTCCCTGAGGTGCCGGTGTTACACTCAAATGTGTGACCACCGAAATGTGTGACCGCAAACAGGCACTGATACACATGTTCTGCAGATTTCAATGTAACACCAGACAGTATCCACCCTCAGAGACATTAGATTCCGTTCAAGATCTTTGAAAATGACTGTCTTTTACAAAAATGCATTTTCTCAGCTTTTTATTTGAAAACGACGTTTTTGATGAAAATGACCTATGTTCAAGTGTTGATAATTAAAAAAAGAACAAATTAAGCTAGAATATATATCGTCGCTGTTGTGCCAGGACCTCGAATGTTACTTTTTTACTTTTTGTCATGAATCAGTGCCATTGGTCACCCTTCACATCTCTGTGTGATTTTTACCAAATGCAACCAATGGGGGGTGGGGGGGGATCTACCAAGGCCACTGGTTCGCTGGCACTTGGCCGCAGCAGTTTGCCGGCATGGATCAGTCCTCCGCATTATATGAAATGTACCCGATAGTGGCTGCTTGTCACATATGGGGGCGCTTCTGGGCTCGTAAAAGGATAGCAGTCAAATGTGATAATGCTGCAGTAGTCGCCATCATCAATAAAGGACGATCATCTTCCCCCGGCCATCATGCCTTTCGTTAGGCGCCTAACCTGGCTTTCTGTCACCCATAATTTTATCATGGTCGCCAGGCACATCCCCGGGCATATTAACATAATCGCTGATCACCTCTCCCGTTTCAATTTCCAGGCGTTCCGCAGACTCTACCCCGAAGCGGACACGACTCCGACGCCTCACCTCTCCTTTTCTGCCCTGACTCTCTCATAGAGCGCAATCCCCATTTACCCATTTACTCCACTCAGCTCAGTCCTATATTAGGAAAGGATTGGCCAATTCCACTATCAAAGCTTACGACGCGGCTTGGCGAATGTTTGCCATGTTCTGCCTCTCTGTCAACCTGCCCGTTCACCCCGTTCTAATTCCCGTGCCATTGGTCACCCTTCACATCTCTGTGTGGTTTTTACCAAATGCAACCAATGGAAAAGCATTAAAACGAGCTTGTGAGTAAATCTCGTGACGCCATTCGCCCTCAATCTGTCAGTCAAACCTCGAAATTCGTCCCCTACCTCCGTCTGTACACCCCCCCCCCCCCCCCCCCACGCAGGACACTAAACCCGGAAAAGTCACACGGCAGACGTGCTGTATATTTCTGATATCATTTAGACTAATCCTGGCTTCCTCTGATGTTAATAGATCAATACAATGTTTTCCAGTTATTCCTAGGCTGCAAACTTGTTTTAACATGCAAATCGGAGTGGTTTCTGATGAGAATAAAGTAACGTTAACGCTATGTTATGTCAGACTGTTCTCATCCCCATGCCAAAGCCATGAGAGGCGAGGAGCAATGCTGCTGCTGCTGCTGCTGCTGCTGCTGCGCGGCCCCCGCGGCCCGGAGCTTGGGGCTCGTGCATGAGCATACCACCCTCTCCCGCCTGACTGGCCGGGAGAGAGTGCTTCCAAGTCGGACTGATAATATAAACAACATAATTTGAGCTTATCCAGGTAAGATATTAATAAAGTAATGACACATTCAGCGGGAAACTAACTATAATTAAGACATGTGCCAACTTTGGTTCAGTATTTTAAGAGCAAACAGGTTTTTTTTACTTCCTGATTCCTGAAAAGTTGCTGTTTTGGAGATTCAAGGTCCTGCCGCGACAGCGACAATATATATATATATTTTTTTACGCTGGTGGGGAATGAGTTAAAGAGTGTGGTGCAGGTAAAAATAAATTACAGTTAGGACTCAAGATTCCTATGAAAATACCCCCCAAAAACTAAATTAAAACAGGCCCCCAGGGCAGAAATATGGAGAAAAAGGTGGCATTATAATGCACATGTAAAAAAAGAAGCCATCTGTGCAGATAACACCTGTGACGACACTTGAGCTACTGTACTTGCTGTAATAATAATATACTGTACAGTCAATGTGTAGAGCAGAAAACTTTCCAAAAGACCAGACGTACGATAATTATCGTATTTGTACGATAATTTACTACCAAAACCAATAGCATTTTGACCATCTGGTACGATAATTTGACACTGCCCAGAATGCATTTCGGTATTGACGGGAGAAGAAGAAAACTCTGCTCCATTTCCCCCCCAAAAGCAACTGTTTACTTTCTGTTTAGTTTGGGCTCTATCTATGGTTAATATGGCACTTTATAGTTTCAGTAGTCAAACGTAAATAGGTAGTAAAACTAGTTGACCCACAATATGCAATCGGTTTTGCAAAATATTTGCCTATTTGCAAATATAAGAGCCACAGCAAGGCACAGTGGACCGACCATCTCAGTTCGTGTAAACCGGCTGCACAATGGTATCAGGTGGATAACTTTATCGTCGGAGACGGACGCAAGTGGCACTCTGGAAGGAGGAGAGCAGTTTCAGCTGCAGAGGGGAGGAGTTTTAGCTGCAGAGTGGAGGTGCAGCTGCAGCGAGCGGCCTCTCAACGGACGAACAGACCGGGACGGATGCTGGGCGTACAGAGGTAATGATCCACATTAATGGTTTATTCAGTATTAAAATCGTCACAGGTATTATTGCTAGATTTGCGGGGTTTCATGTGCGCGTGCTAAATGGTTCACAAAAAACAGTCTAGATGCAGCTATGTGTGGGAGGAAAACAAAAAACCTAATTGAGACCTAAAAGAGAATCCTAATTGCTACATAAAAGTCCCACCACATATTAATGCAAAGTGGTGTCTAACCTGCATCATGCTTTTTGCGCTTGCACACCTGTTTGTGTGCCTTAACGCCTGCCTTATGCTATCGTCCCTGCAGGGATGATAGCAGTCCGCCTTGCGCAAGTGTTCAGGTGTTATGTCGGGTTTTGCACCCCCGCTGTCAAATGCATCCCCACCTCACAGGAGCATATTGTAATGATTTATACAGAAACATAACTGTTTAAAAATGATATAATTGTTTGGGTAGACCTCCCTGTTTTTAAGTTAAAACAGCCCCAAAATATGGTGGGGATGCAATACTCGGCAGGGTTCATAACTCTGCACAACAATCAGAATCAGAATCAGAATCACTTTTATTGCCACAGTATGCAAGTTACATACGAGGAATTTGTCTTAGTGTCTGTATGCAGCGTAGCAGTTACATCAATATACAGGGATAAGAAGTAGGAAGATCACTAACGGCAATCGCAACGGGTGCAGGCGTAAATTGGAGGCATGCCAAGTCATTTATGCACTGCGCAAACGGGATTTGGGCGGTGTTAAGCACAATAATTATTCACGGGTGTGCCCTGGCAATGCCTGGGCGTTACATCAATCAAACCAATCCGATTCCCGTCTCGCAGTGAGTCCCTGTAATACAGTTTGCACGAGGCATGCAATATACGCTGTAATTCTCCCCATGCGTAATTTGGATAGGCCTATCTCCATTGACTGTATATATTATCCCTATCTCACAACATCATCACATCATATACCAGTTAAAAACATCTGTGATTTGATGCAATTCGGCTTCTTTTGTTGACTAGAAATAAACGTGTTTGCAGCAGGGAAACGGGGGGGGGGGGGGACAAAAGAAAAGATGGGAGGATTTAGAGTGGACTCAATTAAAACTCGGTGAAACAGTAGTGAGAGCTGCCGTGCCAAGGACAGAGAGAGATGGAGAGAGCATGTCGACAGATCGTCTGTGGTGCCCCAACGACCCTCCGGGTTATGGGATAAGTAATCTCTCGAGACAGACTTTTGACTCACATCGAAAGTCTGTCAGCAGGCTCTGTCAAAAGGGGTGTAACAGCGCTCGCACGCATGCTGCGCTTTACCCGTTCAAAAATAAGTGAACGTGAGTAGTGTGTAGCCAAAACTTACAATTTTCAACGTATAGCAAGTTGCTACTTGCTACTAGCACCAAGCTATCGATGTTGTTGTTGTTTCATAGCGACGGACGGATTTGAGAGCGACACGCAGGCAGCAGAAAATAAATCCATTAATGGGCAGAGCCGGTCGGTTGGAGCCAATGGCAGAGCTTGCAGGGAGCGGAAAGGGATTTTCTTCCGCTGTTGACCGCACTTCTTGAGTTCCTGTTGCACCACATTGAAATGGGGCTGCCCCCAGAGGTTAGAGAATTTTTTTGTTTTTGTTTTGTTGGTGGGTTCCCAGATTGTGGGATAAGTGAAGGTGAAGGTGAATATTGCAAGTAGGCTATAATGTCCAAGTTTCCTCAATTCATTTGCCATTAACCCCTCTTTGCGATGTGACAAACACTTTTCAGTGAATTATAGTTGATTGCCTCACTGAATTATCTGCTAATACCCAATTTTAGCAGCAGAATTTGATCTCCTGGCGTGGCACCTCCGTGCGTAATGACATATCCAAAAGGAATTCCTCTGCATTGCACTGCGCAGTGTGGAGATTATGGTGCACTCAAGCACAGCGCGGTATTTTTGTGCTTAAGAGGTACTTTTTAAAGTTCTTAGCGCAAAGTAATTGCGCGCCTGCTGACGATAGGAGAATGCCATCTGCGCCTGGTTTGGCATGTGGCACACCTATCCCATGCATGTCCAGTACAATTATAACAGGCATAGAGGTAAGAGCGCAGCAGGGAGAATAGAAATGTGCTTGTGCACGGCCCCAATTTGCATTGCGCGTGGCATTAAACGAGCGCAAAACAAGCACAGATGCAAAATTACCGCTTTTGCGACGATAGGGCCCTAGCACTTTTCACTGCAATATGGTGGTTTTTAACACTGTATGTATATGGTTTTAATGAGAGCATCATTAGTTTGATTTCTATAATCAGTTTCAACTTCAATATCATTCATCCATAAAAATTCAGAAAACAGTCTGGTGGAAAAAAATCTCAGCAGAACCCCAGTCAAGTTAAGTCTCAACCAATTAAAACTTGAGTCCAAGTCAATTTTACTCTCCCTTGTGACTATTCATGACCATATTGCCCAGCCACAGTATATTCTATCTGTTCTGCTCTCCTCTCCCCCTCTGCCCTCCCCACCTCCTCCCTTTTCCTGCTCTCTCCGTTCCAGCTGCCAAGGACTATGCTGACTCAGTTTTACACCTCCATCAATGAGTCCATCCTCACCTTCTCCATCATCACCTGGTTCCCTGCGGCTACGGTCAAGGACAAGACCAAGCTGCAGCGGGTGATACGATCAGCGGAGAAGGTGATCGGCTGCCCCCTCCCCTCTCTCTCTCGAGTCCTTACATGACACCAGGGCCTTGAAGAGGGCCAGAAAGATTATGGCTGACCCATCCCACCTGGGTCACAACCTCTTCACCATGCTTCCCCACGGTAGGCGGCTACGCCTGCCAGTGACTCTGAAAAACCGCCACAGACTCAGCTTTTTCCCCTCAGCAGCACGTCTCGTAAATCAGTCAGGTATCCCCCTGCTCCCCCCCCCCCCCCCCCCTTAGGGGAGCTGCCTCGGGCCTGAACTCTAATCCAAGCTTGCACTGCCCATCACCAGATATTGCACTTTCTTTGTCCTGTTGTTCCACTGTATTTGTCTTGTTTTGCACTTGTCCCTCTTATGTGAAAAAAGATTAATGGACTTTAATGCCAAAACAAGTTCCTATATGTTACATAACATAATGGTGAAAAAATGGTATCTGATTCTGATTCCTCCCCCACATTCCCTGTTCCCCACCTCCTCCCTTTCCCTGCTCCCTCCTCCCCCATATCCCCCATCTCCCTCCTCTGCTCCCTCCCCACCTCCTCCCTTTCCCTGCTCTATCCTCCCCCACATTCCCTGTTCCCTCCCCTCCTCCCTTTCCCTGCTCTCTCCTCCCCCACCCACCCCCGCTCTCCCTCCCCACCTCCTCCCTTTCCCTGCTGTCTCCTCCGCCACATTCCAATGTTCCCTCTCCACCTCCTCCCTTTTTCCTGCTCTCTCCTCCCCCACATTCCCTCTTCTCCACCTCCTCCCTTTCCCTGCTCCTTCCTCCCCCACACCCCCCTCTCCCTCCCCACCTCCTCCCTTTCCCTGCTCTCTCGCCCCCACAGTCCCATGCTCCCTCTTTTTACTGTCCCTTGTGACTATTCATGACCATATCGCCCAGCCACAGTATATTCTACCTGTTCTGCTCTCTCTCCTCTTGCCCCTTCCCCTGCTCCCTCTCCACCTCCTCCCTTCCCCTGCTGTCTCCTCCCCCACATTTCCTGTTCCCTCCCCACCTCCTCCCTTTCCCTGCTCTCTCCTCTCCCACATCCCCCTGCTCTCCCTCCCCTGCTCTCTCCCCACCTCCTCCCTTTCGCTGCTCTCTCCTCCCCCACATTCCCTCCCCCTTTCTCCATTTCTCTCTGTGTCTCTCTATCATAATGATTGTTCAATCATGTTGTTATTATTACCACTGTAATTCTTATTGTTGTGTCAGCTAGATTTAGCAAGACATATTCTCTGTGAAGTCCTCTGAGACATGCTTGTGAATTAGGGTTATACAAATAAACTTGACTTGACATGTGACTGGAGTCCCCACCTGTCAGCTGATGGTGTAAAGCGGGCCTCACCTGTAGGGATGCCACGGTGTGAACATTTTCACACCGAATAATAAGCACGTGACCTCACCGGTATAACCGGTTTCACCGGGAAATGTAAACAATAGGATTGTTAGTTCCTACTAGTGCATGTTGTTCCCGGGAACAATAACAGTGAGACACCAGTCGGATATCCATAGCAGCTAGACTAGAGCGAACGTTACGTTATATGTATGTTGATAATACAAGTTTTAAAGTAAGCAAGAGTCTATGCTTTAACCGTCCATTCTGTAGGTTCATAGAGACAAGACGCACGCTGCTGCTGTTTAAAGTACTAACGTTAGCATGGACGCTCACAGTCATACAACACTGGCTGCATCTGACTCGAGACAACTTTTCAGACGCCCGTGGAGACAATCTTTCTCAAAAGAAACTAACGTTGGCGACACACCTGGAGACTTTTTCTGACATGGGATTAACAATACCAGCACGCAGCAGTAAGCAGGCAATGACTGAATGCTGGTAAGTCCTCCCTCCTGTTAGAATTGATGCTAAGTTAGCATCGACTTTTCGCTGTGGAAAAAAAGGCACATTTCCAGAGATGGCCCGCAGTGACAACAGTATGCACACGCATGCAGGCTTAGCTAAGGGTCTTACCTACATGTGTATGAGGAGCGCATCATTTGTGTTCATAAGATGTATAGCGTTAACGTTAGTTAACGTTAGTTGCGTTAACGTTAGTTGCTGGTCTAACCATAACAGCGGAGCCACACTGCAGCCGAGAGGGAGCGCTTGTAATTTACACCGGCGCACGCTGAAACTGCAGAGTTTTCCTTTCAATTCTTATGAGGAGGGCATCATTTGTGTTCATAAGATGTATAGCGTTAACTCACGTTAGTTGCTGGTCTAACCATAACAGCGGAGCCACACTGCAGCCGAGAGGGAGCGCTTGTAATTTACACCGGCGCACGCTGAAACTGCAGAGTTTTCCTTTCAATTCTTCCTCCATAAAAACAAAAGGTGTTACCGGTGGGCACGTTATGTAATCGGTGTATCCCCCAACACCGTGTAACACCGGTAACACCTAAAATCGCGGCAAGCCTACTCACCTGTCCATGGCTCCAGCCCACCTCTCCTCTCCCCTTCACACAGCTCTCTAGGCGGAGGGGGCTTCCCGACACAAAGTGCTTACTCTCCATACACATGCCGCTGCCCACGTTACGTACCTACAACATACACACGCACGCACGCACGCACACACACACACACACACACACACACACACACACACACACACACACACACACACACACAATAGTATGATTATCTTTGCCAAAATCTGATCTCGATATTCAATATTATCCTGATTAGTCAGAGTTGAAAACCTTAAAAGCAGTACTGTATCATGCTTTGGTTACTTAAAACTATCATATCAATAGCAAGTCATTTATCTCCTTTTTCCAAATCCAAAACGTGTTTTAATGGGAAATGTAAAATGTTTATTTATGTAATATTTACGTCAAATATTGATCTTTGCATTTGGTTGCATTAGTCACGGTAAGAACAGTTAGGTGTCATACCGTTACTGTTTTATACCACAATATACATGTGTAGTATTATATCCATGTTATTGTCCCATCCCTAGATACCATCAACTTTTGGTACATATTGTTCCCTTTGCATTACGGCACGTTCACACCATACGCCAAAGCAACGCTCAACCTACGCTGAACCCACAAGTTTCATTTCGGGATCCTTGTTAACAGGCGAAGCCGTTCACACCAGCCACGTGCGTGCCTTGCTCAAGGCACATTCAAGACGTGCTCAAGCGATCGTTCAGGATTCAGTCCTATTTTCCAAGCGTGAAGCTACCAGGCATGAAGTCAATGCGAGTTGTGGGCGGGTTCAAGGCACACCGAGCGAGGCGCTGAGGAAAAGAGAGTGCTTCTCTGCCCTGCAAAGCTAAAAGGGGGTAACTCAATTTTTGTCAAAAATGAGTTTTTGTCATTTTTGGAACATTGAAGATCTGCTTTATCATGTGGAAAAATATCTTGAGTCAATTGTGTTGTTTTTTGGAGAAAATAGGGGGTCACATTTACAGTAACTTCCAAAAGCCCTAGAAAAGCCAAGCAAGACTAAGGTAACATCAGTTACGGTTGTTTGGTTTGGTTTGACTGCACTCTGAATACTCTGCCATGCAACGCAAAAAGGGGGTAACTCACCAGAATGCTCAGGTTGAGTTGAGGTATGAGTTACCTTACTGGGCAGGCCTAATATCACGATTATGACATCAGACCGATACCATGCCACCCCCACCCACACAGACACCCACACCACCCACATTAACTCCCAAGGTTGCCAGCTCATACGGCATTAACCCCCTAACCCTTATACATTAACCCGCGAGGCACCTCATATGACATTAACCCCCGAGGCACCAGCTCATACCACATTTACCCCCGAGGCTCCAGCTCGTACAACATTAACCCCAGAGATGCCAACTCATATGACATTAACCCCCGAGGTGCCAGCTCATACCACATTAACCCCCGAGGCGCCAGCTTATACGACATTAACCCCCGAGGCACCAGCTCATACCACATTAACCCCGATGCGCCAGCTCATACAAATTTAACCCCCGTGGTGCCAGCTCGTACAACATTAACTCCTGAGGTACCAGCTCATACCACATTAACCCCGAGGCACCGCGCATATGAAATTAACCCCGGAGGTGCAAGCTCATACAACATTAACCCCGAGGCACCAGCTCATATGACATTAACCCCCGAGGCGCCAGCTCATACCACATTAACCCCGAGGCGCCAGCTCATACAACATTAACCCCCGAGGCGTCGCTCATATGAA
Source organism: Poromitra crassiceps (assembly GCF_964638095.1). Lineage (NCBI taxonomy): Eukaryota > Metazoa > Chordata > Actinopteri > Beryciformes > Melamphaidae > Poromitra > Poromitra crassiceps. The sequence continues at coordinate 25,049,559 of NC_139623.1, read as the reverse complement.
ATTAACCCCAGAGGTGCCAGCTCATACAACATTAACCCCTGAGGTGCCGCTCATATAAAATTAACCCCAGAGGTGCCAGCTCATACGGCATTATCCCCCGAGGTGCCAGCTCATACAACATTAACCCTCCAGGTACCAGCTCATACAACATTAACCCTCCAGGTACCAGCTCATACAACATTAACCCCTGAGGCACCGCGGATATGAAATTAACCCCAGAGGTGCCAGCTCATATGACATTAACCCCCGAGGCACCAGCTCATATGACATTAACCACTGAGCTACCAGCTCATACAACATTAACCCAGAGGTGCCGCTCATATGAAATTAACCCCAGATGTGCCAGCTCATACGACATCAACCCCAGAGGAGCCAGCTCATACAACATTAACCCCGAGGTGCCGCTCATATGAAATTAACCCCAGATGTGCCAGCTCATACGACATCAACCCCAGAGGATCCAGCTCATACAACATTAACCCCCGAGGCGCCAACACAGACACACAACGGGCCAACAAGAGTCCCACCAAACTAGGCTTGAAGGATGTGTAGCGGCCTGATAATCTAGTTATATTATATTTATATGTATATTATATTAAGCGTAATTGTGCCATGAACATGAGACTTTATCTCTATGTTATCATTATTATCATATACTGGTTTTATATAGTGATAAGCAACCAAATGAAGGATCAAATTGAAGTTACTGTCTTTTTGCTTGGCATCACCCCTTATTATTTTGCAGACAATGCAAAGCCAGAGTAAGGTAACTTCCAAATAAGGGTCAAAGGTCAAGTTTGAGCTAAAAAAAAATATGTAGATAAATAACTACATTAAATAAACAAATAATTAACACATTTCCAGTTTTCTTCCTACAATACATTTGGCTGGACAACAACAAAACTTTAAAGTCATTTTTCTCAGTTCTACACTCTGGCGAGTTACCCCCTTTTAGCTTTGCAGGGCAGTGAATCTGGTGTGAGCAGTTAAGCGTCCGCTCAACTTCAGTGTGAGCTCAACTTCAGTTCTGCTTATGTTAAGCACCAGATGTGAACAAAGGCTTACTGTATGTCCTTGTCACTCTCTTCTACACCGTTTAAAGCCTCCCTCCAGTGTATTTGGTCATTTTTATGAGTCATGCTATGACTGTTAATTAGCCACACTGTTTGCCAAATATTCTTTGACAAATAACGTAAAGAAAATTTTTAGCTTTAAAAAACAATGCTATAATGCGCCGAGCAGTAGCCTGGAACAGATGAAATAGAGGCATGTGTAATGCGTGTAAATCTTGCAGCGGCTCATATCCTTATATCATAGACAGTGAGAAAATGAACGCTGTATTTACCTTTGTGCAGCGTGTTCACCCTGTCTCTGTCTGCTGTCTGTCACATTGGTAGAGATAGAAGTTCCCGTTCCCCCCGCTCCTCAGTTTATAATCCTAATGACGTTAGTCCGGACTGAATCAAATAAATACGGGTCGGGTAGCCATCGAATTCAAATGCATCGTCCATATTCTCGAAATCAGATAAATATCCAGCCATCCTCTGGTGTTCACCATGCCATTGACTGTCATGGCGGCTTGATTGACTGCTCTGAGCTCTCAACTCTCACTGATGTGAGGCCCCGGATGGAAAACAGAGCAATGGATGGCTGGCAGAGGTAAATGCAGCATGTCACATTTATGTCAGTATCATATTATAAGGATATGAGCCACTGCGTGTCAGAAAATAAGCTATTTACAGGATGTAAGTACACACATTACACATGCCCACATTTCCTCTGTACCAAGCCGCTGCTCGACGCATTATAGCGTTGTATGGATCGATTAAAAAAAAAAAAAAAAATCAGGCTGAGTTTTGAAGCATAACTAAAGCTGGTCCAGGTTGTAAAAAACTGAATTCTTCTTTGATTTTGTACTCAACTTCAAAAAGTTAAGTTACTAAAGTTGCTAAAATGGAACGATGACATATGACTCAATGGAATGCTAATAGTCAAACTTGGCATGTTAACTAGCTAGCTCGCTGTTAACTACTGTATGTTAGCTAAGCTCGCTGCCTGCTGGCTGTAACCACGTTCGCCGGGACACGGTGGTGCAGTGGTAGCACTGTCGCCTCACAGCAAGAATGTCCTAACACCACTGAGTGGCCAAAACATTAGCTTGTTAACAATTTTGAGTAACGCTCTTTCCAACAGGAGCATCAGCTTTGAAATCTGTTGCCCAGTTGATGAGATCTCAGTAACACAGAATCAGATTATGTGCGACTATACAGCAGGCGCTCATTGAACGTGTGTCTGTCTTGGTTCTTAAACAGGTGTGAGGTGCAGACTTGCAGGCCGTACTGTACCTCTCCCCAGGCTGCGGCGGGCGGCTCCACAGGTGGGTAGTGTTTGGGCAGGTCCCAGGCGACTTTGCTCATGAACCACTTGAAGCTCTTGCAGTTCAGGCTGTTCCTCAGCTCCTTCTGCACCGCCATGTCTCCTGCAGACAGGTGGCGGTACTCCGGCCGCCGCTGGTAGATGAACTCCGCGTACTCGTCCATCCACACCTCTGCCACGCGCTTCAGGTTCTGAAACCACAATCACATTAAATGTTTTAGGCATTTTAGCTGACACTCGCAACTGGCTTGAGCGATATCCATCTCTCTATATATATATTTCTAGATATATATACAGTATATAAACTTAGCACAAAAAGTTGGGAAATTTGTGTTTGGTCGAACATTTCTCTGTTGTTACAATGCTAATTGGCAATGTATTGTATACCGTTGGAAAGCCTGTGTATTTCTCTGTCAAATGGTGCCACATTTGTAAGGAACATGCATTTGTGGGATGAACAGCACAGCTCAGTATGTGGGTTGCACCCATGTAAAATGTGCCAAATCTTCTCTGCCACTGCTGAACAGTGTATTGTCCTGTTGGTATTGATTCTTGTTTGGTGTTGTTTGGTGGATTGGATTATTTAACTCTCTATCAGTAACGAGGAAGAAACAAGACTGACATTTGACACGTAATGTACATCCTACTTTATTATACTTTACTCTACTTACTCTACTTTATTTTTGCTTACTTTACTGCATTTTACTACCGTTTTATTTTATGCTATGTGTGTTCTGAGTGCGAGCTGCTGTAACCTGTCCCAATTTCCCCCCGGGGATCATTAAAGTCTTTCTGATTCTGATTCTGATTTTACAATTTATTCATTTAACAAACAGTCAGGAGCTTCAGTAGTGTGTGGAAGAACCATAAGCAGCCACAACAGCCTGGCACTTCCTCCTCATGCATACATTGCCAATTAGCATTGGAACAACAGAGAAGTGTTCGACCAACCACACATTTCCGAACTTTTTGTGCTAAGTTTATATATATATATATATATATATATATATATATATATATATATAATTAGAAATATTATCATTGCAAGCATTGGAAGAAACAACGGAAATTTGGTATAATCTTCTCACCCCTCTTATTTCCCCCACCAAATGCTGGTTTATTGTGGAAAAGGAACCCACTTGAAGTAAGTCAAAATAGTTTTCCCACTAATGATTAGTTATGTTTTTACTATCCTACCACTAGGTAGATAATATGCTAATATTTTTGTGAAGAATCATTTAGATGTCCTAATTTTCTCTAAAGAAATGTCCCTTATGGCAATTCAAGGTGGCTGCCACTGTATTTCACAATATTCCTGTGACCTGTGACTGAACCTGTAGTGCTAAAAAAAGAAAGTAAGAAAAGGCGAGGATAGACAGTATTTTTATTTGTTTAATTTCAAAAGACAGGCATATTAGAGTGAGTAGAGAAGAAATGTTGGGGAGAAAGTGCAAATTTACGTTGCATTGCATCATGAAGAGATGGGTTTCTCTGCATCCTTTCTTTTGTGCTTATACTCACTGTTGCAGATTTGTTATGTGGTATAAATAGCGCAATCTTTGTTCATAGAGTGATTTTTGATGTGTACGGAAATAAATTCCACTTCCCTGGTCTACAGCTTGTGGCAATACAAGTAACTTGAACTTGTTGAATACAAATACATAATAATTAGGCAGATGAAGAGAAAAGTCATACAGTCAACTGGAGTTTATTATAGTAGATCTGTGTGTCTTTTGGGCACTGTGCAAATTATCTTCAGACTTCATTCCAACTTCCTGCTTCCCTGAAATACTAGGAAAATACTAAGGAACTACTAAGAAACTTTCTGCGTCCTTGATGTATTGATTGATCTGAGATTACAAGACTCATCAAAGCAGCTGGGTAGGAAGGCTGCCAGTCTTCTGCTAGACCAATTGACCAAGGAAGGCGTTGAAAAATACATGCAACTTCTCACTAGTCATGAAAGAAGATATAAAACTGAATTCAATTCCGTACTAGTTCTTCATAATAGCTGTCAATTACTATTTACAATACACATAGTGACATCAGGGAGGCATGGTGAGACCATCCCATAACTGAAAGGCAGCGGGATTGATCCCTACAACAGCCAATGAGCGTGTTTACATGCACACTAATAACCCAGTAACTGAGAATAATCAGGTCATAGCAATAATTCAATTTAGGCATTTACATGCCTTCTAGTAATGTAATAATGTGGAAAACATGATTCAGTCAAATGATTTCTCTCCTAAAAAAAGTGACCTTAACTGTTACCCTCCAAGGGTTTCTGACCATTTTCACTAATCTTCCAAGACCCACAGAATATTTTGTTCTATGACTATGTAAACACAGAATACCCCCATCAGAAAGAAGAGAGCCTCTACTTTCATAGGGGGGAAAAAGTTTGATTCTACCTCATCTGTTCTTTACTTATCGACACTTGAATGTAGGTAGTTTTCACCGAAAACACCTGTCTGTCCCAAGAAAGCTGAGAAAAATGCATTTTTGTACCAGTGGACTGATGAGAGATTCACCCCGCACTCAGAGAGGGGACGTGTGGGTCATGCTCCCATCTCGCCCGGTGGGTGGGTGCTTCTGGTGCTCGATGTCTGGAGGTCTGGGGGCATATCTGATGGCTGAAATGTACACGATGTGAGGGCTCACAAACCGGATTACTAATCTACCTGACAGGAGAAGTGATTTGTTTACGTTTACCAGCGTCTGGTGAAAAAAATCCTTCGGCTTTGAGTGACTGTCACGAGTCCGTCTGACAGCGCGTCGAGCTCGGGCAAAGCTGTTCGTTGCAGCGCTTTGAGGCACCAGGCTGGAGGTGTTTTATGGAGCTTTTTCCTGAAGGGAGATTGTTGCTTTTCTCTGCTTGCTGGATTTGGTGCGTGGACAATGACTGTTGCTTCTGGGCAGCTCTGGAAGCGCAGTAGCATTTCACAAGGTGACCAAGAGATCTGTCTATCACATGACGGTGAAAACATTGACGTGATATTACGTCAATGGCGGGGAAAGGGATACTGTAAAGTCAAACTTCCTGCTGGCTGTTTTGGATTTTGAACATGGTGCTGCATGCAAGGCAAGGGAAGGCAAGGCAAACTTTATTTATATAGCACATTTCATGCACAAGACAAATACAATGCGCTTCACATAAAACACGCATCTTATTTCCGTCTAGTCAGGTTTCTGTGTCTCGTTACTTTTTTTTCTCCCCCGCTTTCTTTATCCCATTTTTATCCCCCATTAGTGCTAATTTTAATTTATTTATGCTGGTTGCTGCTCCACCCTCTGCTAATCTGGGGAGAGCCGAAACTGGCTCCATGCTTCCTCCGAGACATGGGCAGTAGCCAGCCCCTTCTTTTCACCTGACAGGGGAAGCTTCACCTGTAGGACATAGCACGTGGGAGGATCACGCTATTCCAACAAGTTCCCCTCCCTCCGAACAGGCGCCCCTAACGACCAGAGGAGGCACCACTTCAGCGACCAGGATATTGCATGTTTTGGTGTGGGGTTCCTATATGAAGGAAACCCCCAGGGGGCACAGGGAGAACATGCAAACTCCACACAGAAAGGCCCTTTTGACGACCCCACCCGGGTGGTGGGCACTCGAGGACATGCGGATGGGCACGCACTCCTTCAGCGCTCACAGCATCCCATGTGAGAATCGAACCCCGGACCTTCTAGCTGTGAGGCTACAGCACTTACCACTGCGCCACCGTGCCCCGCAATGTGTCTCGTTACCTTTGATTTTTTTTTGGTCGCAAAACAGTTTAACAAGCGCTCTCCTTTCTGTAAAATGTCTCCTGCCTCCTGTACGTCGCTCTGTATCCGGTTACGTTTGCGCTCATGCAGAGAAGTAAAACACCAAAAGAAATCAGATTAGGGTAAACATGTACCAAATTATTTTTAAAAATGATGCGCAAAAACCTTGCTGTGGTAATCGTGTTTCCCATAATGCGATAACAACCTTTATGTGATTAGGGAAATGCCGTTTACATGACCAATTGAATAATCAGGGAATTACCTTCATGGGATTAACACCTGCTCACACCAAGTTGCTCGAGCAAGGCCACGGTTTAGGGCATCAGCTGAATGCCTAAAAATGTTAATGTACTGTGCAGGGTGAGAATATAAAAAGACCAACTGTGGATATTCATAAGGAAGAAGTGAAATATATTGTAGCTACATTGCAAGACAGATGAAAAGATTCGCTGTCAGTTCAGCACAATGTTGAGGCTTATGATCATAGAAGCCTGGAGGGGAAAAGAAAGAAAGAAATGAAGATTTATGAAGCGGGTCGTCTCACACGCCCAGACCTCTCTCTCTCTCTCTGCTCCAATTCGTTACCGCGGTGCCACCAGCAGCTCTGGTTTCAACTCATTGTCGGGGCCGACTCTCAAGAAAAATAACGTGCCAAAAGATGTTGAAACTTTTACATGACCTCTTAGCTTGAAAGTTATCAGTAAGGGACCGCTCGTTATTTAGGGAAGGGTCCACTGGAGGAAAATAGGGGAGGGTAATCTTGTTTTAAATTTAGCCTGGGGGAGGGTACACTCTCTTTAATTTGAGTCCAGGGGAGGGGTATACAATTTTGATTAGATAAAAATATATACACTTTTTTTGTTTTGTAATGTTTGCTTTTCGGACTTCAACAACTACTGAGTTGCTTCATTTACACTCCTCCTGTCCAAACTGTTTGGTATGTCCCGGTGCATTGTTTCTCTTTGGCGGTCCTATCTGTCAATCTTTGTGCTTGGCCTATCCGTGTACAGTATCTGGCGAATCAGTGGCGCTTTTCTGTGAATAATATGGAAGTACATTTCCAGCGCGAATAACCCACTGGAACAAAGTCGAGCAAACAAACAGACATGGCATCACAAAATATATATGGGCTCTATCGTTGCATCGCCAGCTGCAGATAAGATAAGTCGTCTTAGGAAGTCACAGTAGAACCGAGTTACGGCTCACTCATCTCCTAAATTACGTTAAGTCTGCGAGGGATATTTATACCACCAGGATGACATATATGTTTCACATAGGGTTGTGTTTTGATTTCGAGATTATATTTTGTCCAATATTGAAATGTTCTACAATTGCATGTTGTGTAATACACATTATTTCTATCAAGCTTTCTATCTATTTAGGCTAATTTGGATGCTATTTATTATCGAAATGTATTAGCCCAATGCATGTTGGGAGATTGGCTCTGCGCAATTACGCACAATAATAGAACCGGCGAACTTTTTTCCATCAGTCATTGACCGCTATTTAAACACAAATATTGATATACACAGACTGAAGATTGTTTCACAAGCGAAAATAGCATTATGTAGCGACCGGAGGAGGCGGTCGCTCTGATTGGTGACAGTTCTGCTCTAAGAAGCGCAAAGGATTATGGGAGTTCATGTTCTTGTGGGAAGCTTATTACTGTTACAGTTAGTTCTAGAATACACCTCTAGGTGCTACTTGGACACATCATCAGTGATGGACCCGGGGTCATAGGGTGTTTCGGGTCTTTGATCATCAGACACCCTCGCCCGGGCGACCCTAGTCAGGGGTGATCAGCCCCAGACTTGTGTCCAAGTGGCCCACTACTCCACGGATCCCCCCTTCGGATCCACAGCCATCTTGAAGCTTTTTCCGCAGCCTCTGAGATGTTTTTGATGGCTCTTTTGCACAGCTGACCTTTTACTCCAAGGAGTTTGAGGGTTCGGTATAATGACTGGCCAACGAAACCCCGGCACCCTACTTCGACTGGTTCGCCGCGGGCTTTCCAGCCTTTGTTCCTGCACTCCGTCACAAGCTCAGCGTATTTGGCCCTCTTACGCTCATTGGCCTCATCGATCCGGTCTTCCCAAGGGACAGTAAGCTCCACTAGGACCACTTGCTTCATTGACTCTGATGTTAACACCATGTCTGGGCAGAGTGAAGTGGCAAAGATGTGTTCCGGGAACTTAAGCTGCCTTCCCAGGTCGACTTGGAGCTTCCAGTCCCGTGCCGTGGTGAGAAGCCCTCCGGAGGAATTTGGCTTCTGCTGTGCCTTCTCCCCAGCTCTGACGAAGGCGATGGATTGCTTGGGGGTGCGCTGGTACTTGCTGTTGTTGATGGCTGTGCTGACTGTGTCTGCCAGAGCCCTGAGGACCTGGTCATGACACCAGCGGTACCGCCCATCCCCCAATGCCCTCGAACAGCAACTGAGGATGTGTTCCATGGTGCCTCTCTTCTGGCACAGTTGGCATGCCGGAGTGTCTGCTAAGCCCCAGCGGTGCAGGTTGGTTGGACTTGGGAGAACGTCGTACACAGATTGGATGAGGAACTTTATGTGCTGGGGTTCGAATCTCCAGAGCTCTGGCCAGGTGATTTTACGCTGTTCAGCGTGCTCCCACCTTGTCCAGGCGCCTTGCTGGTACATGCCGACCATCTTGGTCCGGCGGTCTTCCTCCACCTCCGCTCGTATCTCATCCTGCACCATGTGACGTTTCTCCCTTCCTTTGGCTTTGTCGTAGCGGGGTTTGGGAAAACTGCCTAGTCCTGCCCGTCCCACTGCCACATTGCCGACCAAGATGCTGTGCTGTAGCCGTGCCTCTGCTCTATCGACTGCTTCCTGTGCCTTCCACTTCCTTCCAGTTTTTACAAGGATTCCCGCTCCAGCGACTTTGGCGTCAGAGGAGTCGCGGTACATCATAACTTCCCTGGCACGTGTAACCTTGAATTCCTCTGACAAGCCGCTGATGGGAAGCTGCAGCTTGGTGGAACGCCCATAGAAGGCAATGCTGCTAAGGGACCGCGGAAGCCCAAGCCACCTCCGGAGAGATTGACTGATGGTTCTTTCCAGCATCTCCACAGTTGTCATAGGCACCTCGTAGACAAGCAGGGGCCAGAGAAGCCTCGGCAGGACTCCATGTTGGTACATCCAGGCTTTGAATTTTCCTGGGAGCCCCGACTTGTCTATTGCTGTGAGCCAGGATGTCAAGTCGCTCTTGGTTTGCTGGAGTGTATCTGAATCCCTCAAGGAACTGTTAAATATCTTACCCAGGCTCTTGACAGGTTTTTCCGTCACCGTTGGAATTGGTGTCCCTCCTATGGCAAAGCGGAACCGATCGGCCACTCTGCCTTTCTTGAGGACCAGTGACCTGGACTTAGCAGGCTTGAAACTCATCCTTGCCCATGAGATGATTCATTCAAGCCCCTGGAGGAGCCATCTACACCCAGGAAGAGAGGTTGCCATCACCGTAAGGTCATCCATAAATGCTCTTATGGGGGGCTGCCGAGTGCCAGACCTTGACAATGGGCCTCTACACTCCACCTCAGCTGACTTCACCATCATGTTCATGGCCAGGGAGAAGAGTGGCACTGAGATTGTACAGCCGGTGATTATGCCCTTCTCCAGGCGTTGCCAGGCAGATGTTGCTGATCCTGATGTAACCCTCAATCGGAAATTGTTGTAGTAGTCCAGAATGAGGTTTCGGATGGTCTCTGGCACATGATGTCTTGTCAGTGCTGTTTCGACAAGCTTGTGGGGGATGGATCCATAGGCGTTGGTTAGGTCAAGCCAGAGTGCTGCCAGATCTCCTCTGCTTTCCCTTGCCTCGCGGATCAGCTGAGTCACCACCCCGGTGTGCTCTAGGCATCCAGGTACTCCTGGGACTCCCCCCTTCTGTACTGAGGTGTCTATGTAGCCATTCCTCAAGAGGAATTCAGTTAGCCGTTGGGACACAATCTTGAAGAAGATCTTCTCTTCGGCACTGAGCAGCGAGATGATGCGAAACTGCTCGATGTTACTTGAATCCTCTTCTTTTGGAATCCAGACTGCCTCTGCAAACCTCCACTGGGCAGCGACCTTTCCTCTCCGCCAGATCACCTTTAAGATCTTCCAGAGTCGCACAAGAAGTCTTGGACACTGCTTGTAGACTCTGTGTGGGACTCTGCTGGGACCAGGGGTGGAACCTGATCTTGTGGCCATCACTGCTTCTTTGACCTCTTTCAGGGTGAGCTCAGAGGTGTTGAACTGGGCTACCGGCTCTGGAGGCTTTACAAGTGCCTCGCATGGGCCGAGGTCTTGCTCCCTTAACTCATTCATGGCCAGTTTAGGACTGCCAATATTTAGCACAGGCCAAAGATTTTCATAATTGTTGGTCATCTTTCAAGACCCACAGTAAATTATCTATTAGCACCAGAGTGATTTGCAATACCTCAAAATGAAGATGTACGTCTCTGGGTTCACCAGGAAAAAAAAGTGAGCTTTTAGCATGTTCTGTACGCTACTTATAGCCATTTATATACACCCTGTTTTCACCAAAAAGGTCTCTCTGAGAAGAGAAACAGCAGAAAAGGCCATTTTTGTAAAAGACACAATCTCAGGCAGAACTCGCTCTCAATTCTTTTATTTTGAACTGTATTGACATCAGACATGTAAATACTATTCGTTATGACACAAATGACAAAAAAAAAATATATATATATATATATATATATATATATATATATATATATATAAATTAAGTGCTTTTTTTACATTCAACAATACAGTTTACTCAGTGTGAGTGAGTGTGAATGTGTGTGTGCGCGCGGGGCCCATGTGTGTCTCTTTACATTACATTACATTTCGTCATTTAGCAGACACTTTTATCCAAAGCGACTTACAATGTCACATTGTCAACATTAGTGGAATCAACTGTGGAACATCATCTACACAGATACACCCTTGCAGCAGTAGAGTAAAACATCAATGTTTTTTTTTTTTTTTTTTTTTTTTTTGGGGGGGGGGGGGGGGGGGGGGGGGGTTGGGGTGAAGAAGGGGGGGAAGATGCTAGATGGGGGAGGGGGTTTGTGGTGGAGAAGGGGGGGGAAGATGCTACATCAAAAGGGTTAGTTCAGGAGGGACTCAAGTGGAGCTTGAAAAGGTGATTTTTTTTTTTTTCAAAGGTGGACTCACTGAAAACTAAAATAAAAAGTTGAAAAAAGAAAAGAAAAGAAAACAACTAACTAACGCTAACTAAACTGACGACTATAGGCTACTAGCTACTGTAATCTCTTCAACTTCAACTTCAACTCAACTCAGCACACTGTCACAACTGTACACAATGGCGTCTCTCTCCTACTCTGCAAAGAGACAGCGTTTCTCACGGCTTTTGTCTTCTTGCCTCCTCCCCCATTTAAAAAAAACAGCTGCGGTATGTGTTTGATCGCGTGTTGTCGGCTTGCCTTTGAGGCTAGGGACCTGATAACATGTCACAGGCTGGGGAAGTCTTTGAACTACGCGCTGCACTAATAAAAACGTCTTTGGCTATGGATGAGTTAATGGGTCGCTGAAGGTGATGTTGAGATGGTGGTTAATCTCCTCGATAGGACACGTCAGGTTGCCACTTTTCTTCTGTCCCAGTAGTCGCTTGGTGAAGCTGAATGGATTGGAAATGAATGCCTTGCGCTTGTTGGCCCTCTCCTTTCCTTTCCTTCTGTGCCACTCAGCTTGCCTGAGTGTGATGAGCCTCTTCCTTAAGATCTCCCTGAGTTCAGACAAGGCGGCTCTCTCCTCCTCCTTTGCCGCCTTGAACTGGCGCTTCAGGGATTTCAGTTCCTGCCTCAGCTGGCTGATCTTGAGCTCTCGCCGGTTTGGTCTCGCTGGTTTACTAGTCACGGGCCTTTCTGTGACACCAAACCGTTCCGCGCCTATGCTCATTATGAGGGTGCACATAGTCTGGAGTTTACGGTCAGCATCGCCTTTTGATGCTGTTTCCAGGATCTTATCTATGTCCTCATCCAACTGAAGCCACTCTTTCTTGTTGGCGGCAGGCCACTTCACCCGACGCTGTTCTGATTTTCCGCTCTGTGGGGGGACTAGTGCTGCTTGGAGGTTCCGGGCTCTGTGGGGCGAGTCCGGGCCTGGCTCCTCCTCCGTCTGACCAGGATTTGTGACCACCACTTCATTGACTGTAGTACTGGCCACTGCACCTGTGCGTTGCTGCACTCGTCCACCCTTTAAACAGGCCATCTTGGTCTGGTGGATCTTGAGACCTGTTGGGTTTTTGCACACCTTGCCACAGATACAGACTGTGCTCGTTGTCGATTGTCCATTTGCTTGGGTTGTTGCCAGTAAATCCGTCCGTTTGAGATTCTCATCCTCCCCCCCTCTCGGGAATCTCTGGGGGTATGGTTCAAAAGGGTTCTTCGTAGCTTGCTTTTGGGTGCTCCTTCACAGGAGCTGCAGTTCGGGGTGCTAACCCTTGCTGCCCCGGTTGCCGTCTTTCCGCGCTGTCAACTGTCTCTCCAGTCGTCGCCATTCTATTCATGGACGTCATCCAGTCTTTCCCGGAGGTCACTGGCAGAGCGAGATGAAATAGTTCTAGAATACACCTCTTGGTGCTACTTGGACACATCATCAGTGATGGACCCGGGGTCATAGGGTGTTTCGGGTCTTTGATCATCATGGTTTAGTGATGTTGTGCTCATGTTTTGATTGCATTATGTGGTAATGGCAATGTTTGTGTGGCCAGGATAATGTTTAGTTTTACTATCAATGTAGCCATCACGACTGAGACTGTTAAGTGCCTTTTAAACATCTGGATCATGTCAGGCTAGAGAGAGCAGGATATTTTCAGGTTTTGCCTTTGTAAACATGAGGGGTCTTTGTTAAGAAACAACTGGATATGAGCCGTTTTTTTCTGCCAGTGTATCGAAAACAAGAAATGTGATCTGAATCTGAAATCTGATAGGAAACAGCTTTAGCGAATTTGTAACCAAACCAGCGATTCCGCTACCATTTTTTCTGGCCGGCCAATTGAGCTGGCTACATTCCACAATTCCGGCCTTATAGAATATTTACCGGGCCAGTCAAAATGTAGCCTATTGAAAAAAGATAGATGTAGGCTGATCATTTCATAAATACATCACACATTATTGTATAATTCTTAGCAAACGAAATCTTAATTTTAAATCATTTTTTGATTTCCAAATAATTTTCTAACTATTCACTGCGGTGCGGTCTGCGCTTGCAAGTGCAAAGGGAGGAGCTGCACGCACACCGCTCCTTATTTAATTAATTAATTCGGTTCGGGTTTGCAGACCCATTAAGATTAAACAATAAAACACAAAAAACAAAAGCTATTATCCAACAAATGTATTTTATTATAGTGAATGAACTCGTCACACACTTTGTGAACTGAGTTTGTCATATATTCCCGTTTAATTAAGCCTAAAGAACACTGGCGGGCCTACTTTAAATGTCTCTTTGCATCGAAGAACGTGAAATTAAATAACTTGAAAGATAATCTAAATTAAGAAGTTGCCTACCTGCAACAAGCCAGAGATGAGACGTGCAGTCAGTCAAACTTTATAGCCTATATATTTTCTGAAGCGGTCTATATTGACACGATGACGAGGGACTGCAGCTGGTTGACACGCGGGCATCCAACTCGCTTTCAGAATGGACTTATAGCCTACTTCACAACATGAGAATATTTGCTTTACTTTAAACTGAAGGGCAAAAGGTAAGAATATTGTGTTACCTGTAGCCTACATCTGAGAACGAAATCCCTTGTTGCGTGTTGTGAGCTTTGAGACGATGCTCCATAAAGTGTTCAGACAAATAAATGAAAGCTGCCCATTAAATACTCATGGCAAATCAATTGAGGTTCTAGTAGGTTATTTATGCTGAAATGATGTTGACATTAGTGGCTAAATTAATGGACATAATAATAAGCTTTACAACCTGCAGAGGACTTCTCTGTCGCTGCGAGAATTCTCGCAATACGCTTGCGGCAGTTTCTTCATGATCAGCGCTCCGCATGTGCAAAGCAAACTTGCGATTTTTATCAACCCAACTTTTCCTCGCTGTGGCGGCTTCTCATGGCTGGTTGGATCTTGTTCTGGACCATCATTAGGCTACATAAAAATAACTGGCCGAGGGATGTCTGCGTTGACATTTCGGTCCCTTGTGTCAAGCCAAAACGCTCTCGGCTGCAAGGCCTGTCGGTGCGGGATGCTGCAGCTGTAGTGTGCGCATGGAGCGTCTGCTGTATTTTTTCTTCTCCCCCCCCCAACCACTCAACATAACAGCGGGGTGAAAATATATAATATTTAATACTATATTTAAGTTGTAGCTTATGGCAACATCACTGGTCACACAATATTGGGCTATTTTATATAATGGATTTATTTATTTGGCATTTCCAACCGGCTACTTGAGCCGGCGACCTTTTAATTTGCCGGCCCACGGCAACAAATACCGGCTAAAAGCCGGCTATTACCGGCAGCACTTGAGGAAACCGTGAGTTTGCTCGTTGATATAAGCGATTGCCCGAACGATTCATTAATTAATAAACTAGTGAACGTGAAGTGAGTCACGAAGAGCCACACCCGCCCACTCAGACGGATCTGCGGATAATGACCTGCCACTGTTTAACATGAGCTGCAATTGCGTGGAAGCGGATCTTATACCGGCGGTCGAGGTAGATAAGATACGGACTCGCGGGAGTGCGCATAGGCCAGCTAATTGTTGTTTAACATGCAGGCCAACCGGCTAGGAGCAGGTTATAATACGGATTCCACTGCATGTTAACACATTGAGTGCCAGCGACGCCATATGGCGTCATTAGAAATTTACCGTAGGCTGCCAGCGACGCCAAATGGCGTCAATAACTTGAAATTGTTTTTTTGACGGGGGGGTGTCGATCTATGCTTCTTACATCGCCTCTTACAATATGAGAGCTATTGAATGTGTCTAACCTATTTTACAGAACCCTTAGGTGGCGACAGCGCACTCCAGATGAGAGAAAGTGGAGTAAAACACACAGAAGAAGTCGTTGGGGAAAAGGAAATCGCATCGCATCCGTCCGTATGCAGCTGCTTCATTGAAGCATAACGTTAGCTGTGCCCCTGCAGCAGCCAATCTGCGGTCACAATTGAGCACCTCCGTGTCCGCTGCACAGCCCATTCGCATGATCAGTCGTGGATTTGTTATTATTCTCAACTGGAAGCATGGGAGCTGGTGACAAATACACGCGGTTGTAAAAAAGCTGGATGTAGCGGACTTCAGTCAGTGCAGAGCAAACGCAGGCAGCAGAAAGCCCCAGAGACACTCCCAGAAGGAGGAGTGTGCAGTTGAGGGGGTGGGGGGGGGGGGGGGGGCACGCAGAGCACGCAGAGCAGCATACAACAGACCCAGACAGCAGGACAGGATTAGGAAACGCAAGCTAGAATATCTGATGCCCACCAGCAGTAAATCAAGAACAGCAAGAAGCTGCAACCAGCAGCGCACGCAGGGGCCAGCGCTGCTGGTTGCAGCTAAAAAATAGTATTTGGCCAAACAAAATTCCTTTGTTTTCACTCTTTTATTGAAGGAAATTATTTTTGAGGTGTCATTACATCAGAAAATATTAGCAATGAGTCAATGATGTGCTTGAAATGCTTCCTTTCACAAAAGGCTGAATATCTCAGGTTATAGAAAAAAAGTGGCTGTTTTTGGTCAAATCAAGCTATCTTCTCTGGCTCATAACTAAAGAACGGAAAATGGGATCAATAAACTTTTTTTTGCAGGTGATAGAAGAGAGTCTCATCGTTATTTGTGCGTGTTCAGTGTTTACATAGTAATTATTAAAGAAATTATATGACTGTTTTAAAATGCATTGCGGCCTATGTGGCACAGTACAGCACCTTTTGCCCAAGGGCCGTGGCACTCAAAGTGTTAAGAAGTGGCTTCAGTGTGTTTGATCACCTCTGGCCGGAGTTTCTGCAAATGGTGAATGATTCCGATGTGGAATAAATAGCACCCCCTGCTGTCACGTGGTGTATGAGGCGCAGGAGTGGTTAAAAGTAACATCTCTGTGTCAGTTTGCATTCTTCCACGCAAGCTCGCTCACAATATTGTTTGGGGAGGGTCAATCATATTTTTCAAATCGCTTGGGGAGGGTCAAGGAAAAATATATTTTGATCAGGGAAGGGGCACAGCTTTTTATTTCAGAGCACACCAAATCCCTCCAGTGACCCCCCTTCTAAATAACAAACGGTCCCTAAGAGATACAGTAGATCAGTGGTTCCCAACCTACGGTACGCGTACCGTAGGTGGTACTTGCGCCCCCTGCTGGTGGTACTTGGAAGGCTCTGTGAAAAAAATAATAATAATTGTGCAAAATCCATGGTGGTCATTAGTAGTAGTTTTCAAACATGTGAAAGTGATTGTTGACAATGTTCTGATTTGCTGTGAGAGAGAGAGAGAGAGAGAGAGAGAGAGAGACTCTACAGCTGCTATTTTGTTCAGTGTTCTAATTTGCTGTGTGTGAAAGAGAGAGAGACACTGCACAGTTGATATTTTGTTGACAATGTTCTGATTTGCTGTGTGTGAGAGAGAGAGGGACTACAGCTGCTATTTTGTTCAGTGTTCTAATTTGGTGTGTGTGTGTGTGTGAGTGAGAGAGAGAGAGAGAGAGGGAGGGAGGGAAAGAGAGACACTGTGCAGTTGATATGTTGTTCAAAATGTTCCAATTTGCTGTGTGTGTGTGTGTGTGTGTGAGTGAGAGAGAGAGAGAGAGAGAGAGAGAGAGAGAGACACACACACACACTGTACAGTTGATATTTATTGTTTGTTTACAATAAATACTGTTATTTGGAATACATTTGCCTCCTGCGTGAACTGTGCATAGCTGAATAGACTGTATTTTAACGTCTGTCATATGGTGGTACTTGGAGAGCCAACTACTTTCTCAGGTGGTACTTGGTGTAAAAAGGTTGGGAACCACTGCAGTAGATCATAGGACGGCAAGCTTAGATAAAAGTGTTCTCCTGAGATGTCCCTAGGACAGGAATATCCAGAAGCCAGGTTGGCTTGCATACATTTAGACAAGTTTCCAGCTGTATACAAAAAATATGAAACTACAACACAGAGGAGAACTAGAACGAGCGCACTGCGGATTTATTCCTCCGCCATTAGGTCATTCTTGAGTCCAAATCGCCATTTGAGGTAAATTGGAAGAAATTCCGTCAAAGCACTCCTGGAAATTGGGTGTGTGAGGTCACAGTGACCTTTAACCATCAACATCTAATCAGTTCATCCTTGAGTCCAAGTCGATGTTTGAGGCAAATTTGATTAAATTCCGTCAAGGCATTCCTGAGATATCGCGTTACCAAGTTTGAAAATGGCATTTGAGAGGTCACAGTGATATTGACCTTTGACCTTTGACCACCAAAATCTAATCAGTTCATCCTCGAGGCCAAGTCGATGTTTGAGGCAAATTTGATGAAATTCCACCAAGGCATTCCTGAGATATCGCGTTAACAAGCTTGAAAATGGCGTTCGAGAGGTCACAGTGACCTTGACCTTTGACAACCAAAATCTAATCAGATCATCCTTGAGTCTAAGTGGATGTTTAAGGGAAATTTTATGAAATTCCGTCAAGGCGTTCCTCAGATATCGCATTAACGAACATCGGACGGACGGACATACGTATGTACGGACGGACGTACGGACGGACAACCCAGATCCATAATGCCTCCGGCCTGGCTATCGCCGGCGGAGGCATTATAAAATCACTGGGATTTGTTCTTGTGATATTAAATATGAAACTACAACACTGAGGAGAATAAAATCACTGGCATTTGTTCATTTGATGTGATTCATTTTGTGCAGGAAAAGCATCATTAAGTCATCATTCAGTGGGCCCTATTCTCCCACAGGCCTTCGGCGCTAAAACGGGCCTTAAACGCAAAAAAACGTGCCTTGCGCCTGTTTGGGACGATATCAATATGGCTTTACGCTGCCAAATGCGCTTTAGGCCGAATGGGCGTGGCGCAGTCCCAGAATGGGCCAAAGTGGGCGTGTCGCCGCTAAATACCGGCGTACTGCTATCTTCCGAGCTGGCGTACATTTAGCGCTTTGCGCCTTTGAAAAGCAGGCCTATTCAGTGCGCCAGTGTCAAGGAGTGCTCTTCTGCCTCTCCCCTGTCACCCTTCTCTGTCTCTCTCTGAAACCAGGCCTATTCAGTGCGCCAGTGCTCTTCTGCCTCTTCTCTGTCACCCTTCTCTCTCTCTCTCTGACTCCCTCGCTCAGACAGACACAACACATAGCAGCACCCAGCTTCCCATAGGAAATAGCAGTTGTAAGTTTACTGCCTGTGAATGTCCCTGTCCCAGCATGCAATTGGGTCCTCCATTTCGCTACTAAATAGCAACCAAATGAGCCGAAATAGATATAAAAGGTAGATCTAAAATAATGTGTAATGGTAAGACAACCTGCAATTGTAGAACATTTCAATATTGGACCAAATAAAACATCGAAATGAAACACCACCCTATGTGAAACATATATGTCCTCTTGAGCCTATATATAGCCTGTGTGGATTTAACGTGATTTAGATAAGTGACAGCGGAACGCGCTTCGGAAGCTTCTACTGTCATCTGCTATACTGTGATGTCCGCTCCAATAACTTGGCCCTACTCCACATTTAGTTTTACAATAAAAACACATTTATGCAATGACTTTACATAATGTAGGCTATATTTATGTGCATCATCCTTCCTGCAGCAGGCGAGAGAAAATGATATCTTTCTGGACAAACTTTCACCAATCTAATAGGCTATATTTTTCTAGCTGATGCATTTAGAACATTATTTTCACTTTGATCTTGCTATAGTGTAGCGTATTTACATGCTTGCAGTATTGAAACTGCAGTTAGATTGGTTTGAGAAGCATAATAATATGGAATAATAGCCTATAATGCAGACAGACAGACTGGATGAAAGGAGGGGGGGGGGGGCAGAGCGTTTGGCTTTCGTCTGGTTTTGCGGGATCACTGGAATTGGAGCTAAAAAGGCAAGCGTGCGATTCGTTTATTGCAGTTATCCAATGAGCATGACGGTGCATAATTTTACGCTTAAAAGGCGTGTTTGTAATGCTTTAGGCTGCGTGTAGCGCCAGCACGACGATATCAAGTGCGCTGGTCCACGCCCACTGATTTGGGCTGCGCCAGGCGCTCGGCCTAGAAACAGCGCCGATGCAACGATAGGGACCAGTATCTCTGAAATGTAGAGGATTCTGCTCTGTATGTATGAATGAATGAATTAATGAATGAATGAATGGATGAATGAATGAAAGTTTTATTTACGTGTCAGGACAAATTACATGACCCATCCCACATGGGATTATCAGTCACATCAACATAAAGTTATTACTATATCGTTTCCGGTGCATAAACAATACAAAACCATACAAACACACACACAGCACACACGGCATGGACAGCAAAACACCGATTTAACTACAATATGTAGTAAGTAAAATATATGAATTATCTATCATATGTCATCTTTTTCCTCCTATCCCACGCATGAGAAATATATTCGGAAAAAGCAAAGATGTTGTCAAAAAGAAATTCAAGTATGGCACCTTCTTCAAAATCTAACAAGTTTAACTCGGGGGAGTGAACTTTTTTAAATAGAATCTCTCGTAAGTCATGATACAATGGGCAATACAAAATAAAATGAAATTCATTCTCCACTTCCTTCAACTCATAATATTCACAAATCCTATCCTCCTCCGCCATCCCTCTGTATCTGCCTGTTTCAATATGTAAAGGCAGGATACCACATCGTAACTGAGCACATAAGGACCTCTTGCTTTTAGATAAATTAAACATAACATATTTTTCACATTTAAATTCATTTTTAAATAAACAATAAGTTCTTAATTTTGGCTTCTGCCATATTTCTTCAGTCCAAGACTGTAACCAGTTAGCACGGATCTGAGATTTAAATGGCTCTACATTTATACACATTCTTTGAGAGTAATATTCTCCAAAACCACACTCCTGAAACAAGTCATACATATCTGAGACCCACTCCTCTTCAACAGACAAGTCCCAGAAGAAAATCTGACTAGCAACCCTATTGGATGTCAGCAGTCTGTTCCATAGGTTCACCATGCTGGTTTTCCATCTGACCACACAAGGGTCCCACCCCATTTCTCCACTAACTGCTGGAAGAGGAGCATATTTATGAAGACCCAAAAAAAAGCGAATTGCCCGGTTCTGGACACGCTCGCTTAACAAAAAACGTTTACCACCCCAAACACCAGAAACATAATCTAACACAGGGCATACACAGGAGTGATACAGTTTTGAATAAGTAAGGTAGCCTAAATCCCTCAGAACTTTGGTCTTACCTATAACACCTCCTAGAGCCCTGCTTGCAGAGTCTGCCAACATAGAAACGCCAGGCAAAAAAGTAGTACTCTGTAAGTACTAACCTGATGCTGCCAGATGGTTTGTTCTCACAGAGCCATCTGGGAATGAGTCGCTCGGGAAACCATTTCAAAGGGCAGGCACTTTCAAAAGAATACCTGGCAGGTGATTGGATGAACCATCTGTCTATCATGAACTCGCTGGCCTCACACCAAAGCCCGCATTAGCTTCCTCATAGGACACTGATTGGTGCGAACCACTGGCGGTTCAGATTCAGATTGGAGCGTGGCGAGATGGCTTTGTCATGTGATTGTGATCTCATGATCTCACGTGAATCCAGCTGCCTCGCAAGGTTATGTAAATGCATCATAGCTCGTCTGATTTCTCATTTTGGACAAAACTAATTTCTTGGTGGAATTAACCTGTAAGCAGACTGATCTCTGACACTCTGGCACAACAAGCTGTGACCAACAATGACTGCAGCCCAGAGGGCTTCTTCAGCACAGCCAATGGCTCGTTTAAGTTCAGACTATTGCACACATGAAAGATTTACACCGCAGTGATGGGAAATCATTGGTCTGAAGCTTTGGAGCTGAGCAGCAGTGGCACAGAGCCTGTCAGCCCCCAGGTAAAGGACGTGTGTCTGGGATACAGATCACAGCAGCTTGGAGGGATGGATGCTGGAATGAATGAGAATACAGATTCTGAAAGCCTCCGAGGAAAGAAGAGGTACACCTCCTCCGGCCTCTGGAGGCGCACGCGTGCACACACACACACGCACACGCACACGCACACACACACACACACACACACACACACACACACACACACACACACACACACACACACACAGAGCATATTGCCTGGCTTTCCAGGTGAAGTGAAGTTCAGCTGTACCATCTGCTCCATTGTGACAAGGGGAAGGTGTGTGTGTATTTGTGTGTGTGTGCGCGTGTACGCACATCAATATGTCCTGAAGGGACCAGCCTCGTCTCATAATTTCACAAAAACAACAAAGTCTTAAAGGAACAGTTCACCCAAAAATGAAATCTACTCCATTATCTACTCCCCCTCATGCTGGTTGAAACACAGGTGAAGTCTGTCCATAGAACACACAGCGAGCTTGCCAGCACACCTCTAGGGCTACAACTAAATATTATTTCGATAACCCGATTAATCTGTCGATTATTTCTTGGATTAATCGGATAAAAATAAATGCACAGATTTTATTCCAATAATTTTATTCAATAACCAAATGTTGTCCCAAATTGACAATATTAGTGGACAAAAGTGCTGCTTGAATGGACCAGAGCTGACTAAACAATTAGCCTATGAATAATTATAAGTAATAAATAAAAATAACAACTACATCACTATCTACCTGTTTACAGGTTTGAGGTTTTATGTGCCATGCCTGGCATGTTTGATTTTCAGTGACTGTGGCGTGACTTGGCTGCCTCAGTCTCAAGGTAACCAAAGAATTATTTCTCAAAAGTAGGGGTGCAGATCTATCGATCAACAATATGAAGGTAGATTGTTTCTACAGTAACACATTCTCTCTCTCTCACACACACACACACACACACACACACACACACACACGTACGCGGGGGCGCACAGCACACACACACACACACACACACACACACACACACACACACACACACACACAACAAGCTGGATCAAAACACCGGCTAGAGACAGCATTAAACAAGACGAACTACCTGCCATTAGATGAACGTTTCCTCACTTCAAAACGCAAAAAATATAGGTCTAATGTTGTTTACTTAATTAAAGCCCCCTCTCGTTTAAAGATTTTGTAGCATTAACGTTGACCAGTTTACCCTGCTCAGCTGCTGAGCCCCAGTCATGGCTAACGTTAGTTACGTTATGTTTTCCTTTGTCCTCATTCCCGTCCGTGCCATGCAAGGTCGATTTTACATATTTGCAGCTACTGTAACACACTTTTTAGTTTTACAAAATGTGAAGGTTAGGTTAGGTTAAGTTTATTTGATATGGACATCACAGAGCATTGGAGATGTAACATACATGTATGCATGGGCGATTATACGTTGGTGCACTGGCTGCACGTGCACCCCTAGTGGCCAGATTTTTTTTTTTTTTTACCTTTTATTTATACAGGGGGAGTCTCACTGAGAGCAATGCTCTCTTTTTCAGGAGTGCCCTGTTCACATTCACACACATTCATACCTGGAAGCTGACCAGTACAACCACAGTCTGATCTGTTGGCTACTGAGCAGCTCCACTGGAGCGGTTGGGGTTAAGGGCCTTGCTCAAGGGCACCTCAGTGGTGGTAATGAGGGAGGGGCAAGCGCTGCCTTTTCACTTTCCCCACCCAGATTTATCCTGCCGATCCCGGGGATTGAACCGACGACCTTCTGGTCACAAGCTCGCTTCTAACCGTTGGGCCACCACTGCCACATAAACAATTTAAACCAAATCTAATCGAATATATTATATGTCTTGTAGATATCTATATGTCGTTGTATTCGACATTATTCAATGCAATTTCTCGATTCATTGTGTTTCTGAAGAAAATAAATCTGTACTTGACCTCTCAACTCAGCTTACGTGATGCGCGCTGGTCGTGGTACTACGTGCTACTATGTGCTTGCGTCAGACGTCAGCGACAGCGTGTCAACAAAGGAAACATACAGAGACAGACGAGACAGAGATATTTAACATGGCTAAAAGGGTAAACCAAACTCTCGACCGATTTTTCTCTAAGAAAACTAGGACTGATACAGAGAAACATGACTGCAACAATAACACCATGCCGGTCACCTCAGCAGCAGCCGGCGGCAGCAGCAACATTGTTCTCACAAAAAGAACGATGAGACTCTTTTCTATCATCAGCAAAAACAGGTTTATTGATATCATTTTCCGTTCTTTCGTTATCAGCCGGAGAAGATAGCTTGATTTAACAAAAAAGAGCAGTTTTTTTCTAGAAGCTGAGATAATGGCCCTTTTGTGAAATTAAACATTTCAAACACATCACTGACTCTGAAGCTAATTTTCTGATGTAGTCACACCTCAAAAATAATTTCCTTCAATAAAACAGTGAAGGCCAGGGAATTTTGTTTGGCAGAATAATATTTTTAGCTGCAACCAGCAGCGCTGGCCCCTGCGTGCGCTGCTGGTTGCAGCTTCTTGCTGGTCTTTGCTGCTGGTGGGCATCGGATATTCTGGCTTGCGTTTGCCAACCCTGTCCTGCTGCCTGGGTCTGTCTGGGTCAGTGTTGTGTGCTGCGCTCTGCGTGCACACAACTGAATTGAATTGAACTGAAGTGAATTGACGACAGCTGTCGTCATTGGCACTCAATGAGTTAATAATAAAAAATACCAAGTCCACTTACCGTGATGCGTGGGGGCATGCCGGCGGCATTAAACAAGCACTCCCAGTTCAGACTCAGAGAAGCCTCCGCTCCCCCTCCTCCGCTCTAGTGCTTCTCTGCACTGGGTGCGCTTGTTTAATGTCGCCGGGGTGTCCCCCGCGCATGAGAAGTCAGTTATTTTGTTTAAGACAAAGAAGAAACTTCACGTTCTTTGCTGTTTTCAACCCAAAGTGAGTACAAGTCTTCAACTGTGAATTTAACTCGCCTGTTTCCAAAGTGAAAGTTGAAGTCGCTCACAGCAGCAGCCTCAACGCGAGACTCATCAGTCTGAATGACTGATCAGTCTCGCGTTGAGGCTACAGCAGCAGCTGTGTTTCTCTCTCAACTCTCCTCTCCTCTCGTCAAATCGCTCTCATTAGGTTCAAAAGCCCACGCAAATCTAACGTTATATCAGCCAGAAATTCAGTCAGTTTACTGCCAGCTAGTTAAATTCAACACACACACGTTGTTGGTGAGGACCTGTAACGTTAACGTTTTGTTATTTGCGCCGTTCAAATTGCTGGTAGTGAGAGCCACTGCTTCATTCAGTTGCCTGGCTCTGTGCTGTTAGCACAGAGGCTAATAGTAGCCTATCGAAGCCCGCTGGTCTCCGTGAAGAGCTCAGCTGTCCAGTTGTTAATGAATGCATTGCAATGAATGGCATTACCGCACCGCAGCGACTTAATCAATTATTAATTATTCCCCCCACCCCCGCCAATGACGATGCCATCGTGGATCACGATGGTTCACTTTGGAATAATCACGATGGATAATCTACTGACATCGCACAACCCTAGCATCAGCATATTGTGATATGTTGTTGGAGAATGTGTTGTAGCATTCAGTGTCTCCTATACAGTTATCTATTTGTGGAGGTACACCACAATAGATTTTGAGCACCACAAATAGATTTTGACTGCCACATATTAATTTCAAGTAGTTGACTGCAAACACCTGCGTTAGGAGCCCACTAGATGGTGCTCTGAGGCCCACCAGTGGGCCACGGTTCAGTGGTTGGGAAACACTATCATGCAGATAGAATAGGCTATATAAGGAGACAATTATTTTTTCATCACTGTAAAGCCACAGCATAGTGAAGAGGATATTAATGTGATGTGTGTAGTTCTTCATATCTACTAGCCTCTTCATTTTGCTCTCAGAGTGCCCCAGATGAATGCATTTTATTTTAAAATTTACAAAATGTCTTTATCCAGGGGGCCACAGCCCCCCCTGGATAAATATTAAACCACAAGAGTAAAGCTATACATACAAATGTATTGACAAGAAAGTCACTAAAGAAAGACACTAAAATACACCCCAGAGGACATACCCAAAAATAAACATCATCAAATATAAAACCACATGAGTAAAGCTATACATACAAATGTATTGACAAGAAGATCAGTAGATGTTGGAGACTTTTTAAGGGCAAAGTCACACCTTTTCATTAATTGCCAGATATCTTGACCAAACATGGAAGAGAGCTTCTTTTAGGGCTGCTCCTCCATGTTTTTGTGCGCTCCCATACTTTAGATAGAGTCTAGTTGAAAAGTTTTCGTCACGTCCGCCATGTTGGCACCATGCCTCTCCATGGAGACAACACGTGACGTAGTCAGTCCACGACACAGGAAGTATGCAGACGCGCAACAGTGAGACGCAACTCACAACATAGATAAACGTTTATAAATATAATTATATAGCTATGCGACCCAACAATTCGCAACCCCACAAATCGATAATGCAATTCATTGCCAACAAATTTAATACTCGATTTTTATCGATTTTATCGATTAGTTGTTGCAGCCCTACACACCTCGAGAGAAAACCAGTCACCACTGACTTCAGAAGAGTAGAAGTGAAGTCCAACTGACTTACTGTAGAGCTGTCCACTTGATCAGATCGTCCAAGACACTTGTTAGATGAACAGAGCCTTAAAGAGGACATGAAGCATTTGATACGTCTCTAGTTTATGTTTATGTTTATGTTTATTTATTTAGCACACATTAAAACAGTGCAAGGAGGGAACGAAGCCCACAGGGCTTGTACGGAGTTCCACCCCTATCAACAATCATAATCATATAAAAAATAATCATATCAAAAAAATTACAAAGTTACAATAGGAACAGAAAATTAGTCTATTGACATCCCCAGGCTAACACAATGACTTATGCAGATAAATAAGGAGACAAGGTACAAAGCAGAGCATAGTTAATTTGCATTTCATCTCAGACAAGACAGGACACTGCTTTTAAGTCTGAAATTTACCTAGCTCCTTTCGTAACTGTCCACATATGATTTCATCATCTGCCGTATAACAGTTCCTTATCCGTACATAGACTTCCCTGTGACTCTCACTCTCAAGCTGTTTAAATTAGTGATACTGTACGCACGTACTGTATTTACAAGTGTCACAGAAACATTTCAAAGCCACCTACTAGAGCAGAAGGGTTCATTGCTTCTCGACGGAGGGGTTTGAAAGCTCGATGCTCATAAATGCCTCTTTTTATCCAAATGATGTGCTGGTGAAATCATTTTTTACGGAGCTTTCGACCAGAGTGGCGCTGTTGAGCGCTGTGACGGCTGGGAGCTCTAACCCGGAAAAAATAAAAACATCAGAATGTCATCAGAATGCTGTGTCCCCTGTGTGCCATCAGAAGACTAGACGTGGACGTGGTGGGGATGGACAACCTGCTGGCAGCCCTGGTTTAATGCTCGGAGGTATAAACAAAAAAACAAAAACATTTTTTTTTTTGACAGTGCACCTGAATGCAACATGCAAGATACCCGCTGAATAAGTGTCCAAATGTTCATGTCATTCTGGCCAATACTCCACTTCTGTTATAACATTTCAGTCTGGAATATGGAATATCTTTAAATAATCTTTATGACTAAAAGGCTAAGGCCATGTCCACACGGAGACGAGTTTAGGTGTATCCGCTAAAGTTTTTTCTCGTATGGACGTTTCGTCCAGATGGAACCAGCGTTCTGGGACTATACGTTCTGGGAGAATACGCTAATTTTTGAAACCGGGTCTCAGAGTGAACAAATCTGAAGACGCCACCCTTGCATTTCTGCGTTTACAACCCATACGCATCTTTCCTGAACCAATGATGCCGTAGCCCCACCTCTCTCCGCCAGCAACAGCTACTGAGCCTCTCCACAGCTGCCTATTCCCATCCACCCCTCCCCTCCCTTCATCGGATATTTCCCAGAAGGCTTAGCGGCAGCTAAGTTTTTACAATAACACAAACAAAATCAGGCAACAAAGCCCTGAAACAGAAACTTCAGGTGGCACAGAACAAACTGATTAGAGTAGTTCTGGGTCTTAACCACAGAAGCGATACTGTATCTTCATTCTTTCATTTGATCACATCTGTCATACTGTGCCACTACTTGGTCCCAGGCCAATAAAACAACAATGCAGCCACTCTTTATTCTATTCAAGCAAGCACTGAAGGTCCTGGATAAAAAACCCAACAGTTATCATCATTGTGACATCATCAAGAAATATAACTTTCTAACTCTTGAGAATTTTCCGTTGATGGCAAATGTTTGTTTGTTGTATAGGATCTTCCACGGCCTTGCCCCCCCCCCCCCCCCCCCGCCTTTCAACAAATTAGTGAAAAATCGCAACACCAGTGTGAGAACAACAAGAGCCTCGACTAGAGGGGACTGTTGCGTGCCTTTTAGATTGACTAAATTTAGTCAATCTGCATTCACGGTTAAGGCGCGCATGCTGTGGAACACCCTGCCAGCAGTAATTAACTCATTGAGTGCCAGCCACTTTTGGAGAACGGACGCTCCCAGTGCCAGAGTTTTCAGAGCGTTTTCAGTGATTTCTCGAGGCCCACAGAATATTGTGTGATATTACTATGTAAACACCGAACACGCAAAAAGAACAAGGAGACTCTATTGTATCATCAGCAAAAAAAAGTTTATTGATACCATTTTCCGTTCTTTAGTTATGAGCCGGAGAAGATAGGTTGTTTTCAGCGTTTTCAGGCATTTCAAATTATAAGCTGAGATATTCAGCCTTTTGTGAAATGCAGCATTTCAAGCACATTCACTGACTCTAGATAATATTTTCTGATGTAGTGATGTGGTGTAGTTGTGTCCTGCCCTGCGTGCCCCACCCCCCCTCCCCCCCCTCAGCTGAAAACTCCTCCCCACACTAGTAACACACAGCCTCGCACCAAGCGTCTATTTTCGGAATGCTTTTGGTGCGCCGCCTCCCAGGCAGCGCAACATGGAGAAGCCACACGCGGACTGCAGTGAAAGGTTTGGCTTTTCAGTGTCGCGCTGCTGCTTTTCTAGCGGCTAATCATGTGGAGAAACTATGCTGACAGACAGACAGAGGCAGAAGGACTCAGTTGTGTGCGCGGATTGACTGTGTTCGCACGCACCGTCAGTTGCAGCCAGAACAATCTACATGGCTCTGGACTGCAGCATGAGCGGGTTCTCTTTGATCAAGGCTATTTCAGGCTGTGTATTCCTGACATTTCTGTAATCTGGAGAGCACTGTCGCCACCTAAGGGTTCTGTAAAATAGGTTATAGACCTCCAATAGCTACTATAGTTGTACAGGAGCTGCGGAAGGCTTTGATCGACGTCCCACCGTCAAAAAACGCATTGGACGTCGAAGGACGTCCGTGGCACTCTACGTCACTATTTAATTGGACGTCGAAGGACGTCCATGGCACTCAATGAGTTAAGGGCTGTAGTACCCTCAGAGGTTTTAAATCCTCCATTAAGAAGTGGCTGAGAGAGGGTCAGTCCTGCGGCCACCTATAGTCATTGGTGTGGCCTCATATACTGTCTCTTTCTGTGCTATGTTATTTATTTTTTTACCAATGTACGATTTTAGTGGATTGCTATCTACCTCTATGTTCTATTTTTACTGTTAGGCGCATTGTATATGCTGTATCTTGCTAATAGTAAGTATCATTTTTTGTCATGTATCTTGATTGTTTAGACATTAGGATTTTCCTTTAATTGCTGTATTTGATATGTACTGTGTGCGCACAGGCCTCTGTGTGCCCAGGGACTACAGATGCAAATTAGCTTTCAGCTATCTCTGGTGCAATATAATTATTGTGTACTGTCCCTGCTTCAGTAAACAATAAAGATAAAAGATAAAGATAAGCCACGTGGGGAAGGCTCAGTTTATTCATCTCCAGTGGTTACCAGTTGAGGACAGGGCCAGACAGCTTCAACTTACTATGGTACATAGGATTTTAAACAATAGAGCACCGGATTATTTTAACAATTATTTTGAGAAAATTACACATGGACACAACACAAGAGCGAGTGTAGCAAATGTGGCCCTCCACAAGCATAAGACAATGACAGGTAGAGTCTCTTTTATCTATTCCGGTGCTGTGGAGTGGAACAAACTGCCTCTCCCAATCAAAGAAACAGAAAGTAAGGTGGCTTTTAAAACAAAGGTTAAGAAACAGCTT
The DNA here is from genome assembly GCF_964638095.1 of Poromitra crassiceps. NCBI lineage: Eukaryota > Metazoa > Chordata > Actinopteri > Beryciformes > Melamphaidae > Poromitra > Poromitra crassiceps. The sequence goes on along the minus strand of NC_139623.1, from coordinate 25,020,158 downwards.
TTTTAGCAACCTGTCTGCATAACCTGCCATTTCTAATTGTGATGTATTGTGACGTGTTGTTGATTTGCTGATATTATTGTCTGTTTTTACTGTTTCCGCTCTGATTGAAGTTGAGCACTTTTAGATATTGATATAGTATATGTTTCGTTTGTCATTTTAACCCTAACCCTAACCCATTTTTAATGTTGTATTGCACTTTACCAGATGCCTGTCTCCACAGGGGACACTTGACACAACAGGGACAATGATGGAAATAAGTCCTGGACTTTTTCGTTTTATCCCTGACACTGCAGCATTTTGTTCTTACTTATGTATTGCATACTGTCTAATCAAATAAAATCAAATAAAATCAGGCTAAAACGTGTAAGATAGAAATAATATTTATTTTTAATACAACATACAATTCTGGAATATTTGAATATTGGACAAAATGAAATAAAATGAAATGTAAACCCTGAGTGTAACACATATACTCGGGATGCTCTATATATAGCCCTCGCAAATACAACGTATTATGAAGTGAGAGGTTTGACGACCACACGGTTGCACTGTGACTGTGACGTCCACTCCAACAAGACTTTAGCTTACTTGACGCCACTTTTTCAATAAAAACACATTTATGCCATGACTTTATATAATGTATATTTATGTTGCATGATTTAGCCTGTGCTGTGATGTGCAGGAGCGGCCAATACGCTGGGATGTGTTTGCAACATATGTCTAAAGATCATGGAAGTGGCTGGTATCAGGAACGTCACCGATAGTTAACGTTCTATATTGTAGGCTACAGGGAGACCATCATCCCTGCTGAACAGCTCTGCATTTGCCTGTATAGGTTTAATCATTTTATTCATCGACATGGCAAACCTCGTCTAGAGTTGAGATACAGAGGCTACTAATAGTACCCCGCAAAGCCAAGGGTTTAACCTGCTCGCTACAGTGAGATACACATTATAGACTCTGTGCGCCCCTAGTGGTAGAATGCCATTATTGACGAGATTGTCTTAGGGTGTATTCACACCTATCTCGTTTGGAGCAGTTGTTCCGAAACGGAGAGCATTTTCCCCCTTGGTGCGGTTCGTTTGGGGGAGTGTGAACACAGCAATCGCACTCGGATGCGGGACAAAACAAGCGGACCGAGATCGCCAAGAAAGGGTGGTCTCGGTCCGCTTCCAAACGAACTCTGGTGCGGTTCGTTTGTGGTGAGAACGTGAGCCGACCTCGATCCGCCACAACAGCAGTAAACGGTGCGCATTTTTGGATAAACCAGCTGCCGTAGTCAGCTGCGCTGTGCGTAATGGCCTGAAGAACGAACATTTTTATCGTTTAAAAACAACATCTTTCAGATCCTGTTTTGGCAACTTGTGACTTGCATCGATAAACTTTGGGGGATTTTTGGATCATCACATCAGCAGTTTGAACTCAATCAACTTACCTCGGACCATGGGAAGCAACGTTAATGTGTTGAATCTCTACGGATTTTGCGTGCGGTGTGCTGCGCAGCACACCGCCCTCTCTCTCCCTCTCTCGCTCTCTCGTCTCCATTCAATAAATGAAAACAAATCGTGGTAATCAGAGCCAGCCTTCTTTGTGATAAGATTGTCTGGTTCAATCAGACAATCAGACTGATTGCATGTCTTCCTCGAAATGTCCATTGTTATTAAATTATTTATTAATATTTTATTCCTGACAGGACAGGTGTTCATATAGCCTATCTCGGCTAATCCTCATCTCCGTGATAGTAGCCTAATAGCAGAATTTGCGAGGGTCTTTGATCTTCTATCTCCAAATTCCCAATAGCCTAAATAGGCTAAATAAATACATAGGCTACATAGCATACATTAATAAATAAATAAAGAACTTTCTCCCTCTCTCTCTCTCCCGATCCCTCCCTCTTTCTTTCTTTCTCTCTCTCTCTCTCTCTCTCTCTCTCTCTCTCTCTCTCTCTCTCTCTCTCTCTCTCTCTCCTCGCACGGCGGACGCCCGACATAGCCTAAAATGTAGGTCTAACAAAACGCATTTTTATAATCATATAGGAAAATCTCTGGGAATTATTTTGTCCATCCCGAGAGGCTATTAGCCTATCAGAGTGTCTGCAGGCCAATCCAGGAAGTTTGACAATACTATTTGGACCGTTTCATTTGTGGCTGTGTGAACACAAACGAACCAAGGCACAAATGCAACAATTGTATCAATTAAGTACCTGAATCGGAACAAAGCAAACGACCTACAGGTGTGAATACACCCTTATTCTCTGTTTTTGGTGTACTTTGTGGCAGCGTTACCGGCCTAGCATATATACTACAGCGGTTTCAGTGGTATTCAGTGGTTTCATGTGGATACACACATTTCTTGAAACAATTCCGTGTTTATGGAAAACTTTTCTTAAACGAAAAAAAAAAAGATCGGTTCCGTCTCCATGTGGACATGGCCTAAAAGTAATCTCATGTGTACGGCTGTTACATTGAGGAAGTTTGAAGTAAAAATGTAAATAATTAACTCGTTTGGTTTTGGATTTATTTAGCTTCAAGAGTGCATTTTTGTTCTTGTGTGACCCTCAACACAGGCTTTGAGAATCCAGGGCCATTTACTGATATGAGAAAAGGATCAAATATTGGTGGTTAAGACTGAATAATGACATCACAACTGTTCATTTAAAATTAGATATTCCTCTAAATCTGGTTTCAAATGCCCCAAATTATTTCGCGCCGGCGCCGGCCCTCGGCCCTCAGCAAAATGTGGCCCTTGGTGAAAAGTAATTGGGGACCCCTGGCATACTGAATGCTGAAGTAGGACTGGATGCATAATGGTGATATGAGACTAGAAATGGTCTTAGATATTGGATATGCTGATAAGTGTCTAGTATTCCTGGTTTTAAAGGCTGCATTACAGTGAAGTGATGTAATTTCTTATCAGACTGTTCTAGCTGTTTTATTGTATTTATTGTATTTGTATTATTTGCCTTTACCCACTTAGTTATTATTTCCACATGACTGATGATTATTATTTATACACATCTCAGTGTTTCTATTTTGTGAAAGCACTAGTCATCCCTACAATATTGTCACAATATTGATAGTTGGTATTTGGTCAGTTGTGAATTTTGTTCTGTTTAAATTTTTATTGTTATTGCACAGCTGTGCGTATTTAGTTAAGCAGAAGAGGAAAATCTGTACCAATTTGATTCAATATGGGCTATTTAATTTACATGTATTATGCAGCTGCCTGTTTTACCCAGTCTTTGCACTTTATTTTGTTTTAATAAAAGTGCTTATTGTGACATCTTACACATGGCTTTGAATTATAGATGCACACAATTAATCGAAACTCAATTAATTGCTTGTTAAGGATTTACTCGAGCAAAGAAAAATTACTCGATCAAAACAAAACATAAAAGCAACGTGCATTAAACAGTGTTTTCAAATCTTTTTCAATGATCCTCCAGAGGGCGCAATGATATCACTGTAACGTAACAGACTGTGTTCAGCGTGTATGCGAGGCTCTGCGTTTGCCCGCTCGAGAGTTGCCGTACTATAGGAAGTGGGGGACTGTTTGTTGTTGACCACAGAGCTGGTGTGTGCTTAGTGCTAACGCTAGGAGCTAACTGAGAATGAATGTGGAAACGTGTTATAACGTTACAGCCTGACTCTCATTTATTGTTTTAACAAAGTGTAAGTAATAGGCGGACCCGGACACTCGGCTACATCACTATAGCCCTTTTCAGACAAGTCATAAGATGCTGTTCAAGTAGAACAGTGTTCATTCGGATAAATTGGCTCGCCTGGAGTAACCTCGCGTCACAATCTGCGTGGGTAAGTGAGCCCCTGCGGCCGTGACGGGGATTATGGGCAAATGCTGACATGTCTAAAAAGTTATGCCTCCACGTTTTTATGTTTCATAGCGTAGGCTATGCTATGCAATGCTGTGAGAAATATACAATACGTTGCTGCTGCATAAATAAACGTTTTATTGAGGAAAGAACGCATTTGGTATGGTTTGGAAAAGTTTGTATTTTTAATTACAATTAATCGATTGATTGATTGTTAACGTTACCAATGATCGAGTTTGGAATTTGCGGAAAATGTGCATCCCTACTTTGAATGTTAATTTAAAATTAGATATTCCTTTAAATATGGCTAAAAAACATCTTAAAAACGTATATCTTTTTTTGCGGGCGACGCCTACAGTCCCTTCCTTGCAGCAGGCCCATTAGAAAATGAATAGCCCCAGGGCCCATGGTACTATTAATCCAGCCCTGCCTGCTGGGCAACCATTGATTTCCTGTCCTCAACTTGACTCCAATTCTTAGCTATTTATTGTTTTAGAAAAAATTATGTAATTTTTTTACAGCAAGATCTCTATAAAAGGGTACTTATTAGATCAAATAGTGATTTTCATAGCTTATATGTATTCAATTGTAAGTAAATGTACATTTTCTGTATATCATTTGTAATAACGGTTTTGCTAAAATAATGTTGTTTAAGCATATTTTTCCACATTACTTAAAAAATGTGCAGAGTAAATGGCAGAAGGAGATATAAAAAGGATTTCTGATGTATAATTTTGAATCTTCCACAGTTAAAAAACCTGTTGTTACGACTGTGTTGTTTATATTATTATTATTGTTAGTTGAATTATTGAGGTAATGAAGAATTAATTATTCATTAAGTTTTATTATTAGAATAATAATAAAACAATATATTTAGAAAGATAACATAATTCTTCATTTGGTTGGCATGGCAGCATTTTCCGTGCCTTACTTCCACGTTGGGGGGTTATTATGTTGTCGGCGGTTGTGTCTTTGGCTCAGTCCTTCCCAGGTGCAGCTGGTTGGGGATTTTAGTGGACTGATTGGAGGCAGCAGGTGCTGACTGGAACAGAGAGCTGTCTGTCTGCCTACAAGAGGCCCATCCATTCAACATGGCAGCAGAGTGTGTACTGACCCGGGTGGCTACCACCATTTGCTGGTTTTTTCATGCACAAACTTAATTCAATGTTTTTCTTAATTGTTATTCTTGTATGTCTGTGGGCAAGGTGCTACTCGATGTATAGGTAAGCTATTTCATTGTCAGTCAGAGCACCCGTCCACCAGTTTTCATTTTCCAATAAATATACATTTTGGTCAATTTAAATTCGTTTCTGAATTAACTTTATGTTCCACACCAAGTCCTAGACCTTGGGGTGTAACACCTGTCATTTGACACCAGACTCGCCCTGAACAGTGAAATGGCGGAAATATTGGATATATTGGGCATATTGGTGATATATTCCAAAGGAGTATTTGTGCAAATTTTGGTCCTTCTTTCACGATTTTTCAATTAAAAGTGCTCCACTATTAATCCAGAACCTTACTTCCGGGAACTATTGCAATGTAAAAAACTGGTCCATTGGAGTGAATGGAGATGATGCAACTCTTATATGTCTATGGCTCTGGTAAAAGCCAACTCCCTGTTCATATCAGTATTCCATTCAGCTCCAGCAGAAAGGCTAATGGTCAGCACATCAAGGCAACACAGAGGCCAACGGGTTCACATACATATTCAGCCCAGTTTCAGACCCGGGCCCAGGCATACATAATGAACAGACCTGATGACTCGGGGCTCAACTTTTTCATTCTGTGTAGAGGTGTTGAAGAATACATGGAACAAACAAACTATATATATATTTTTTTACATTAGCACATGCAGAGAATATAATTACAGTGTAATTAGGATAATGTAAATATATTGTTGATTGCCTACCTGTAGTATTGATTTTGAAGACTGATACTGATATTTTTGTGAAAATGTCTTTGAATTTATCTGTTGCCAAACATGAGGATTTGATGTTTCGTGCCATTTTAAATCCTCTGAAACAGCATTCAGACAATCATGGGACACTCTCCAAGTACTGGGAAACGCTCCATATACTGTAAACTCAGGATAATGACATTCCTTTATGTAGCAGCTCCTTAAGGCAGGGCGACCCGTCACACCTATTCACACCTATTCACCTACTCAAACTTGTCGGCGGGCTGGGGTCTGGCTTTTTTTTAATGCATAGATCAGGCCTGTTTCAATAATAAAAGAAAATAAAGTTGTATTTCTCACTTGACTTTATACAGCAGACAGCACATCACTGCAGCATTATGCTTTGAAAAATAAAAAAATAGAAGAAAAAAGCTGAGTGCTGCCTGTGAAAAATAAACAAAGCTAAGCGCTACATGCATGAGTGTTGAATATCAGTCAGTGGTTGAGATGGATAAGCTAAAAGCTAGCAAAGACAGAGCTTTTGAAAGTTACCAATGTGGCAGGGAAAGATCCAAAAGATGAGCTGCAAATGGAAAGTTAAAGAATAGTTTTTCCTGATTGTGGATTTAGCTGGTGACGAAGATTAGGGACATGTGAGGAACCACATGTTATTCAATGCAGCTAAAAGGTGAGTCTGCTGTTTTAATTTCGATATGCTTGAGTGACATGTTTCAGTTTGTGGCCATTGTTGCTGTTGGCAATTAAACAAGAGAAACAACATTTCTTATTATTGTGGCAAGTTGGATTTTGATTCCATCGCACATAGGCCATGTCTACAATAGGCCGTATTGCACTTCGTTTGCACCTATTGAATGAATGAATGATGCCTTTATTGCAGACTCGTGGTCCATAGAAAAACAAACATACAACAATAAACATAAATAAAAACCAGTCCAAATGAACATGTTAGACAGGGCATTTGTGACATTTATAAATACAGGCTTTTAAGCCAATGTCTCCTAAGGCTAGAGGAGTATCTAGTGCAGCTCTTCACAGGGTTACTTATACTGACAATGATGCTATTCACAGACTCATCTAAGCGACACATGAATCTATGCATTAAGTTCCGAAGGACGGCCTGAAGAGTATTGACTCTTACAGCCACAAACATTTCACTCGCACTGCACCATCTAGGCCTTTTGAGTAAAATTCTCATGGCATCATTATAGGCTACTTGCAGTTTCTGAAAACTTGCCTTTTTGTAGCTTGACCACAAGTGGGCAGTTTAGAGTGGTGTACAGTAAGCTCTAAATAGAGTGATCTTAACTGCTTCTGACCCTATGCTGAACTTACGTGCGAGGATGTTTGCTTGTGCATACATCCTGCGACACTGTCTGTGAATATCATCATCATCCGTCATCTGTTCTGTAATAAAATGTCCAAGAAATTTGATTTTACTACAGACACTGAGAATGTTAAAAGATAGTTTAAAATCAGGAAACATTTGACCTTTGTCCTCTGTTGTTCTACAAATTACAACAACACTTTTACTGGCATTATACATGATATCATTTTCAATGCCATACTCAGTGCATGTGTTGAGAAGCTGCTGGAGTCCAGCGCTACTCAGGCTCAGCACCACTAAATCATCTGCATACATCAAGTGATTCACAAGGTTATCACCCAACATACAACCAGTTTTACAAGCATTCAGCTCTTTAGAAAGATCATCCATATATAAATTAAAAAGAATAGGGGACAAAATTCCCCCCTGTTTGACACCATTGGTGACACCAAATGGGCCTGAAATGATATTGCCCCACTTGACCTGCATAGTCTGTTTGGCATACCAGTAGGCTAGAATTCTAACTATGTACCCAGGCACCCCTCTTTGACTTAATTTAATAAATAACTTTTTGTGATTAATACGATCAAAGGCTTTCGACGCATCAATAAAATACATAAATACTGATGAGTTTTGCCCTCTATATTTGTTTACAATCTCCTTTAGTGCATAAATTCAGAGGTCAGTGCCATGCTTGGGTTTGAATCCAAACTGGTTGTCTGTGGAGTCAATGTACTCATTTATTTTGTCCAATAAAATAATTTCCATTACTTTGGATACTATACTGGCTAAAGCTATGGGTCTGTAGTTGTCTACGCTACTAACCTTACCAGCCTTGTCCTTTACAACTGGGACTAACAGAACAGAAAGCATGGAATCGGGAAGAAAACCATGTCTCATAAACCCAGTGAAACACAATGCAAGGAGAGGAGATAATCTTATACTGGCATATTTAAGGTGCTCAGCAGCAATGCCATCTCGACCACTTGCCTTGTTGTTAGATAGCTTGTTTATGGCAATATGCACCTCATGTGCCGTGATGGCCATAGGGTCATCACTCTTGATGTTGTCTGTCTTATACAGTTCACTGTTAATACAATTAAATAGCTTCCTATAATGCTGGCGCCATACCTCAGCTATATTGTGTGCCCCTGATGTTCCATCTACAGTACATGGTAAGGATGCTTTACATTTGTTAAGAACTCTCACTTCTTTCCAAAAGTCAACAACGTTGTTACTTAGTAGCTTCTTTGCCATGGAGTCAGCCCTCATGGTTTGCTCATTTTTATGAATGAAGCGAACAGCATATTTAAACCTGGCATTGGTGAGCTTCTTGTGCACAAGCTCCTGCCCTTGTCTAGGTCTACCTGCCCTGTCTCAACATTTAAAAGCTTCCCGGGCTTCTGCATGATGCTCAGCTACAACCTCATTCCAACCAGGTCTGATGTTGTACGCTCTGTTATTTTTATGCTTGTGGTATGGTTTACTGCTTTCATGCAGAGCACCCACTATATTATCATACATGAGACAGAGAGCTCTTCTATGCTCCTCCTCCTTACAGTTAGCATCCTTGCACAGAATAGCGTTTTTACATATATGAATATTACTTAAATGTTTTTCTGTGAGAGCATAAAAAGTTAAAAAATCTTCCTCTGTAAGTGTAGTCCAGTCTACCTTAACTGTGTCTGTGTTGTTGTTGTGACCATCACCCCTTGCTAAGCCAGGTAGCTGCTTAACATTTATTGACATTGCAATAGGGATATGGTCAGTTGTTGCTATGCCATACAAAATGTCCATACATCCCAGGGAGGCATGTGCATCAGCAGTACTGATGCAGTGGTCCAGCCATGATGTGGTATGCCAGGCCTCGCTAATATATGTATAACTATTTGTAGGCATAAATTCTTTGCTTGACAATACAAGTTTATTTTCCTCAACACATTGATTCATATGGCATGCAAACAGAGACCTGGTGTCTGAAATATCTGCATTCATGTCCCCAATTACATAAATATTGGAAGAAGAATTATCTTGAATGAAAGAATGAATAAATGCAAGCCTATGCAAATACTCATCATTCTTTCGACACTCATAGGGTGTATACACATTTAAAATAACAAAGTCCTTATCATTATGCATAAAGTGTTTTGCAATACACCAATCCACACCAAGTCTGATCACATTTATCAATGAGTCAAGCTTCTTGTTCCACAGGATAACAACACCCCCAGGTATTCTCCCCCTGACTATTCCCATACAGAGGTCTGTAGTGGACTCCCCAGCCCCATGAAAGTTATCATTAAAAGAGTTTAATTTGTCCAGATCTTGTTTGGATAAAAATGTCTCTTGCATACACAGTATGTCACATTGATCTAAAAGATTGTCAACAACGATGCGGCGAGCTTTATCCCCTGCGCTCTGACCCAAAGGCAGGCCACGACAGTTGTATGACACAAGTCTTATATCCATTCAACATGCCTAGTTAGTGCCCACAGCACCAGCAGGGACACGTATTCCCCTCGCACTCGCAGCAATGTTCACCCCAACAAGAGTTTCCCTGCGGGGCTCATAGTATCGTCTCACCAGTGCCCCGTCGGGCCAAAGCTCCGGAATGTACATTTCACCCACTTCGATGCATTCTGCTGATACTTTAAAAGATCCGAATCTGCTGTGTGCAGTGTCTATCTTTTGGCATAGAACATCACGGCCAAGTTTTCCTTTAAGATACGAAGATAACGTTCCAGCATCTAGATCTGGTGAGAACTTGGTGACAAAAACACTCACCAGCTTAGTTTTGACCGTTTGAATGCCAGTCACGACGCCAGTCCCCACAGCGCCGGCGGCTCTTCTCTTCCGTCCGAGGGCAGCGGCCCGTGGTGCCTGAGCAGCAGCTTTCACCGACCCCGGCAAACGTTGGCCTTTTTTTACCACCTCACTCCATCCTGGGGAACGAGTCGAGTTGGGTGTTCCTCTGGGAGCTCTCTCTGTCGCTGGCTTCCCCAGGTCCACAGTGGAGCCTCTCTCCACCGTAGCTTCTTCTCCTTGGCGCGCCATAGACGTTGGGGAACTCCTCGCTGTCAGGTCCCCTTCTCTGAGGCCTGATTCCGCGGCTCCCGGCGTTGTAAACACCGGCGCCGTCACTGTAGACACCGAGCCAACAACACTAGACACAGCGACTACATCTGTATCTGGCTCATTCAGCCCCTCTCGCTGAGTCTGAGCCAGGTCTGTAGTAGGTCGTAGTGCACATACTCGGCGGTTCATGTCCACAGTAATACCACGAAACTCCTCACTTAGATCAGCTTGGAGCTGCAATGCCTGTCTCAACAAGCAGACTTCCTCGTATGTCTTCTGCATTCTCCCAAGCAGGCTTGAGACGTCCATACTGGAATATGCCACCAGCGGCAGTTCATCCAAGTAATGTGAGACAAATCTCGGAATTTTGTCCCCACTTTCATTCAGCACTTTGAGGCAGCTTTTGATGTTGTTTACGTCTTTCTGTTGCCCTTTGTGTGACACATTCCGCTGAGAAGTTGTGCAGAGCTCAAACAGCACTTTCTTCGAGGCTTCAATGCCCTCGGAGTCGAAATTGTTTGCAGCCAATAAGACAATTTCGTCCTGGCTTAATGTCTTAATTTTTACTGCTAGGAAGTTCAACAATTCATCCTCCACAATTACCTTGCCATCGACAGTATTATAAACCACAGGTTTTATGCGAGATCGGCTAAAAGCAGGAGCAGCCAGACCTCGTCTTGTCCACACTACCTCTATTGTTTGGAGTGTTAAAGCCATTTTAAAGACGAAGACGGGCTCAGCTTCGAAAGCGAATGGAGATAGAGATTGTTGAAACGATGCAACTAACCTACTTGTACACCAGGTGGCGGTAAGCAGCTTGAAGCGGTCGGCGACCCGCCTACAAACAACAGAAGAAGAAAGTGTGTTGCGCTGGTGACGCACTTTTTGTGGCAACGCAGACAAACGGCCAGTGATTACTAACATGTGTCGTTCATTTATTCAAGGGAATGATGACCGTCGAGTGATGGGGACACAACAGAGGAACAGGATTTGTGGAAAATGAACGTTATTAAATGCTGTAACGTTAACGGTAATTCTCGTGTGTATGGTTTATTTAGCCTACTCAATCTCTCCTGAGATTATAATGTTAACCTGTTAGGCTACTGTGCAGGTTAATACTGCTGATAATCAGTTGTTTCAACATCAGATATAACACAAGTCAAATGCCAAGAGTTTTGAGACTTTGAGAGATTTGTTTTGAACTATTTGTACGCATCTCTGCCAGTGATCTATCTGCCAGTGACCGGAGAATTATATTGTTATTTGCTTGTTTTAATGCTTTTGTCAATAAACATTGCCAACAAATAGCCTTGTTGTTATTGTGCTATGTACTTCTGTAAATCATGTAGGCTACCTGAATGTATCACAATATGATCGCAGAAGGAGCCCATTAGTTGTCTGAAGCAGGTTGGATAAAATGATCAGATGTGATAAAGATTGTTGATGTCGAGTGAACACAAACTATGACACGAACCGAAGATTGGACCAGACGAGGCACACCAACCGAAGATTGGACCAGAGGATATGACGACGGCCGAAACAACCGACCACCAGCCTGCTTCAAATCAATGCTTTATAATTATTGAAATGAAATATGGTGATATCTGTATAAATTCGGCACACATTACATAGACTACACCTACAGTAGGCTATTGCTGTGAAAAAGTGACTACACATTATGTTAAGTGTTACACTCTATCGATAAGTGTTTTCCAATGACACATTAGCTTGCCATATTCTTAACTGAGCTTGGTGGAATTGCCTCAAGACAAGTGTGTATCAGCTTAATGTCCAATACAGAAGAGCATGAAACAAATCTGCAAAAACTATATTTATTGAAATGTGATCGTCATGTTACATAACGTTATAGAGCCCAATTGATCTGCCCATAGCGTCACTTTACATGGAGGCTATGTAAGAAATCATTTGCATCTGTTAAACCAACATATATCTTCCATAATGAATTAAATCATAATGCTACAAAGACATGAGCTAATCACCACAGAACCGCACAGACCATTTCGCCCGGTATCACGGACGTAAATGTGTCCAGGCCACTGAGATGAATATGAATCTTTATTATATGTTGATGAAGCGACCAGCTCTGAGCTTCCATCAGCTAGCATGGTCGATGTTCTGGCTGGATCCCCTGCCCTCAAAAGTCAGATTTCGAAATAGACTTATTTTTTGATAAACTGGCCTCATAACGGGGATCTATAGCCTACAGTTATGTGTCTGCTAACATTATTAAAAGATCATAAAGGTAACGCTGTTTTCTCACAGTTTGCTGCTGCTGCTTCTTCTTCTTCTTCTTCTTTTCTTAGACTTGAATGTAGGCATAGTTGCTGCCCTCTTGTTGTGGATTCCAGTACTAAACATAGAGGCGTGCGCATGTCCAGTGTATGTAAAGCATCGTATTGCGGGCGTCTCGCATGAGCTAATATGGACGGAGACTGCTCGGAGCCTGCTCTAGTGTAGACTGGGAAGGCTTCAACTACGGGGTCTTTGAAAACTGGCTTAGTGAAGATGTAGCCATAGTCATAGGGCTCTATCGTTGCATCGGCCTATAAACTGCGCTTAGTGCCAGGCGCAGCCCAGATTAGTGGGTGTTGACCAGCGCACTCGATATTTTGGTGTCGGCGCAACAGGTGGCCTTAAGCATTATAACCATGCCTTTTAAGCGTAAAATTATGCACAATCTGCTCATTGGGGAAGTGCAGTAAACAAATCACAAGCTTCACTTTTAAGCTCCACGGAGCGATCCAGTCCGGCTTCAGAAAAGCCGAGGGCTCTGATCTCCCCCCCCTCCCTTTTATCCCCGTCTGTCTGTCTCCATATATAGGCTATTATTCCATATTATTATGCTTCTCAAACCAATCTAACTGCAGTTTAAATACTGCAAGCATGTAAATACGCTACACTATAGCAAGATCAAAGTGAAAAGAATGTTCTAAACGCATCAGCTAGAAAAATATAGCCTATCCCTATGTCATGATGAGATTAGATTGGTGAAAGTTTGTCCAGAATGATATCGTTTTGCTACCTTTTCTTCTCCCCTGCTGCACAGGTAGGATGATGCACATAAATATAGCCTACATTATGTAAAGTCATTGCATAAATGTGTTTTTATTGTAAAACGTTAGGGTTGTGCTACAACCCAGGTTTTACGAGTGAGAACGAGAGCTCTCACTAGTGCCTACAACGCTGCGACGCAGCCCTATGGAAGACTGTCATTTTGCTCCAAAATTACTTTTCATTAAAACCGACCAGCCACCCGTAGGTGGCGTGGTACCCCCTGGGGCTGACACGGATCCACGTGACTACGTCACGTCCTGTCAGCCCAGGGATAATCACTCTAATTTCTTCCAGCCCGCTGAGATCCGACGCACCCCGTGACGCATCAACACAGCAAGGCTGGGTAGTGAGAGCTCTCGTTCTCACTCGTAAAACCTGGGTTGTAGCACAACCCTAACGTTTTACTTCGTTTCGAACTCAAGCTCTCACTAGTGCCTCAATTCAACCGACCTTGCTGCCGGGAGCACCCACAGGGCGACCCGAAAGGCACCGGTGAACCACGGCCATATGGCAACGTTTATGCCTAACCGAATGACATATTAGAGTGGCAACGATACTACTTTCTTGCCACCGACAGCACCGCGTGCGCGAACTGCGAACCGGACACGTCGAGACTGTAGTACCTGACAAAAATGTGATGAGAGGACCATGAGGCCGTGGCACACATGTCCTCCACCGACACACCACGCAACAACGCAGAGGATGTCGCAACACCTCGCGTCGAATGCGCCTTGATACCCTCCGGGGGAACCTTGCCCACGGCAGAGTATGCCAACACGATCGCCTCCACTATCCAGTGCAATAAGCGATCCTTGGAAAGGGGTCCGCCCTGGGCCCTTTGCCCAAAGCAAACCAACAGCTGATCTGTAATGCGTAATGAACGCGTCCTGGCCACATAGGCCGAGAGCGCCCTTACGGGGCACAGCATGTGCAAACGTCTCTCCTCACCCGAACTGAACGGCGGGGGACAGAATGCTGATAAGTCTATAACCATAGACCTATAGCTGGCATTAATATTCCTGGGCTGGTACGCCGGGTTAGGTCGCAACGTAACCCTGCGCCCATCGTCCCCAAAAACCATACAGGCCTGCTGCACCGAGAGGGCAATCAGGTCACCGACTCTCTTTCCTGACGATAAGGCCAGCAGCAGCGCGGTCTTTAAGGACAGAACCTTTAAATCGGCGGAGTCCAAGGGCTCAAACGGATGACCCGTTAGCCCGTCCAGCACCGTAACCAGGTCCCATTTGGGAAAAATGCACCGCAACGGCGGGCGCAGTTTACGCGCCCCCTTTATGAAGCGCGAGACCAAAGGGCACACCCCCACGGGGGTCCCTTCAATCCCCATGTGGCAAGCCGAAATCGCGGCTACGTACACCTTAAGCGACTGCGGGGACTGGCCCGCGTCAAGCAAGCTTTGAAGGAAACAGAGAACTGGGCGCACGCTGCAGTTCACTGGATCCACACCCTTACTTGTGCACCATCGCGAAAAAACCCGCCACTTGTACGCGTACTGAGTGCGGGTCGATTTTTAGCAGCCCTAGCACTCTGAATAGTGCGCACCACATTGTCGGGCAAGCCCTGTGCTAGCAACTGGTCCCGTTCAGGAGCCAGACCGCTAGCTTCCACCTGCCTGGGGAGGGGTGGAACACCTCCCCCTCTGCCTGGGATAGGAGATCGGCCCGTACCGGCAACGCCCAGGGCGGATCTTGCGCCAGGGAGACCAGGTCCGCAAACCATGTCTGCCTGGGCCAAAACAGACAAAAACGAGCCGGAGGCGCTGTTCCCTCACCCTGTCCAACACCTGACGGATCAGGGGGGTCAGGCTACCTGCACTTGCAGGGGGCACCCCAACAAGGGAGTGCGACCCATGGAGAGCTCCCAACCACCCCGGGCCTTGGGCACCAAGGGCGGTGGGCTTGTCCTTAGAGCTACCAGCCAAAGGCTGGCACTGAGCCCAGACCTTGGCGAGCTGTAACCCCTGCTGGACGCGTAGCGCCAGCACGGGGCGGTACGTCTATTGTAGCGGAGGTAGCTCGCGCCCAATGTACTTAGCACACAGATACTAACTGCACGGGTGCACGCCAGCTATCTGCAACCATACTATAGTTCTGTGCTAAACAGTACTAATGCTATCTGCACGTATGCAAACTAGCTTTCACACTCTTTTGAGAGCGGAACCTTGGTCAGCTCTCAAGAGCTTAGCTGCGGCCCTGGGCTAGCCCAGCAGCTGCAAGACCGCGGGTTCAAGGCGCCTGTGCAGCGTGCTCATGCTCAAGGCAGAACACGCACTTAACGTGCCGGTTCATACTCGGCCAATGCAGTGATACACACAGCCCAACCCCTCGCTGACTTTCCCTGCTAGTAGCAAGAGAAAGCCGGAAGCTAATCACTAATAGCAAGCTCCCGCGGGCCGCACCCTGTTAGCGGGAGTACCGTTTAAGCAGGCTAGCAGGCTAACAAGAAGCACAGGCTAGACAGTAAGCAACCCGGAGGCTAGCGAACGTGTGCGTGCAACGGTAACGTAAGCGGCAATAGCCCAGCCCGACGGGGGGGGCAACAATACCCACAACCTGTTAGCCCGCGAGAACAGGTGTGAACCAGCCACTAGCTAAGCTAGCGTAAGCACTGAGAGACAAGCGTGCGCTAACACAAGCCTGCGTACAAGCCGGTGCAGCGAGTCTCTACCCTGAGTAACACGTTTTTGGGAAGCAAGCGTGACCGCAGGCAGAGGCCAGCGGCCCGCGAAGCTAGTCAATCTCAGAAGAAACTCCTCAGAGGGAGTTACAATCTAGTAGATGCTATTTGCACGCAACACTTAGCAGACAAGCAAGCTGGCTAAGAAGGGTAAGAACTGAGAGAAGTCAAAACAACTTTTAGCTAGCGTACTCGCTCAGCTAAATCTCAGAGTGCCCCCTTAGGGGCCGGCGCCAGTAAAATCTACACTACAAGCCGTATGTAGGTCCCAGCAACGCCTGTGCAGCGTGCTCATGCCCTTAGGCAGTGCATACATCATTTTCATTGTGCCGGTCGTAACCGGCCAGCGTAGCCTCACAGCTAACACAGCACCTAGCTGTTCCCCCCTCTCTCTGCTAACAGGAATAACGGGGTTACCGTGTAAGCAATAGCCTGCGACGGTAAGAAGCTGGAGTGCTACAACACTAGATACTGGCTGCACGGGTAGCAAGCTAGCTATCTAGCTAACTGAAGAGCATGGCTTCTAGCTACTACTCTCGCTTACCGCGCGCCCTACGCAGAGGTAGTCGTTACCCTGTCTGGGGACGCAGCCAGATAGCTGGAGTGCTACAAGCTAGTCCAAGCTAGCTGCACTGAGCAACTCGCTAACTATCTATTTAACGTTACTCCTGGAGTAACGTGCGCGCTCTGACAATATAGCCGGCGCCTAAAACAAGCAAACGGACGCTAACGACACGGGTGCACGCTAGCTTATCCGCAAAAACCAGGCTGGCTAGCCTATTGCTCTAGTGCTACACTGTAAGCTAACAGCACATATGCAACCTAGCTTAACAGTTTTGAGCGCGGACCTAATTCGGCCCTCAAACGAAAACGCTGCCCCAGCCAGGGGAGCGAAGCAAAGCTACACAGCGGCAGCAATAACCACTACACGGCGGTAGCAGCAGAACTACACGGCGGTAGCAATAAACAGTTAACTAAGGAAGATACTCTTAGCTTTCAGATGACTTGTTCCGACGCCGCAGGGTGAAGGGTACAGGGTCGGGTCCCCGAAGCCTGCTTTATCCCGTCCACGCAAACCTCTTGAGGTGGGCAAATCAGCCGGAACGAGCCTAGTATCTAAAGCTATGTAAGAGAGCTAACTCAAAGTTAACCGCGGAGCTTTTAGAAAACACGTCTTCTCAGCCGCTGGAAGAAAGCGTAAGTGATTATCCCTGGGCTGACAGGACGTGACGTAGTCACGTGGATCCGTGTCAGCCCCAGGGGGTACCACGCCACCTACGGGTGGCTGGTCGGTTTTAATGAAAAGTAATTTTGGAGCAAAATGACAGTCTTCCATAGGGCTGCGTCGCAGCGTTGTAGGCACTAGTGAGAGCTTGAGTTCGAAACGAAGTAAAACTAAATGTGAAGTAGGGCCAATTTATTGGAGTGGACATCACAGTAGGACATGACAGTAGAACCACGTTACACTGTCACTCATCTAAATCATGTTAAATCTGCGAGGGATATATAGCCCCAGGATGACATATATGTTTCACATAGGGTTGTGTTTTGATTTCGATGTTTTATTTGGTCCAATATTGAAATGTTCTACAATTGCATGTTGTGTTAACATTACACATTATTTCTATCTACCTTTCTATCTATTTCGGCTCATTTGGTTGCTATTTATTATCGAAATGTATTAGCCCAATGCATGCTCGGAGATTTCACATTTGTGGCTTTGGTAGGGAAGCCAGGCAGTGAACATTTGTTTGGGCAGAATTATCTCGTTTTCT
Source organism: Poromitra crassiceps (assembly GCF_964638095.1). Lineage (NCBI taxonomy): Eukaryota > Metazoa > Chordata > Actinopteri > Beryciformes > Melamphaidae > Poromitra > Poromitra crassiceps. The sequence goes on along the minus strand of NC_139623.1, from coordinate 25,002,465 downwards.
CTCACCTTTTCTTCTCCCCCACTGCACAGGTAGGATGATGCAACAGCCTCTGAATGTCACGGGCTCAAAACTGTCATGTTATAAAAAACTGTCATGTTGTTATACTACGTACGGTATAACAACTTTTTTTTTCCATCGGACTTTGTGCCTGTCTGAGCGCACGAGAGAGGGAGTGAGAGAGAGAGAGAGGGTGACAAACTGTGAGATCAGCAGAGGAGAAGCTGTGCGTGGAATATCCGCGGCGCACTGAATAAGGCCTGATTTTCAAAAGCGCAAAGTGCTAAATTAATGCCAGGGGGGAAGATATCGTTAGGCCATTATTAAAGGCCGAAACACCCATTCTGGCCTATTCTGGCACTGCGCCATGCCTGTTTTGCGTAAAGCGCATTTCGTGGCCTAAAACCATGTTGCTATCTTCCCGAGGCAGGCGCAAGGCACGTTTTTTTGCGTTTAACGGTAGTTTCTGCGCCTAAGGCCTGTGGGAAAATAGAGCCCATAGTGTGTGTGTGTGTGTGTAAGAGGGGGAGAGGGACAGAGAGAGAGAGCAGCGGTGGCTGTCTTCAGTCAGAGCCTCCACAGTCCACACATCAAGTCTGCATCATGCGCAGCACAGAGAGAGAGAGAGAGAGGGAGAGAGATGTGTCATCATATCGTGATATTGACTTCGGGCCTCGGACAGGCTCAGGCCCAATACCGTAAATTTCGGACTATAAGCCGCGGCTTTTTCCCCGTTTTTTGGCCCTGCGGCTTATATAACGGTGCGGCTTATCTATGGATTTTATCAGCTAACGGCCGCTCGGGGACCTCCAAAATCTATGGATGTTGGTATGAGGCAGAACGAGAGCAAGACAGACATTACGAGAGCGAGACCCTGATTGGATGATGTTGCAAAAAATGTGCCTCGCGACCTGATTGGAGCACTGTGCCACTACGCTCTCTCAGCCACTACGGTAAAACACCCTCCCTCCTCCCTCGCTCCGGGGGGAAAATGACAGCGATTGAGCCTGAAAGACAGTCTGAATGAAATTGAATGTAACATTCCCAATTTTATGTATTACATTCTGAACGGCAACATTTTGGAAGGCTAAGCCACACAACTAGCTCGTTGTAATCTAACATCATGCTTCAAAAGATGGAGAACTGGCTGTGTTACGACGATGGCGGCGATTGAGCCTGAAAGCCATGTCTGAGACAGTAGCGAGACAGGAACAACAACAGCAGCAGCAGCAAAGGATCATGCACAAACCCGAGACGAAAGGGACTGTCCGTCAGGGCGCGGACGACTGTGTGTCAGCAACTCCCTCCCGACTACCAGGAGAAAATTACAAACTTCGGCGAATTCACACAAAGAAAGATCAAGGAATATTCCATCGGACCGGAGCAGATCATAAATATGGATGAAGTGCCTTTGACGTTCGACCTGCCTCTCACTAGGACTGTTAACAAGAAAGGTGAATCGTCCATCACGTTGAGAACCACAGGTCACGAGAGAACGAATTTCACTTGTGTTCTTGGCTGCACAGCATCTGGAGTAAAGCTCCCGCCGATGGTGATTTTTAAGCGTCTCACAATGTGTGATTTTGTCTGGGGATTAGTGACCTGACTTTTGTTTTGTTTTGTTGAAATGTTAATAAATGGGAGCTTCCCCAAACAGCCATCTCTTTCCCGACAATCCCCTCTGTGCACGAACCCTTACATATGGTAATTAAACATCAAAACACCCGCGGCTTATAGTCCGGTGCGGCTTATATATGTAACAAACAGGCAATTTTGCTGCTGCGGCTTATACTCAGGTGCGCCTTATAGTGCGGAAATTACGGTAATTGCTTAACCCCTCGGGTTAGGCCTGGGCCGGGCTAGGGTAAAAATTTCAGGTACTCGCAACTCTCTATAGCTGGGGCTGTCCCTAGGGCACAACGCAATCCCGTCTTCTTGATTTGATTAAGAGCCTTGAGGCCACATTTGACACTATTGTTACCTTGCCATGTGGCCCTTTGTTAGCGGCCACCAAGTTTGAACAGGTTATTGTACATGGAGGAGAAAGGAAGGAGAGAGGAGAGTCTTTGCCAGAACATTGACAGAACTCACCGTATTTAACACACAAGCAAAACAATGGCTGAAACTGAAGCAAGCCTGTGAACATTGACTTTTAGTATTGTACTATTTTAGTTTTCTGTCCTTATTTGTTTTGTGTTTTTGCTTTTTGTTTTTGTCTTTATTTTGTTCTGTTTTATATGGTTCGTTTTTAACGTTTTGGTACTGTTTTAATTTTTCTCTTGAACTTTTGTTTTAATAGTAAAGGCCTAACCAGGCACAGGGGTTGCAAATTAGCCTCGGCTAGAAACCTGTATGCATGACATCTGTTTTGTAGGTCATATAAAATAATGTTCAATGCATTTGTCCCTGCTCAATAAACGAATAAATAAATAAATAAATACATATAATCCACGGAGCAATTCTAAAAGTGAGTCACATTAACATTCTGTTTAAACACACCATGGCGGTCTAAAAATTGTGCTGCTTATTTACCATTATTTACCTTACAAGTGTAGCCCAATTTAGTGTAGGCTGGTTTTTGAATGGAGAGACAACGGAAGATTTGCTTAATCTGTTCCCACTGCATTAGTCGCATTTACCTTTTATCGATACGTGAACTTTTCCACCTCTTGCAAGCGTGTGTTTTCTTTTTTGCGATATTGGGATTTTTTTTCCCTTTTTTTTCTGGTGTTTCCACTCAGGTGTTTAATGCACAAATTGAAATTTTGCATAAAAGAAGGTGGTTGGAAACCCAACGAGAGAGAGAGAGAGAGAGAGAGAGAGAGAAAGAGAGAAATTGTCTGTACTACCATGTACAATGTGCTTTGGCAATACTGTTATTCACTATGGTCATGCCAATAAAGCCTCTGTGAACTGAATTGAGAGAGAGCATCTACTTGCAGGCCTAGGCAGTATAATGAATATCTATCCCATAGAGTAATTAATAGAGTAACATAAGACATGAGAACTGTCATGTCTTATGTCAGCGGTAATTTTAAGTGTTTTAAAGTGTTTTAGCCTGGTCTTCGTAATTCATAATGTGAGCCAGCAAGATCTACATCTGGTCTGCACTTGCCTGGACTCTCCTGTCGCTCTTCCATCAACCCGTGGCAGGTTTATTCCAATATTCGGTTGCCGAGCTCCTCCGGCTCCGGTGTCACCTGTCTGAGCTTCCGCTGGCTGTGCTGCACCTCCACCGGGACATCGCTCTCCTGCCTCGCCGGAGATACATCCATCGTGGGTCTCGCCGGAACTTCCATCTCGACAACTCCAAAGAAATACAATCCTTTTGGTCCACTACTCGTCGCCCTCCCAGAAACACTGGCCGGGCTGTCAACCGCAGCGCGTTAGCCAGCCTAGCTAGGTCGGCTAATGCTACTCTCAACAACACCGCTGCCAACTTTGGTCTGCTCAACATCCGCTCACTCACGAGCAAGGGACATCTCATCCAGGATCTCCTCACCGACCATAAGTATGACTTTCTCTGTTTGTCTGAAACGTGGCAACAACCAAATTACTTTTCTCAACTTAACGACTCCACTCCCCCTGGCTTTGTTTACATCTGTCAACCCCATGGTTTAGGTCATGGAGGAGGCCTCGCGATGATTCACCACGATGTGGAAAGTCCTCCCATGTGTCCGTGCCTGCCACCAACCAGGCCCGGTTCTACGGGGGTGCAAAAGCATGCATTGCACCCTTATTTTAATTGTCTGCATGCTCAGTTGAAAAGTAATTTTTTTTTTTTTTTTTTTTTTTTTATAAATGCTACAGCTGCACACTTACTGTTTAAACTTGAATTATAGTTGTTTTTCTTTGTTCTTTGATGTGATTTTATGGCTTTTTGGCACCTATATGTAACCTTTTAAGGTTGAGATAATTGTATTATCATTATATGGTCCAAATATTTCAGTAAAGCACTTGAAACACTTGAAATATTCTTGCTTGGGTGGTATCATTCTACTTGAAATGATGGTCAAATGCATTATTTTTAGTAAAATAACATGTCAAATTTTTCGGGGGGCCGGCCTTTGGCCGGCCACCCGAGTGGGCCCGGCCTTTGGCCGGGCATCTGCACCCCTTCCTATCTAGGATGCACCCCTAGTCATCTTGTTCTGGAACTGGCCCTGCCACCAACTCATTTGAATGTCTAGCGTGTATACTGTCTGGACCCACTCCCACCATCATTGCTACAGTGTACCGCCCCCCTAAACCACACAATGACTTCATATATGATTTTGCTGCTCTTCTCACCCATCTATCCACTCTCTCACCAAATGTAATATTGCTGGGGGACTTCAACATTATGGACAACAGTGATCTTCCTCTCACCAGAGACTTCTCATCATGCCTCGACAGTTTTGGATTCCACCAATACACTGACTTTCCCACTCATACTAAAGGACATACTCTGGATTTAATCTGTTGCTCCGGTCTCACCCCTTCAAACTGCACATCTGATGAACTCCACATAACTGATCATTTCCTCCTCTCATGCAATGTCACACTCTGCCTCTCCACAACCAAGCCACCACATTCCATCTCATTTTGGAATATTAAGGACATTAATCTGGATACCCTCTCCTCCTCCATTGACACTATTCCGACTCCGGACTATTCACTCACCCCTGATGAACTGGTCGCTCAATATAACAACGGATTAAACAACATTCTCAACGCTCTTGCTCCAGTGAAAACTCGGACGGTTTCCTTTTCCCAAACTGCACCCTGGTTTAGCCCTGAACTCTGGTCCATGAAAGCCAAAGGCCGTCAACTTGAGCGTCTCCATAGAAAATCTGGTGTCACTATTCACAAAGAAATGCACAAAACTCACATATTACTTTACAAGGACTCAATTGCTCAAACCAAATCTGACTACTACTCCCGCTTAATCTGTTTCAATGGAGGCTTTGTTCTCACTACTGAACAAAATTCTCCATCCCCCAGATTCCCTACCCCCCCCACCTGTACTCTACTAGTCTCGGTTTCCAGACGTTTGGTGAGCGGCGCCAACAGCGCCACCTAACCACCAAACGTCTGGGAATTTACTGTTCCAAATCTGGTTCAGAGCCCGGCGAGAACGGCCGGCAGCAGACATGCCTACATTTATTATTAGAATTTTATTTGATAGCGGCAATGCAATGTTTCATAGTTCCAATATAAAGCAAGACACTGAAGTGCTGCAAAGAGAGTTTATACCTGTTGTTTATTTTACAATAATTTGTCCTACCCGGAAGTGGTCCGCTTGCGACTGTGAAGCACTGTGAAGTCAGGAGGAGTCAGCAGGCTCTGTAACGTTAGCCTCGGGAGTTGGGCTTATCGCTGGGGGAAAGACCTCTAGCCGCCGGGGCCGGATGAAACACGTCCTATTAACAGGTTATGTTTGTTTCTAAGTGATTAATATGTTTCTCCGCAAATGTGGCGATGTTTTGCGAGACACCGGTTCTGCATGAGCGTCACTGATTGGTTCTCCGATGCAAGGCTTCCAACAGCACCACCTAATGTTATGAAAAGATTTAAATAGTAATATTATCAGTCTTACAGTAGTGAAACGGATTAAGACTGAGAGCTGAGTCTAGTACTCTACTGACACCTGTAACTCCCTAATGCTGTTTTTCAATGAAAAAATTCACAACATCCTAAGTCCTAAGTCATAAGTCCTAACCTTCCTCCTCTCCCCTCCTCTGCACCCCTCCCGCACTGTCAACCTTTCTCCTGTTTCCAACTCCCAGGTGCCTCCATTATCTCTGACCTCATCCATAAATCCAAGCCCTCCACTTGCCAGCTTGATCCCCTCCCCACAGCTCTGGTCAGATCCTGCCTCTCCTCCTTGCTCCCCTTCATAACTGCCATCATTCACTCTTCACTCACTTCTGGAATTGTTCCCTCACTCTTCGAAACTGCAGCTGTCACCCCGATCCTGAAAAAACCTGGTTCAGATCCCAACAACTTCAATAAACTCAGCCCAATTTCTAACCTACCTTTCATTTCCAAAATACTCGAAAAAATTGTTGCCACCCAACTCCATTCCCATCTAACTCTCAATAGCCTCTATGAACAATTCCAGTCCAGTTTCCACCCCCGCCACAGAAACTGCTCTCATTAAAATCACCAATAACCTCCTCATGGCAGCTGATTCCGGTCTACTCACCATTCTCATCCTCCTTGATCTGAGTGCAGCCTTCGACACCATTTCTCACTACATCCTCCTCAGTAGATTATCTTCCATCAGCATCACTCACACCCCACTAGACTGGTTTCACTCATATCTCTCAGGTCACACCCAGTTCATCCAACTCAAATCCTTCACATCCCAGCCCCCCCTGTCACTTCTGGTGTGCCCCAAGGTTCTGTACTGGGCCCCTTTCTCTTCATCACCTACCTCCTTCCCCTTGGCAATATTTTCCACAAATTCAATATTCACTTCCACTGCTTTGCAGATGACACTCAGCTCTACCTATCCACCAAACCAAACTCCTCACTCCCACCCTCTTCCCTCACCAACTGCTTATCTGAAATAAAATCCTGGTTCACCTCAAACGTCCTAAAATTAAACAGCGATAAAACAGAAATCCTCCTCATTGGCACTAAATCTACATTATCCAAAGTAAACAGTTTTTCCCTCACCATTGACAGCTCCTCAGTCTCCCCCTCCCCTCAGGTTAAGAGTCTGGGTGTCATCCTCGACAGCTCACTATCATTTCTATCATTTCATATCAATAATGTCACCCGGTCTGAATATTTCCACCTACACAACATCAATCGTCTCCGCCCCTCCCTCACCCCCCACACCACCTCTATCCTTGTTCACAGCCTCGTCACCTCCCGTATTGATTACTGTAATTCCCTCCTCTTCGGTCAAGAGGAGGGAAGTCCCTCCATAAGCTTCAACTGGTCCAGAACTCAGCTGCTCGCATCAACTCCAGAACCCCCTCATTTCATCATATCACCCCGTCCTTCAGCAACTCCATTGGCTCCCGGTCAGATTCAGAATTCAATTCAAGATCCTCCTGTATGCATTCAAGGCCATTCACAATCTCGCCCCTCCTTATCTGTCTGATCTCCTCCATACTGTCTCCTCCATTCGCTCCCTCAGATCGTCCTCCTCCATTCACCTTACTGTGCCCTCTGCACGTCTCAGCACCATGGGGAGCAGAGCTTTCAGCCGCTCTGCTCCTCAACTCTGGTACTCACTCCCACCTGACATCCGTAACATCGACTCTCTTCCTCTTTTCAAATCCACCCTCAAAACCCACCTGTTCAAGATAGCCTATTCACTGTGATTGCTTCCCCCATTTCATATTGTTAACTTGTATCTGTTGTTATTGTATTTGTGTTGTGTTGTCTCTATTGTTGATTATTGCACTTGTTTTTACTTTGTAAAGTGACCTTGGGTGTCCAGAAAGGCACTAATAAAATGTATTATTATTATCATTATTTGTTATTCTGCCTCCACTGGAAGGAACACTCAAGCTGTTCAAACACAGCACCAAACTAGCACTGATGTGTGTGTGTGTGTGCGTGTGTGTGTGTGTGTGTGTGTGTGTGTGTGTGTGTGTGTGTGTGTGTGGGTGGGTGTGTGTGGGTGGGTGTGTGTGTGAGAGAGAGAGAGGGATTTTGTATATTATGAAATCTATTTGTATGACCATGTACAACTCCATGACTAATGTGTGTATCTTCTATGGAACGTTTGCTACCCTATTGACTGTGTTATTGAAATTGTGTATAATATTGTATATTCTGTATTTTTCTATTTTGCATAGTACTGTTGTGCGAAAAATATGTTTAATTTATTAATTGAATTATAGATTGCTATTTTGTTAGTCTGACTCAGAGGCTGCGGGCATAAGCTCTGCCATTGGTGCCGACCCTTTCAGTTGGAGTGAAGGGAAATTCCTTTCCGCTCCCTGCGTGTCGCTCTCAAATGCCTCCGCCGCTGTGAAACAACAACGCTAGCTACCAAACTACACACTGAAAATGGCAGTTTTGACCTTTGCCTGCTTGGTACTTTCGGTCTCTTTTTCAGGTAAGAGACCTCGAATAAGCCCTCTGGAGTTTGTGGGCCCTATCTTGGTACAGGCACTATCCGCTTTTTGCGCTTGCACCCGGGTTTGCGCTATCTTCCTTGCGTGTTATGCTATCATAGCAAACGGCAGGACATCAAATTCTGCTGCTAAAATTGTGGAACAACAGATTTTTCAGTGAGGCAATCAACTATTATTCACCGAAAAACCTTTATCACATGTAAAGTGCCACAAACATGCTGATATCGCTTTCTACTGTACCCCCTCTCTCTCTCCAAAACCTCGCACACAGACAGACACACACACACACACACACACACACACACACACACACACACACACACACACACACACACACACACACACACACACACACACACACACACACACACACAAGTAGCCTATTCAGCTGTCAATCAAACGGATACAGGCTCTCTCTCTTCAGAATGTCACGTTGATTTTCAACTATAGCTTACATTGCAGAAAAAACACACCTTGATTTTAAAATGAGAATTTGTTTGTCATGATTTTATTAAGCTACATAATTTCAGACTATATATAATAGTTCCACCTCTGTGGTATTTTAAGAGATTACTTTGAGAAAGTTATGTCGGCAGACAGCCTACAGTAACCCCTTTCCATGCACGCATGCAATAACCTATTAAAATGAACCCGACACTTGGACAATTTATTGAAATAGGCTAGAATTGAATTCTCACACATCCCTACCTAAACAAATATTTTTACATGTGTATAGCCTATGATGAACGAAATGTCTAATTACAGTAAGCGCACGCTTAGAAGGAGGACATAATATTAGGCACAATATTGGATGCTTTAGCCTAAACTGAGGGGGGAAAAAAAAATATATATAGACAGAATTTCGACAGATTCTTTATTAGTAGGTCTCTTATTCATTGTTATCACACCAGATCTTTTAAACAGTCAGTTTTTCAGAACTAACCTTGGCCAATTCTCAATCAAATACAGAGGTCCAATCATGTGGAACAGTCTTTCTGCTGCACTTCGTAGTCACGAAGTGAAAAAAAACAACTAACAAACAGCTTCTCTTAAAAGAGCACAGTATCTAGTATCCAGTGCAAATTATTTGCTAACCATAATTATTTCTTTTCCCCGGTATTCTATTGATTGATTTTGTTGGTTTACCCACTGGTGCACCTGTTTGCTTTTTCTTTTCTTTTCCTTTCTTCTCTTTTATTATCTTTTTTTGTTTTTGTTTTTTTTACTTTTATATTGTTTCTATTGTCTTGATTTTCTTTTTTTCATTAACACGTTCACTGCCAATGACGTATTAATACGTCAAAAATAATCCAACGGTTGACTGCCAATGACGTATTAATACAAAAAAATGATTTTTTTTTTTGACCGTGGGATGTGCATCTAACCCTTTTACATCTCTTATATAATTATTGGAGCCACCGAACGTTTACAACCCATTCCACCGACCCACTAAGTGGCGACAGTGCTCTCCTGACTAGAGGAAGGCAAGCAAAAAGCAGCCATTCTCATGAAAATGGATGGGGGAAAACGCTTTCGTTTTCGCGCTGATTGCTGGCGATGCGGGATTGCAAATTTGCATAATAGATTACAGGTGGAACACACTTTGAAACACGCAGCATAAATATGACCAGAATCGCAAAAGCTTCTCTCAACCAAAACTCCAAGAAGCGAGCGAGTCCATCCAGACTTCCTCAAACAGCGGCCGCGCAGACAGGCAGCAGCAGCAGCAAAGCAGTGAGACTGGTGACAAGCTTGTGACGGCTGCTGCAGCCAAGAAGAACGCCCACGGAGGGAGGAGTTGGAAGCAGAGGGAGGTTTCCTGCTGTTATGGAGGAAATTACTGTTCAAAACGATTGTTTAGATGTCTGACGTCTTACTGATGCCAAAAATGAATGGTTAAAGTGACTGTTCTATCGAATTTCACAAAAAGCCGTTTATCTCTGAATAATTTTTCTGATGCTGAAACCATGCTGTATTCAACTGCTAATGCTTACATAACTACTAACTCTACAAACTAACTCTTTTAGACAGAGAAAGCACACATTCTATTAGTTCTTTTGAGATATTGTGTGTTCACAAAATCTTAGCAGAAAAGAATCCTCGGGTCTTGAAAGATGAGCCAGAATCCTCAAAAAAACCCTCTGGCAGAAGCTAACTACAGTAAAAAAAAAACGTCTGGCAGTGAATGTGTTAATAGTCTTTAATTTGTTTAGATTTTCTTTTAAACAAGGTGAGACTCTATCCTCCGGGTTTCTTTCCCTCACCTGCACAATTTTCTTTGTACAGTATTAAGATAATTGTACTATCTGTTGTTATTCATTTTCTTTGTGCAAAAATAAACAATGAACATGTGTGTGTGTGTGTGTGTGTGTGTGTGTGAGTGTGAGTGTGAGAGAGAGAGAGAGAGAGAGAGAGAGAGAGAGAGAGAGAGAGAGAGAGAGAGAGAGAGAGAGAGAGAGAGAGAGAGAGAGAGAGAGAGAGAGAGTGACAGCCCCTTGGCCCTACAGACCAGTGGTCTGTTGAGTTGCTGGGCTGAGGAGAAGGCTGATTGAGATCTGGTGCACCTGTGTGGGTGTGACTGCTCACCCTACTTAACTGGGATTTGAGCAGTCAGTCTTTCTCCCCTCTCTGCCCTGTTTGGTTGGTTTGTCTGACTTGGTTGGTTTGGTTGGTTTGATTTTGATTTGAACTTTTTTCACACATCCACACACTACAGACATTACTGACTTACTGATAGTACCTTTTGATTTAAATAAATTCAATTCTATTTAACTTGACAACATGTGTGGTCTCCATATTTGTCATAACTTGAGTCAGGTTGTGACAAATGGGGGCTCGTCAAAACAATTTTGGTAGTATTTTGCTACTTTGTTTGGTTGGAGTATCACACATGGCAGTAATATTTGGTTAATTTGGGGAGCAATTTTTTTTTGTTCTCTTACTAGTAATTTGTTAATTGGAGAGGGTTAATCTAATCCGTTTTGGGTTAGATTTTTTGAGGTAAACTGCTAATTGGAAATGTTTGGTGTGGCATTTTGGGTGAATCGGGTTCTCCTCTGTAGCAGCAGGTTCTAACAGAGAGTCTGTTGCATGTTTTCTTTTCTTTTTAGGTGACAGAGAAAATGTGGTTAGAGCTTCCCTTGTCCCCTTACCCTACGTCGGCTCGGGATCACGATTCAGGGACTCTTGGGGGGTCGCTGTTTATGCAGTTGCCTTCCAACCCCTGATTTAAAACGTGTAGAAATACCCACCACAAGTATCTGAAGAGGTCGCAGGGGAGAACTATTTTGTTTTGGCCACTTTGTAGAAGTTTACCTCAATTTAGTTATCTAGTTTTCTAGATTTGGTGGGTGGTTATGGCTGCTATTTCTGATGATTTCATTCAGTCTCCATCTGAGGAGTTGCTGGAGCAATGCACCAAGGAACAGTTGAGCAAAATTGCTCAGCATTACTCAATAGATGTTGACCCCAGGCGTACGAAGGAAACTCTGAAGAGTGTCATAAGGGCACACCTGGAAGAATCTGGTGTGCTGTTGGGCGGGGGAGGTAAGATTGGTGCAACTTCTCCTATGGCTGGGTTAACATTTGATCAGCAGAAGGAATTACTGCTGTTAAAATTGGAACATGAGAAGGAGTTGGAACAAATGAAATCCAAAAAAGAACAAATGAGATTGGATTTGGAATTGCAGAAATTGGGATTGATAAAAGAAGGGAAAATGTCTGCATCTGCTTTAAATGTGGAAACCTCAGGTTCCCGTTTTGATATTGCAAGTACCTTAAGGTTAATGCCAAAGTTTAATGAAAAGGATGTAGAAACATTTTTTTCTATGTTTGAACGAATTGCTGTTTCCAGAAGCTGGCCTAATGAGGAACGAACTTTAATGTTGCAGTGTGTTTTTACAGGTAAAGCACAAGAAGCTTACTCTGCGTTATCGGCGGAGGACTGTAAAATTTACCACACTGTAAAATCAGCTGTCTTGAAGGCATACGAGTTAGTTCCTGAGGCATACCGCCAACGTTTCAGGGGCTGGCGTAAGACTGGTAAACAAACACATGTGGAATTCACACGGGATTTGATGTCACATTTTAACCGCTGGTGCTCCTCATCTGGAGTGAAAACTTTTGAAAAATTATGTGACTTGGTAGTTCTCGAACAGTTCAAACAGTCTGTTCCTGATTACATCGCAACATATGTAAATGAACACAAAGTCACATGTCCAAGTGAGGCAGCAGTGCTGGCTGATGAATATGTGTTGACACACAAGCGTATCTTTGGTGAGCGATATAATACTGAGAAATCCCAGAAAGCTGGATTTGTATCCCCAAAATTTGAACATCAGTCTAACGGGAAACGTGACTCAAAATTCGAACGACCGTTTAATGGGAAAAGTGACTCCGAACTGTGTAATTATTGCCGTCAAAAGGGGCATTGGAAAATTAATGTCCTTTGTTAAAAGACAAAAGTAAGATCTCCTATGTGAAGTCAGCTGGTTTGGCTGCACCAGATTTCGGAGATTGACTTGGGTTATGCTCCATTCATGTCTTGACGGATTTGGAAAGATAATTGGGAGTGAAAAGAAAGTTCCAGTCAGAATTTTGCGGGACTCAGGAGCTTTGCACACGTTTGTGAGAGAGGCGGCCTTGCCCTTTTCTCCAAGGTCAGATACTGGTGGCTGTGTTCCAGTAAGAGGGATGGGCATGCAAACTCTGTTTGTGCCTGTGCATAAGATGTTCCTGTCCTGTGATCTTGTACAGGGAGACGTGGAGGTCGGTGTTCGTCCCGAACTGCCAGTCAAAGGAGTTGACATCATTCTGGGAAATGACTTGGCAGGTTCCCGTGTGTGGGCGGATAATGTAAGACCAGACGATTTACAAATACCTGATGTGTCACTGTCAATGCAAACACAAACATGTGCTTCACTTATAGAACCTCCAGAGGCCGCTGGACCAGAGCAGGTGAATTCTGCACTCTGGGCTCCAGAGCAGCAAGGTGTTACCGAGTCGGCGCAAGCGGTGTCTCCTGTGTGTGCCGTGACTCGTGCAATGGCTGCTGCTCTGGCAGATAGTGAGGCAGTTTCAGAAAACTCTGGAGAGGTAAAAAAGTTTGCATTTTCAGTGCCAGGTGAACTTTCGGTTTCTCATGTAGAGCTTGTGAAAGCACAACGAGAAGACAAGTCTCTGGAAGACTTGTATGACCTGATTTTGTCTCCCTCTCACGGGGGGAAAGTTAAGCAGGGGTATTTCCTGCAGGATGACCTATTGCTTAGGATGTGGGCTCCTCATGGGGAGACATTCAGTGGTGATCCCATAGTACAGATTGTACTGCCTGAAAAATTTCGGAGATCAGTCATTCAAACGGCTCACGATAATGTGGCAGGACATATGGGGGTAAAAAAAAACTACCATCGCGTGCTCCAGCACTTTTTCTGGCCACGTTTAAAACGTGAAGTTTCGGATTATATAAAGACGTGTCATGTTTGTCAGCTTACAAGCAAACCGAATCAAACTATAAAACCGGCACCTTTGTATCCAATCCCTGCAGTGAGTCAACCATTCGAACATCTGATAATTGACTGTGTGGGCCCTCTTCCTCGGTCTAAATCAGGCTGTTCTTATTTGTTGACTGTAATGTGTCAGTCAACTAGATATCCGGCTGCATATCCACTGCGTACAATCACTGCTAAATCTGTGGTAAAAGCCATCACTCAGTTCATATCGGTGTTTGGCATTCCCAAAATAATACAAAGTGATCAAGGGTCGAATTTTACATCAAGGCTGTTCGCACAAGTTCTTAACACATTGAATGCCAGCCATGTTTTCATTCCTGTAGGTAAGTTGTGCCAGGGGTGTTTTTGACGATTCTGGCTCATTTTAGAGACAGCCGAGGATTCTTTTCTGTTAAGAATTCATGAACACCAATCATCTAAAAATAACTAATAGAATGTGTGCTTTCTCTGTCTAAAAGAGTTAGTTTGCAGAGTTAGTAGTTATGTAGATATTAGCCATTGAGTACAGCATGGTTTCAGCGTCTGGAAATTTATTCAGAGATAAATGGCTTTTTGTGAAACAGTCACTTTAACCATTCATTTTTGGCATCAGTAAGACCGTCAGACATTCTAAACAATAGTTTTGAACAGTAATTTCCTCCATAACAACAGGAAACACCCCTCTCATTCAAACTCCCTCCTCCCTCCTCCCTCCTCCCTCCTCCCTCCTCCCTCCGCTGTACAGCGGGCGTGTCAGAAGCGCTTTTGCTGCTGCCTGCCTGTGTGCCTGCCTGCCTGCTTGCCTGCGTGCAGACGCTCCTTGTGCGAGTCAAGATGGGCCGGGGAATGCGTGGGCGATGGGCAGATGTTGATTCTGGCCTTTCTGAGGTGTTTCAAAGTGTGTTTCACCTATGATCTATTTTGCAAATCGCTCTCCGCTCTCTGTGTGCTGCTGCCGGTGCGCGGCCGCTCTCAGGCAAGACAAGTCTGTTACTGTAAAATCGCCACGGCATTTCCTTGAACGGCTTGGTCCCGCGGCAGTTTTTTCTTTGATTTCGGTCGTCTGGGGGAGCACTGTCAACACTTAGTGGGTCGGTAAAATAGATTATACACATTATCTTGCTCCAATAGTGATCTCGAAGATGTAAAAGCGGTTGATTGATGTCCCACTGTCAAAAAAAAAAAATCTTTATGTAAGACGAGTTAGTCCGTCCTTGGCACTTAAGCGCTGGATTATGTAAGACGAATTAGTCCGTCTCTGGCACTTAATGTGTTAAACAACTTCATATAAAGCATAATAAATCCTCTGCATATCATCCACAGAGCCAAGGTGCACTTGAGCGCTTTCATCAGCATTTAAAATCGTTGCTGCGCTCTTACTGCACAGAGTTGAAGGCGGATTGGCAAGAGGGTTTACCGTGGCTCTTGTTGGCAGCTAGAGAAGTTGTTCAAGAAAGTACAGGATTTAGTCCTAATGAGCTTGTGTTTGCGCACACTGTCCGTGGTCCATTGTCTGTGGTACAGGATCAATGGATGTTAACTGACCCTCCACAGAACTTGATTACTTATGTTAACGGTTTCAGACAGAGGCTTTACGAGGCTGGGGAATTGGCAAAACAAAACTTAAAAGCCTCTCAGAAAAAAATGAAAAGATTGTTTGACCGCACTGTAGAGCGACGGGAATTTGTTGCTGGCGACCAGGTTTTGGTTTTGCTGCCGCTTGTTGAAACTCCTTTCCAAGCAAAATTCTTTGGTCCTTGTACTGTAATCCGTCGGGTTTCAGAACAAAATTAACTGATTGAAATGCCTAATAAGAGAAAGTCAAGTAAAATTTGTCATGTTAATTTGCTCAAACCTTATTATGCACGTGATGAGGCTGCTCAAAGTTGTCCAGTGTTAATAGCCAACACTTCCATGTCAGAACTTGAAGAGGCAATGTCTGAGGAAAGTGTGTTGCAGCCCCGGCTTAGAAACTCAGAAACACTATCAAAGTTAGCTACAGTGCTGGGACATTTGAATGAGACTCAAGGTATACAGCTTGCTGACATGATACAAAGTTATCCATGTCTGTTCTCAGACACTCCTACCTGTACTAACCTAATAGAACATGATGTTGATGTGGGCGACGCTAAACCCATCACTCAGCGGTTCTATCGGGTTAATCCAGAAAAACGGAAAATACTAGAGTCTGAGGTGGCATACATGTTGGAAAATGGTATTGCTGAACCTTCCTACTCTAGTTGGGCTTCTCCCTGTCTTTTGGTTAGTAAACCTGACTCTACACATAGGCCTTGCACTGACTTTCGTAAAGTGAATGCCGTAACAAAACCTGACTCCTTCCCCATGCCGAGGATGGAAGATTGTATCGATCAGGTGGGAGCCGCCAAATATGTCAGTAAATTCGATCTCCTTAAAGGATACTGGCAGGTTCCCCTTTCTGAAAGAGCCAGAGAAATTTGTGCTTTTGTAACACCATCAGGTCTGTACTCTTACACGGTCATGCCATTTGGACTACGCAATGCCCCAGCCACGTTTCAAAGATTGATGAACAAGGTTGTGCGTGGGCTGGAGGGTTGCGCAGTCTATTTGGATGACGTGGTAATTTGTAGTGAGACATGGGAAGAACATCTTCAAAGAGTGCACGCTTTATTTGACAGGCTGGTTTGGGCCCGTTTGACCATCAACCTATCCAAATGTGAGTTTGCTAAAGCTACAGTGACATATTTGGGTAAGGTTGAGGGTCAAGGTCAAGTGCGCACTGTTCATGCCAAAGTTATGGCAATAGAGGCCTTTCCTGTTCCATCTACTAAGCGCGAGTTGTTGCGTTTCCTGGGGATGGCTGGTTACTATCGGGCGTTCTGTGCACATTTTGCCACTGTAACGGCCCCACTGACTGAGTTGCAAAAGGCGGATGTTAAATATGTTTGGTCTCACGTTTGTCAGCAGGCTTTTGACAAAGTGAAGAGTCTGTTGACTTCGTCTCCAGTGCTTGCGGCTCCCCGACTGGACCTGCCCTTTAAGTTGCAAGTAGATGCCAGTGATGTGGGGGCTGGGGCCGTCTTGTTACAGTCAGATGATCGGGGGGTTGAAAAACCAGTCAGCTACTTCTCTAAGAAGTTTAAGGTCTACCAAAGACATTATTCAGTCATAGAGAAGAAAGCACTTGCACTGATTCTGGCCCTTCAACATTTTGATGTTTACATTTGGTCAGGATCGATGTTGGTAGTTTATACTGACCATAACCCGTTGACCTTTTTGCGCTCTCTTCAAAATCCTAACCATAGGTTGATGCGGTGGGCCTTATTCCTCCAACCGTATCATTTGGTCATACGTCATATCAAAGGCAAAGACAATGTAGTTGCCGATGCGTTGTCGCGTGCGCCATGGGCTTAGAATGTCCTTTTGGATTTACTTGTTCATCTTTTATATTCCTTCTGTCCAAAATGTTCATGTACTCTTAAATGTGCTTCCTCTGGATCTAAGGTTGCTGGGTCTTGAAGATTGAGGGTGGGTGGAGGTATTTGGAGAGGATGGGGAAGATTCAATTTGATGTTTGCAGATCATTGTTGGGTTATAGTGTAATGGATTAGAAATTAAGAAAAAAAAGAAGAAATATGCATTTGAATTACCTTGTATTAATATTTGTTTTGTTCCAGGGTCTGAGGTGCGACCTCATTCTTAAGGAGGGGGGTGTGACAGCCCCTTGGCCCTACAGACCAGTGGTCTGTTGAGTTGCTGGGCTGAGGAGAAGGCTGATTGAGATCTGGTGCACCTGTGGGAATCAGTGTGGCCTGCATAATTCTCGATATAAGCACGCCCAGAGCGGTGTATATAGAAGAGTCGCGACATTTCCATTCACTCCAATGGACCAGTTTTTTACTCTCAAGAGTTCCAGGAAGTAAGGTCCTGGATTAAGCAGCAATGGCAAAATGGACAGTTTGTGTTGTGTACTGTAGAACGCTGTAGAACGCTTGGTGACAAAATTGTTTTGTCAAAATAATAAAGGTGTACAATAGAAAATTGGACAAATAGACTATTTACATCACAAAGAGGACACTGCCAACTCGTGATACAGTAAAATAAGAAATGGCTGAAATGCAGAACAGTGTAGTAAAAAGGCAGTCGCGCACATCCAACACAAAGCAGGTGCAAGAAACAAAAACAGTAAAATGTAAAAAGAAGAAAGAAGGTCCGCACACTGGACCGTGTGCGGACCTTCTTTCTTCTTCTTTTTTAAATGCAGAACAGTCCACTAGATATCTATGAAATACTGTATGCTGTTTCATGTTCATTGTTTGCTTTTGTAAAAAGAAAAAGTGGATTCAAACCCTGTACTGCACTGTGGTGCTGTGTAGCTCAATGAGCAGAACATGGTGCTGATGCGTGATTTCTATTCGCACATAGGATAAGCAATAACCACGCCCTGTGGCGCCGGGATTGGCCAGGAGCAACACTGGAGGGCACGCAGCCCCGCGATTTCATGAACCAACTGAATAGCTCTTGAGAACGGACAGCGATTTCGAGAGCGGACATTGAGAGCGGACATTGAAATTAATTATGGTCACCTACCTTCCTTAGCATAGTAATAATAATAATAAGCATAATAATTGTAATCTACACAATGTACACAATCTACAAAAACATGCAATAATATAAACGGTGTTGTGTTCACGTTCATAGCTCATATAATATAATGTATCATATCGTTAATTTCAAGCTCAATTCTTACCCAGAGAAAAGGTACAGTACTGAAAATGTAACAAGCAATAGTTTTTTAAACATCTTTATTTAAAAAAATGAAAAAACCCAGGCGCTTTAGTCCCAAACTTCAATGCTCCTGGCCAATCCCGGCGCCACAGGGCGTGGTTATTGCTTATCCTATGTGCGAATAGAAATCACGCGGTGCTGATAAGGGGACGGCCACAGGGGGATTGTTCGATGTGTTATTATTACTACTGTAATTTGTTACTGTTGTGTCAGCTAGCCCTCCTTTCCCTGTTCTCTCCATATAGTCTCTCATACTCCCCCTGCACTCCCTCCCCACCTCCTCCCGTTCCCGACCCCCCCCCCCCCCACTATTCTAAAGCATGACATCCATTCTATTTTAAAGCATGGCACCCATTTTCTTTCTTTCCCCCTTCCCCTGCTCCTCTCTCCACCTCTCCTTCTCCGTTCTCTCCTCCCCCACATTTCCTATTCTCTCCCCACCTCCTCCCTCTCCCTGCTGCCTCTTCCCCCACACCCCCCTGCTCTCCCTCCCCCCTCTCCTCTCCTGCTCTCTCCTCTTTCCCCCTTCCCCTGCTCCTTCCCCACCTCCTATTCACCTTATTCACCACGCCCACTTTTTCTCTCTTCCGCGTTCAACGCAAACGTATTTGTTCTTCCGGTTCAGTGCTAGTTGCGAAGGCCACTAGTGGCTAATAATATTAGCCACTAGTTAGTTATGTTATATGGCAGTAAAATGCCACTGAATGACCAAATTGATATAACCGTTAACCATTTCGAGTAACACTGATTCCATACGGATCACCAGCGTTAGTTTGTTGTTTATAACGTGGCTATATTGATAACGTTTCTATCTCGGATGCGTTATTTCGAATCGCACATAGGTTACGCAACCTAACATTGGTGCGCAACCTAACGTCCACTCCACTAACGTCGTCTTAAGAGCACAATATTCCTGGAATGCAAGTTTAACTAAACAGTTACATATCCTCTGCATTCTACATAAAATTAAGATATTACGGGTTGTTTTATTTTGCATGTTACATACGTATTGGCCAAGATATGTTAGTTTATGGCGGAGTAATTCTGCCAGTTTAAATGCGGACTGTGCGCAGCCATCTTGCCTGCGGAGTTTTTGGCAAGTCAAAACGGAAATACTATTACAAAATGACGTAATGCGGAAGCGTCCATGTGTGAGCAAAGAATAAGGTGAATACTCCCCAACATTTCCCATTCCCTCCCCACCTCATCACTCTCTCACATTCCCCCTGCTCTCCCTCCCTTCTCCTGCTCTCTCTTCCGTTCTATCCTATATTTCTATATTTCTCTATAGATTGTTCAATGTGTTATCATTATTCTGTAATTTGCTACTGTTGTGTCAGCTAGAATTAGCTAGACATATTTTCTGTGAAGCCCTCTGGGACATGCTTGTGAATTAGGGCTATACAAATAAACTTGACTTCACTTGACTTGACATCCAAACCCCTTATCTTGGCAGTTTGAGTAACATCACTGGCCTTTTGGCCGTCCAATAGTAAAATCACTAGGAAAAAAATATATTTTAAACCTTTGGGTTTGGCCTTAGTGCCCACATTTTGGCCGCGATGACCCAATAAGCATCCTTTATGGGACAACATCCAAAATCCTCAAATAAACTCCAATACATACAGAATTCTGCCACTCCTCTGCTCACCCACACCTGCTCCCGTGACCACATCACCCCTGTCCTCCATAACCTCCATTGGCTCCCTGTCCCACAGCGCATCCAGTTCAAAGTCCTCCTCCTTACTCACAAAGCCCTCCACAACCAGGCCTCCTCCTACCTCACCCTCACTCCAAAAAAATCGATTATTGAAAGGATCGCGATTCTTAATGCCACGATTCCTGGATCGATTCCAAACTCCCAAGAATCGATTCTTCTTCGTATTGCAATTTTTTAATTTTTATATTAGGGGTTCAAGCCCTGAAGGGGCTGAAACCCTATTGTTTTTGTGCCGGTTTATTCTTATTCTTGTTGTTGTCCTTGTTCATCAGCCCCGACGCAAATTCCCGTGAGTTGGTAAATGGTAGAGACCTGAAATTTGGCCCAATGACAGATAGGTGCTAGTTTCTGCTCAAGAAATAGTTTTCGAATCGGCCTGAAGGTGGCGCTATAATCAAAGGTTTTACCTTAAAGGCCATAACTTCCACGCCGTGGGTCCGATTTTCAAACTTTTTTTTCCAGATGTTCAGGTGAACCTGCTCTACAAATTTGCCTCAAGGACCCTCAAGGTCCGCCTGAAAAATGTTTGAGATATTTGGAAAAGTTTGGAAAACACATTTTTGACATCTCCTCCTAGACCGTTGGACAGATTTGCACCAAAATCGGCAGGAAGCATCTAGGGAGCAAGCTCTACAATCTCCAAAATTTTTGGATTTTTGAAATCTACTTTAGTTTAGGAGATATTGATCGTTAAAGTTGTGAGAGGGCGTGGCCTCACAGCTAAATTGTCATAACTTCATGAGAGATGAACGAATCTCCACGAAACTTGCTGGAGATGTTCGGGGACCATCATAGACCATGCATGTCAAATCTTGTGCAATTCGACCAAAAGGGGGCGCCATAAACCCCATAAATGGGCGTGGCTTAACACAAAAAAGGCCGTAAATCCGCACCTGTTTGTCCAATGATCGCGAAACTTGGCAGATATTATCAAGGAGGATGTCCTAGTCAAAATCAGAAGTTTTGTCATCATTGGTGAAATTGGGCGGGGTCTATGGTCTAAGCATGTAATAGCCGTAAATCAAGTCCATTCGCATCTTCGGTTGCAAACTTCTCAGCTTCATCTGGAATGGCAATTCTGGCATGCTATTTCGCAATTTGACCAAAAGGGGGCGCCACAGATGGGCGTGGCCTAACACAAAATATGCTATAACTTCACGCCCGTTTGTAACTCCCAGGCTGTTTCTTCAATTTTCAAGCAACTTTTTTCCACATGTTCACCTGAACGTACTCTACAAATTTGCCTCAAGGACTATTAGGTGTTCAATTTGCGCAAGGCTTGAACCCCTGCCATTGCCGCTTGCGGCTATATTTTTTAATTGTTTTTGTTACAGTGCACCTGAACGCAACATGCAAGATACCGGCTGGTAAGTGTCCAAATGTTCATGTCATTCTGGCCAATACTCCACTTCTGTTATAACATTTCAGTCTGGAATATGGAATATCTTTCAATAATTGTTATGACTAAAAGGCTAAAAGTAATCTCATGTGTAAGAAATGACTGTTCTACATTGAAGTAAAAATGTAAATAATTAAGTTGTTGGTTTGGGATTTTTTTTAGCTTCAAGAGTGCATTTTTGTTCGTATGACCCTCAACACAGGCTTTGAGAATCCCGTGCCACTTACTGATACTTACAGGTACGCTTAAATTAACCGACTCATATTCTGGTTTATTTCAAGGAAAACATTTTGGCTAGTGGAAATTCGAATTGGCTGGTAACTTTAAAATCTAGCAGCCATATTGGCAGGTGGTCAAAAAAGTTAATTTCAAGCCTTGCAGGGAGAGCAGGTGGTGATATAGGAGTGAGTGAGAAAAGGATCAAATATTGGTGTTTAAGACTGAATGAAGTTATTCCTCTAAACCTGACTTCAAATGCCCCAAATCTTTTCGCGCCGGCGCCGTTCGCCCCCCAACCCTCAACAAAATCTGGCCCTCTGGTGGCGAGGACATTTTTTGTGGTCCTCTCTATCATCAAAGTTCCTGGGTTTCCGCATGACAATATTTGTTTGGCCCCCGGCAACAATCTGGGTTTCTCATGTGGCCCCCCATGAAAAAGAATTGCCCACCCCTGGGCTAGCCGCTCGCAATCTTCAAAAAGACTGTTGACTATCTGGCTATCGTTATGCCTGCTGTCTGGTAGACCATTTATAAGTTAGCAGCCATGTGAATATGCGGCTATGGTTTCAACAATCTTTGCTTGATTTATCAAACTAATCGCAGCTAACGTTAGCTGGATATACTCAACACCCAGTGTGTCTAACGTTTAGTAGTCTTTGGTCAGTGATTTTCACTGGATGCAGGGCACTTTTGTCTAGCCTGATGCAGGTGTTTATTCAGAACACTGTCAGTGTCTGCCCACTGTCATCGGCCTGCCTTACGGTGTTACACTGTGGGATACGTCCACCACATCAGCATTATGATAATATAAAATAAACTGTGTATAGCACCTTTCTTAACAAGGTTACACAAAGTGCTTGTACACCAGAATAAGCACACCAAAGACCAAATGTATAATAAGGCAAAACAATTATAAACAAGCACAGAATAATTAACAAAAGGAAAGGTAAAATCACACGAGAGATGAGAGAACTCCTTTATCTTCCTTCACCTCTCCTGGCTCTCCTGTGTGGTTCTGTGGGTAAAGCATGGCACTAATAATGCTAGTGTGAGCAGTTTGGATTCCCACTGGGGCAGTCAGTAGCAGTGTTTTTTTTTTTTAACACGTTGAGTGCCAAGGACGAGATATCTCGGCTTACATAATCCAACCGTTGAGTGCCAAGGACGAGATATCTCGGCTTACATAAACATTTTTTTTTTTTGACGGTGGGACATCGATCAACCCCTTTTACGTCTCCTATACCACTATTGGAGGAAGAGAATGTGTATAATCTATTTTACCGACCACTAAGTGGCGACAGTGCCCTCCAGACAGAGAGAAAGCCGAGCAAAAAACAGCCACGGGTCCGCGGGAGAAAGCCATTCTAATTTTCAAGGAAATAGCTGGGCGAAAACTCTTTCGATTTCACACACACACACACACACACACACACACACACACACACACACACACACACACACACACACACACACACACACGCGTGCGCACACACACACCCTCGAGTACCTTTGCGCATAAATAAGACCAGAATCGCAAAAGCTTCTTCAAAGCTCTCAGCCGACACCTCAAGAAACGAACAAGCCCGTTTTACAGTAATCCAAACTGCCCGAGAGCGCCAGCAGGAGCCAGCAGCAGCAGCACAGACGGAGGGAGGAGTTTGGAGACACACACACACACACACACACACACACACACACACACACACACACACACACACACACACACACAATACAGTATACAGACTTGCCCAAGGGCACCCATAATCACAGGCACGTGAGGTGGTTCTAAAAATCCATTTATCTCAAAACTCTCTGAAAATCTCTGAAACCATGCTGTACTCAACGGCTAATATCTACATAACTACTAACTCTACAAACTAACTCTTTTAGACAGAGAAAGCACACATTCTATTAGTTCTTTTTAGATGATTGGTGTTCACGAAGTCTTAACAGAAAAGAATCCTTGGCTCTTGTAAAATGAGCCAGAATCCTCAAAAAAAAAACTGGCAGAACCTACCTACAGCATTGAAAAAAGGGCTGGCAGTCAATGTGTTAAGTATTTGGACTTTTACTTGGAATTTGTGTACTGTACTGCCACGGTGCCACCACCTCTTGCACTTAAGAACTCTGCGTAATGTATTCCCCCAAAATCTATAAATCCTTCTCAAAGTCTACAGATCCCCCCAGTCTATAAATCCATCTTATCTGAAGAACATAAGGGGGGAATTCCCCTCTAGTTTGCAAAATGAATTTAGGCCCTGCACTGTAATACTTCAGAAGTTGAATTTGAAGTTCAGCATTAATACATTTGTCATTTTTTGTCTTAGATTTACCTTTGTGTGTTATTGCAATATAAAACTACATAATTCAGAAACGATTCTAGATTCTGGAATCGAGAATCGTTGGAATCGAGAATCGATTCTGGAATCGGATCGTGACCCCAGGAATCGGAATCGGATGGGATCGTGGCTTAGCCGGATCGGAGCACCCCTAATAGCCTCCGCTCCTCAGATGCAAACCTCTTGTTCCCACCACTCATGACCCGGACCTGGGGTGACAGAGCCTTCTCCGTTGCTGCCCCTTCCCTCTGGAACTCTCTCCCCAAACACGACAGAGACTGCACCAATCTGCCCACATTCAAGTCATTACTCAAAACTCACCTGTTCAAAAGTGCTTTTAACCTGTGATAACTGTATTGAATTTTCTTGTTGTTTCCTCATTCTTGAATTGTATTGTGTATTGCGGTTTTACTGTGTTGCCTTCTTGACCTTTTTTTTTAAACCCCCTTGCATCTTTGAGTACCTTGAAAAGTGCTCTATAAATAAAATGTATTATTATTATTAGTAGTAGTAGTTGTAGTATTATTATAAATTCATATTTATCAAAGGTCAAAGCAGCCTTAATTTTATACTAAAATTCATACTAAAAATCATGTTCTCATGGTAACAAAGGTGCTTTTGATGAAATTATCCGCCAAATTTAGTTTTCCAATGGTTGTGCCAGCAGAATTAATAATAATAAATTAATAAATACAACAAATAAATAAACAGAATTGTATTAAGACTGGGCCGCTGCAGCAGGCGGTGTTGAGACTCACCCTCGCCAGGCTGACCCCACCAGGGACCTTATAGGGGACGTACTTCCTGTAGATGTGACCCACCCTGGAGCAAGGGATGTCCTCCATCCGACCACCACACATCCACACCTAGAGAGAGAGGGAGAGAGAGAGAGAGGGAGGGAGACAGGCTGTCAGAGGGCGTCGGGGGTCTGGAGCTGTAGTGCTGGTGTTGGTGAGCGGGCTGTGAAACTGAACCGCGTGAGGAAAAACCTGATCCGTCAACAAGGTCGACAAAAGCGAAAGGATGACGCGAAAGGAGACACCATAAGGGAAGGGAGAGGTCATGAAGTCAAGGGAAGGAAACAGGGAGTGGATGGAAGGAAGGAAGGAGTGTGAAGAGGATGGCTAGTACAGGGGTTTCACATGAGTCCTTTTGTGTTATACTGTAGGTGAAGTCTTGGAGCCATGTCAGCGAGAGGTAACTGCTTGAACTTCAGTACCCCAGACATCGTAAAAACTGCTCACAGCTTGCTCGTGTTTATGAATCATAGTAATACAACATACTGATTAGAGCCCGACCGATAATGGATTTTTGAGGCCGATGCCGATACCGATATTAGGGAGTAAAAAATTTCCAATATCGATATGTCGGCCGATATTCTGATATTATATATACACATTATATTACACAATTTTTTTTACGGCTACAGCTTATCAATAAACTTTATTGTCCAAAATGACATCAATGTAATGAAACTGTAAACTTCACTGGGAATTTAATTACAGTATAAATAACTAGGAATACAAAAAAAAAAAAATTAAACAAATAAAATATAACTTGAGTTAAGAAAAAAGATCAAATATACACAACATGCTGTCTATAACTTAAAAAAATGAAAAATAAAAAACATCTGCAATATCGGCCAACATATCGGCTGATACCGATATATTGTTATCGGCCAAAATCGGCCGATAATATCGGTGGACCCATATATCGGTCGGGCTCTAATACTGATCACTATGAGCGTGGTCACACCAAGCATGTTTGGAGAGGTTCATTCAAACTCTCGAGCAGTGGTTCTCAAAGTGGGTTGAGTGGGTTCCAGGGGGTCCCCAGCAAAAACGGGGATACTTTATTTTTGCTTTAATTCCATCCATGAGTAACACAATAATGTATGACTATTTTGGTCATGGGTTTCATATGCTCCGAGTGGTGCAAAGTGTGATTAATAGGGGCTGGATACTAGGCTCCAGGTGAGAACAATGAAAAGTGTGATTCATAGGGGCTGAATACCAGGCTACAGGTGAGAACAATGAAAAGTGTGATTCATAGGGGCTGAATACCAGGCTACAGGTGAGAACAATGAAAAGTGTGATTCATAGGGGCTGGATACCAGGCTACAGGTGAGAACAATGCAACATGTGATTCATAGGGGCTGGATACCAGGCTACAGGGGAGAACAATGAAAAGTGTGATTCATAGGGGCTGGATACGAGGCCACAGGTGAGAACAATGCAACATGTGATTCATAGGGGCTGGATACCAGGCTACAGGTGAGAACAATGCAACATGTGATTCATAGGGGCTGGATACCAGGCTACAGGTGAGAACAATGAAAAGTGTGATTCATAGGGGCTGGATACCAGGCTAGGTGAGAACAATGCAACATGTGATTCATAGGGGCTGGATACCAGGCTACAGGTGAGAACAATGAAAAGTGTGATTCATAGGAGCTGGATACCAGGCTACAGGTGAGAACAATGAAAAGTGTGATTCATAGGAGCTGGATATGAGGCTACAGGTGAGAACAATGAAAAGTGTGATTCATAGGGGCTGGATACCAGGCTACAGGTGAGAACAATGAAAAGTGATTCATAGGAGCTGGATACAAGGCTACAGGTGAGAACATTGAAAAGTGTGATTCATAGGGGCTGGATACCAGGCTACAAGTGAGAACAATGTGATTCATAGGGGCTGGATACGAGGCTACAGGTGAGAACAATGAAAAGTGTGATTCATAGGGGCTGGATACCAGGCTACAGGTGAGAACAATGAAAAGTGTGATTAATAGGGGCTGGATACCAGAATACAGGTGAGAACAATGAAAAGTGTGATTCATAGGGGCTGGATACCAGGCTACAGGTGAGAACAATGAAAAGTGTGATTAATAGGGGCTGGATACCAGGCTACAGGTGAGAACAATGAAAAGTGTGATTCATAGGGGCTGGATACCAGGCTACAGGTGAGAACAATAAAAAGTGTGATTCATAGGGGCTGGATACCAGATGAGAACAATGAAAAGTGTGATTCATAGGGGCTGGATACCAGGCTACAGGTGAGAACAATGAAAAGTGTGATTCATAGGGGCTGGCTACCAGGCTACATGTGAGAACAATGAAAAGTGATTCATAGGGGCTGGATACGAGGCAACAGGTAAGAACATTGAAAAGTGTGATTCATATAGGGGCCGGATACCAGGCTACAGGTGAGAACAATGAAACGTGTGATTCATAGAGGCTGGATACCAGGCTACAGGTGAGAACAATGAAAAGTGTGATTCATAGGGGCTGGATACCAGGCTGCAGGTGAGATCAATGAAAAGTGTGATTCATACGGGCTGGATACCAGGCTACAAGTGAGAACAATGAAAAGTGTGATTCATAGGGGCTGGATACCAGGCTACAGGTGAGAACAATGAAAAGTGTGATTCATAGGGGCTGGATACCAGGCTACAGGTGAGAACAATAAAAAGTGTGATTCATAGGGGCTGGATACCAGGCTACAGGTGAGAACAATGAAAAGTGTGATTCATATAGGGGCTGGATACCAGGCTACAGGTGAGAACAATGCCAGTTGAACTCTTTTGGGACAAAGATCGCCTGAACACTTGGGTCTCAGTCCTCTTCCAAGCACATTGTGGTGGGATTCATCAGGAGTGATAACGCTGTCCGAGCCAACTACAGTAAAGGAGCCTCAAACGTTGGGCTTTACGGCCGGGAGGAGATGGAGGCTGAAAAGGAGCCTAAAACGCTGGGCTTTAGGGATGGGAGGAGATCAGAATCAGAATCAGAATCAAGCTTTACGACTGGGAGGAGATGGATGCTGAAAGGAGCCTAAAACGCTGGGCTTTACGGCTCAGAGGAGATCAGAATCAGGCTTTATGGCTGGGAGGAGATGGATGCGGAAAAGAGGCTAAAACGCTGGGCTTTATACGGCTGGGAGATCAGAATCAGAATCAGTCTTTATAGATGGGAGGAGATGGATGCTGACACCTGACAGCTACAAGTTACTCATGCTTGGAAAAAGCCAAGCATGACAACATGAACCAAGGGCAAACCACAGGTGTGACTGTTGCTTGTATTCAGCTGTGTCTTCATTACATGTGTTCTTAACAAATTATGACTTAGATCAGTTGCGGGCCAAACAATATTAAGCGCGGCAGTTTTCGCGACAAAAGAATTGGACCAGAAAACCCTTGTGCCATCAAAAATTGAATTTCTACCTAAATAAATATATGACACATAGTTTATTGATGTGCTCACCTATTACAATGGGTATTTCTGTATGTTTTCACATTTTCGCTTCCTGTGCCAACAGGTTAAGACAGAGATAATTTAACATACATACATAAACATTCATTCAGTATTAAAAATGCAAGTATAACCCATTTTCAATGGTTTTAAATTGAAAAAACGAAATGGGGGGAATCCGTTTTTTTGTTTTTATTTTTCCGTTTCTTTTTCTTTATTTTTTTGTTTTCCCGTTTTTACCCCGTTTTCGTTTTCCGTTTTAAACTTTAAAACAGAAAAACATTTTTAGCCCTTTTCTTTTTTTGTGCGCTAAATTCATGGCGGGCCACTTAAAAACGGGCAGCGGGCCACAGTTGGCCCGCGGGCCATAGTTTGGCCACCCCTAACTTAGATGAATATTCCAAAATTCTACCACTAGGAGGTGTTGGTGTGTATATCTGCTCTCTGTGTGCTCAGACAATATCATACAATAAATGTTTACAGGTATATGTCATGTTAAAAAGGAGACTGTGTACTTTCAGATGGTATAAATCATGTTAAACTTATACTTGTAGTCAATTTCTCAACAGAAAACCTCTATCATTTTAAAGTCGAGGTGAACCGGAACGGAATGCACTAGCGCGAGCGTGGGAGACTGAAAACAAATTGAGAGGCGGACCATACGGTGTCGATGATTTGATTTGACAATTCTGTCGACTGGCTTTGGCATTGGTCAATCATGGCGTGTTCCACCCCCAAATCGAGTGGGATTCAGCGTGTTGTCGTGCTAGGTGAGTGGGATCCGCGGAGTACCAGGCAGCCACCTGCTTCGTGCGAGCGGACAATCCGATGCATGGGTGCTGCCCGCCCGCCTGGAATCTCTACGGGGCGACCCCTGACAACCACGCTCTCAAGCGCGCGCCATTTACGCTATTTCTGTAAATACGATATTCCTGGAATGCGAGAAAATTATCCTGAAATGAAGATTTGATTGACAGCTGCATGTCGTGATATGATTGGTTGAAATGGGGTAGTAATTTGATAGTACTAGGTGACGTCAGCAAACTGTACATTACTGTTATCAAATACTATTATTAAATAGGTGCACTGCATACCCAAGTATTTGAACTAAAATAAAAGAAAAGTCATTTTTGGGTTCAGCTCGACTTTAAGCAGGAGGGGCGTCTTGAAGTTATCTCAGAAAGAATTGCCTTTTCCACTATTTCATGTTCAAATTAGATAAACTGTTCAACATGTGGGTAATACAGAACGGAAAACAGAATGTAGTTATCATTTTCTGTTCAAAAGATACAAATGATTTTGTGAAGGGTGGATTTTTTTTTAAACACATAAAAATTCTAACCTTTGACACAATTTTGTTTATCAGAATCAGATTCAGAATCAGAATCACTTTTATTGCCACAGTATGCAAGTTACATACGAGGAATTTGTCTTAGTGTCTGTATGCAGCGTAGCGGTCACATCAATATACAGAGATAAGAAGTAGGAAGATAACTAAAAACAATCACAAAGTTGCAAGTGCAATCAAATCGAGTAAATATATACAATATGTTCATGAGTGGTGAAGTGTTCTGTGGATCATAAATATGAATTTACATTGAATTTACATGGGATTTACAGACTGAGTTAAATAGACGTTAAATAGGCAGTGGATTTACATGAATCTACAGTCGGAGTTAAATAGAGTTTACATTGAATGTACATGAAATTTACAGGCTAAGTTAAATAGGCATTAAATGTGCAGGGAATTTACATTAATTTACAGTCCCAGTTAAACAGGCATTAAATTAGATATGAGTTAGTTTTATGGGGGGGGGGTTCAGTTGAGTTTTGCAGGAGGTAGTGAGTTTGTGTGTGTGTGGGGGGGGGGGTTGTTGGTGAGGTCCTTGGCGGAAGGGGTTTCCGGGCCTTGTTGGTGAGGCTGATGGCGGTTGGGAAGAAGCTGGTCTTGTGGCGGGTGGTTCTGGTCTTGGCAGACCTCAGTCTCTTGCCGTGGGAGAGTGTCTTAGGTCGCATTCACACCTGAGTGTTTGGTCCGCTTTAAGCGCACCAGAGTTCGTTTCCTCGGATAGTCCGGGGTGGTGAGAACGCTCATTCGAACTCTGGTGCGGACCAAACAAGCAAACTCTGGTCCGCCTGAAAACGTAGGTCTCGGTTCGCTTCCAAGTGAACCCTGGTGCGGTTCGTTTGTGGTGTGAATGCTCATCGGACCAAATACAAGACCAAATACAGGAAGTGACCCGATTAACAGTGCATCTTGGGTAGAATGAATCAAAACAAACGCTGAAAAATGTCTCGTGGACAGACGTGGGGGAATGAGGAGGTGAAAGCCCTCATTGAAATTTGGTCAGAGGACCAAATAACAGAGCAGCTTGTGGCCACTCACAAAAACAACGAGGTGTTCAAGTTTTTTAGCGAGAGAATGGGGGAAATGGGGTTCAATCGGACGCTTGATCAATGTCGCATCAAAGTCAAGAAACTGCGCCAGCAATATATCAAAGTCTGTGACTTGCTTCGAAAAAGTGGGAGTTCGGGGGACGAGAAAGATAAGTTCCCTTGGTATGATGACCTGGACATCATACTTGGCACAAGACCCACATCCAGCCCGCAACATATCGTTGAGTCTATCGAAGTTGAGACCCACCAGCCGGCATCACCAGCACCGCCACCGACTGAAAATTGTGACGCCTCCGCTGATCTGGAGTCAGACAGAAGTGGTAAGTTTTGTGTGTGTGTGTGTGATCTGTATTTCTGTGTGTCTAGTAGCCTAGTGATGCACTGGTTTTATTTATTTATTTTGTAATAGATGCTAGCCTATATAAAATAATGCGCAGAAAAATGTGATTCACAACCAACGTTTATTGTAAACAATCGTTCCAGTCAGCATATCTTGTTGTCTAGGCTATACAATATACAGATGGAAACATTAACCCAGGAAAACTTGTAGTCCAGAGAGCTCGAAGACACACACACACACACACACACACACACACACACACACACACACACACACACACACACACACACACACACACACACACACACACACACACACACACACACACAGTACATAAGGGGCTTGAAGTAATCCTTATCTCAAGCAGAGAGTGACACCCACTGGACCAATAAGGTGAAGACACTACATAATGCTGGGTGTGCACACTCGTTTAGCCAAAGCTTCAAACACTTTAGATGATCTAGCCTTTGAGAGTATGTAAGGATATGAATTTATAAATTATATGCCAGGCCTATGACATGTTCAAAAACATTCTTCACATAGGTTAATTAAACATACTGATATGAGTTTGACACAGCAAAATGGCATGTTTACAGTAATTATTTTTTATTAACAGGGGATCAAAGCTCACTGGAGTTGAATCAAGATGATGAGAGCACCCCCAGCACCAGCACCACCAGGCCTGATCAAGGAAAGAGTGGCCCACGGTGGGCTATTCCTGGTGCCCAATGCAGGAAAAGGAAGGCCAGGGCTGATGGTACTGACAGCGCTTTGGAAGCCTTTATGCAACAGAGGAGGAAGATGGATGAGGCTGACCAAAAACGGCAAGACCAGGAGAGTGCTAGATTCGATCATTTCATGAGAATGCAGCAAGAATCAGAAGGGCGCCGTTTTACGGCTATGCAGGAACAGCAGCAGGCCACCAGCCAACTCTTCTTGCAGATGATGGGGACTTTTGCAAGAGCTATGTTGCCTCAATCACCGACCCCTCCGGCACCACAGTGGATGCCCACAGCTCTAATGATGCCCGCACGTGCCTGGCCCATGTCTGACCCACACAACCCACTGGCTCATCCCCACAACCAACCGGCACCCATGGCTCGCCCCCACAACCGACCAGTACCGATGGCCCACCACCACAACCCAGCAGCACCCATGGAGCCCCTCAACAACCGACAAGCACGCATCAACTATGCCCACAACCCACCGGCACCCATGGCATACCCCCACAACCCACCGGCACCGATCAACTACCCCCACAACCCACCGGCACCGATCAACTACCCCCACAACCCACCTGAACCCATGGCTCCGCAACCCACAACTTCTTCTGTCCTCCATGATGTAAACCAAGATTTCCTTGACCTTGAGTAGGTAATTGCACACATGTGCACTACCTAGGGTGAAGTGTTTTTTCCAAAATACAAAGCATTATTTTGTGTGTTAAAAAATGCAAGGCATTTTTATTTACTTATGTAAGCTACCTCTTCTGCCTTGGTTAATTGTAGCTTTGTTTCTTGATACCAAAATACAAGGCATTTTTGTGTGTGTTAAAAAAAATGCAAGGCATTTTTATTTATTTGTTGAGCTACATCTTCTGCCTTGGTTAATTGTAGCTTTGTTTCTTGATACCAAAATACAAGGCATTTGTTTTTGTGTTAAAAAAAATGCAAGGCATTTTTATTTATTTGTTCAGCTACCTCTTCTGCCTTGGTTAATTGTTGCACTGTTTCTTGATACCAGCATTTATACACCACAGATTTTGATATTACTACTGTTTCTCGATACCAGCATTTAAACACCACAGATTTTGATATTACTGTGAATCGGTTGACATCTCTTGCTGTTCATATGTTTGTTACAATAAAGATGCAAATAATTGTTATCTCTTGTCCAATAAAAATTATTTTTTATTACAAAACACTGAAATATCAAACAGAAAACTGCCTTAACAAAAAAAAACAGCTTGTAGCAAACATAGCAGCACACAGTGTAGCAGAGAACAAGGTATCACTATCCCCTCCACATGTATTTTAAACCCTAAAAATGTTCCATATGAATAACAATTTCTATAAATGTTTTTACCAAATTTCTCAAGAAATAACTCAAAACTAATCCCTAGCACCATCATTAAACAGGCAAACCTGTCATTGACTGATCTGAATTTTGTGAGCCAGGCGCGCACTTTTTGCAATTTTGCAACAAAAAACAACACCAAATGCTCCTCACTGTGCGAAATAGGCACACAGTGCATCTCTGATGTGGCGACCATGGTTGGCCTGATGGGGATTCTCTGGCTCGCCAACCTGTCCATCATCTTCAGGATCCTCGTCTACCCATTGTTCATTGTGAATTTCACAAAAGTTGTGGAGAACACAACATGCTGTGATGATGTGGCTGACCAGGGAAATGTGTGCATCACATCTTTTGAGGAGACATCTCCATCTACCCTTTAGACGTCCGAAGGCCCTCTCAACAGTCATCCGTGCCTGACTGAGTCGATGGTTGAACTGAGTTTCAGCTGGTGTTACACCTCTGCCCTCTGGAAATGGCTTCAGCAGCCAAGGCAGAAGTGGGTATGCGGCATCGCCGAGAATGACCAGGGGCACATCCACACCTTCAAATCTCTCAGTCCAGCCCTGAAACAACGTGCCATTCTGGCCTCGACGATATAGAGAGGAGTTGGCCAAAACTCTGGCATCGTGGACTTTACCTGGCCAGCCAACATTGATGTCCCAGAATTTCATTTTGTGGTCCACTACACCCTGCATCAGCACCGAGTAGAATCCTTTCCTGTTGTAATAATCTGCAGGGTCAACAGCTGGTGCCAGGATGCCAATGTGGGTCCCGTCTATTGCCCCCGCAACCTGGGGGAACCTCCATTTATCTCTGTAGCCCTGGACGATCACCCTTAGCTCCGCATCAGATGGGGTCTTGATGTATTGGTGTAGCATGACCCGGTTTATGGCTGTCACAACCTCTTGAGTAATGTGACAGGCAGTGGATATGCCAACACCAAACAGGTGAGAGATGGATCTGTACTCCAGATTGGTTGCCAACCGCCACAGACATATTGCCACCCGTAGCTCAACAGGGATAGGGCGTCGGTATCTGGTATTCTGGCGTGTCAAACTGGGCCGCAGGATGTTACACAGGTGCAGGAAGGACTCTCTTTTCATCCTGAAGTTAAGTTGCCAGTCTCTGTCGTTCCAGTCGTCACTGATATGTTGCCACCAACTACAGGGACGTGGATTGGCCCACATGCTCCTGTAGAGATAAAGTATATAAGTATCATTGAACTGTTTATTTATTAATTGATTATTCAATGTGTAAATGTTTATAGTGGACATATTATAATTAATAGTATATTCTATAATAGAGGCCTTGCAAATAATGTTTGTGTAGTTCTTTCTTCCAGCATGACTGCCTGTAACCAACCATTTTTATAGGCAATGGAAGAGATAACAGTTGCTATATGTTGACTGTGTTGATATAAATATGTCAACAAAATAATAATAATGTGGTGTCTTATTACTGGATATTGTAAACAAGTCGGAGTAGAATTGTAATGTCATGCTTTTCCAGTGTTTTACCTAGGCTACTCCATCACTGCACAGAAATTAGGCATTTTATTTTTAAAGTGGTTATCAATGGTTACAGGCAGCCGTACTGAAAGAAAAATAACTACAAACATTCCGTGCAAGTCCTCTAGTAGGTCTAAAACAGACGGACATATGATTTAACGGATGATAACTATAGAATCCATGACAACATTACGTTACCTTGCTCGTCGTCTGTGTAACAACGCCAACACATCGTAGTCTCTCATCATCACGGCTCGCCTTCTCCTTCGGTGTTGACGCATTCTTCTCATTTGAAGAATGAAATGGTCTCTGCCTCGCTGGCTCGTCTGCTGCTCATATTGGGCGTTTTGTTCTAAAATTTGTATTTGGTAGGAACACCAAAGTAAGAGCAGAAATCCCAAGACCGCATAAATGTGTTGTTGCTCCATGTTTGTGTTTCGCTGATTTCACTTCCTGGAGGGGAGGGATTTCCCCTCTCTATTCTGTCCAATAGATGAGCGCCCGTTTCGACCGTGTGACATTGTTCAGAAAGTTCGGTGCGCTTGACAAATTGCAGTGTGAAAGCAAACCGAACCAAATGAAGAATGCAACAATGTTGCAACTTCAACCTCCCGAATCGCACCGAGTCCACCGAGCTATATGTGAAAGCGACCTTAAAGAGTTTGTGGCCAGGGTGGGAGGGGTCGGCCATGATCTTGCGAGACCGCCTCAGTGTCCTGGCTGCATGCAGGTCCTGGAGGGATGGCAGGTTGCATCCGATTATCTTCTCAGCGCAGCGGATGATGCGCTGAAGTCGGTTAGTGTCTTTGAGAGTGGCAGCAGCATACCAGACGGTGATGGAGGAGGTGATGACGATGGAGGTGTAGAAGTGCACCATCGTGGCCTTTGGCACTTTGAATTTCTTCAGCTGCCGCACAAGTACATCCTCTGCTGTGCCTTCTTGGTGAGAGCTCTGATGTTCAGCTCCCATTTTAGGTCCTGGCTGATGATGGTCCCCAGGAAGCAGAAGGACTCCACAGTGTTGACTGGGGAGTCACCCAGGGTGATGGGTGATGGGTATTATTTGAAGAGGTGCAACACTGGTCCATATAATCTCTCTCTCACGCTGCAAAAGTTATGACAAGTTTTCACAGCTCAGCCAAGCTAGTTCAGACTACAATGAAAACAAAGCACTAATTTGATCTTCTCATCCTGTGTGATGTATTTTCTTTTGTAGTGCATTAATGTATTCTACATCAGTTATATCTCACAAGAAGCTGAAATGAGCAACCCGGGTCTGTCTCTTCTGGCTTTGCTGGTAAACATGAATCTGTGGTCTGTGTTCACCTCCTGCTGCTAATAGAGGGCCAAAGTCATGCCCAATTCCGGTTTAGGCATACGCACCAGAGCAATTCATCTGCCATTCTTTTTTCATCTACATTTAGTAAAATGCTTATAAAAATAGTTTTACATCGTCAAAACAAGCTCTATTTGCAATCACGAGAGACCATAGAACATTTGCAGATGAAGTTGTGGATAAGAAATAGAGGTTTTGTTTTTAAGTTGAGGTCTGAGTGAAATGTTCTCTTGTGATTCCAAGCTGAATCGTTTGGTTTGACCAAGTAAAATTATTTGTATAAGCATTTTACTAAATGCAGATGGAAAAAAAGAATGTTGGATGAATGGCTCTGGTGCCTATGCCTAAGCCGGAAGTGGGCTTGGCGGCTCTCTATAATGCACAGTGCATCCATGAACTATTCAGTCAGATTCAACTGAGTGAAAATTACAGTAACATCTGGCTCGTGGGCGACCTCACCATCTGATGCTGGGTCATTCACAGTGACCTTTCGGCCCATCTCCTGCCTCCCCACAGCATGCCACCCTGCCCCTCCCCTCCTCGCCACAGCACGCCACCCTGTCCCTCACCTCCTCGCCACCCTGCCCCTATACCCTTCTCCCAAGCATGTCGTGACTGGAACCTCTCAATTAAATCCAGTCTGGAAAACCTACTTTGACACAGCCCACAGTTTACACTACATTCTATGTACTGTAATAGTACACTCATCTCACGATTTGATACGATTCACGACAATATTTTACAAAATGAGATTGGAGACCACTTATGACTGAAAAATATTCCTTTAATTATTTCTCAGACAAAAACCACAAAATATTTTTTTTCCTTTTATCTATCAAATTAACCCCTTTTTTCCATTTTTATCGATTTTTAACTGTCGTGTGATGTATTGTTATATCAAAATTGCAAGAATCTGAAGTTGTTTCAATACTGAGAAAAGCCGATCAGTTTTGATTTCTCCATTTTGCTGCGGATTAAAAAACAACTTAACAACAAAAACAACTCAAACGTCAGAGTGGGAGATCCAATCATAATTCGAACTTCGCGCTCTCTCCCCAGTCTACAGTCAAGCTCGCGTGACCAAGGTTTATAGTAATGTGTGTTTTTAGCCATGACAGCTCATTCATGCTGACATTTTCTTTTGCTGGTGTTGTTTGTTTGTTTTATGTACAACTAGACTGAGATAACATAAGTGTCAAAAGGTTTTTGTGTCATAGGTTTGTCCACTAAGTCTCTCCAGTGCAGAGTGAAGCTTGCTTGACCAAAGTGCAGAGGGAACACCCAACAGCTCTCTTCAACTGTTTCACTATAGAAAATGCAGCAGCCAAAAGCTCAGTTTTATTACAATTATTGAATGTTAGGAATGCTCAAAACATGGTGGATGATGTAGATAGAACTCAAGAGTGATACTAAAGGAGAAAATCAATATTTCTAGCTGGGTTGACCCGACCATCCCTTTTAGTGTCTCTCTCAAGGAAGCATGATTTATGATGGACACTAGTGATGCGCGGGCCGCAGTTATAACCGCGCTGACCGCGGATCGGGCGGGATCATAAAAATAAACATTCTGATTAATAGCGGATGGATTGCGGGCGGTTGAAACGATGTATCATTAATGAGGAAAAATAATATGAATTACGTTCTCTAGTCTATGAACGTATTTTAAGCTACATTTCTCGTCAGGCACATTCTTAGTCGCCTATTGTAGATCCCCCAAAGGACCCATTGTAGATGCCCCAAAGGACCCACGGCCGTAAACACAACAATAGCCATGTGCTAGGTCGCTAAGCTCCACTTTTCATCGATATATGGCCAATGATGTCAGCCTCAAAAAGGAGTCTCCGGTGAAGATGTGTTTGAAGAGAAGACGCGTTGAGGCAATCCAGTAAACTAAACTTAAAGCTATAGCGTTAGCCGAGTAAACTACATGAGGGCAAGTGGTGCACTGGACATAATACAGTATGGAAGTTTATTTGGAGTCTTGGACTGCAGCGATCGCACCAACAGCAGCAGAAACCGTAAGTTTTATAGCGTCGGGTGCATGGCGGGCGCAAATCTATAAATAGTATGAAATAATTTGTGCAGATTTAAGGCGGGCGGACGTTCATGCATACACGCGGATTAGGATGGCATAAAAGCTCATCCGTGCATCTCTAATGGACACACACAAGCAGCCCACTGCATAGCCCTGCAACCAACAACTACTAAGCAGGATTGCCACTCTTTTGTAATGATAGATTTCAAGCACTTTTCAAGGACAAAGTATCTCAAAATGAAGGACCAATTACTCACAGAGATGTTCACATATACAAGTCTCCTTAGTCCTCTACTGCAAATTTGTTTCCAGTCATGCTTACGCATCGGAATTAATCATTAACACTTAAACATAAACTCAAAGCAATCTTGAAATCCTCTGCATTTCTTAAGTGCTCTCAAGACCTAGGCGACCAGTGATGACAGCGCTGCTGTAGATTAGGGCTGCAACAACTAATCGATTAAATCGATTAAAATCGATGATTAAATTCGTTGGCAACGAATTTGATTATCGATTCATTGCCTCGCGATTAGTTGGACCGCAGAGCCATCTGTTTTGTTGATATTAACAACAGCTGACCGCAGCTGCTGCTGCGCAGTGCTGGCTACGTCACTCCCTGGCCCCACTGTCGCGGAGCCGACTACGTCACTTGCCTTTCGCACGCGCAGTAAACGACAAACAAGTTGAGAACGAGAAAGCAGCTCGACCCAAAACTTCGCAAGTTTGGGAGCACTTCATATTAACTGGAAATAAAAAGTATGTTACGTGCAAAATGTGCAAAGCCGATCTTGGATGGCATGGAAGCACAACGGCCCTGCGTGAACACCTTAAACGCAAACATGTTGGATCATTGGATGATGGTGAAGGGAGCTCAGGAGCCGGGTAAGTTAACTTAACTTAGCGTTATACTACTACAAACTCGATATGCATGTAAACTAATGTTACATTATTAGACCCATGTGTATTGTTGTTTGAAGTGGAAATGTTCGTCTCACAGCAGATAGTTTGTTTTGTTTATCTAACGTTAACAGGCGATGCGCCCGCACCCAGGTCGACAACGTTAACGCTATAGCCGACCGGCTCGTTAACGTTACGTTAGCTTGCTAACGTTAGTGGTAGAGCAGACGTGGTATGTAAACTCAGATAGTTTATTTCGTTTATCTAACGTTAACAGCTGATGCGCCCGCACCGAGGTCGACAAGCATGGTGTGTTAAGCCGACCGGCTAGTTAACGTTACGTTAGCTTGCTAACGTTAATGGTAGAGCAGACTTGGTATGTAAACTAAAAGAGGGGTTGTTGTCCCTTGTTCATTGGTGTGTGTGCTACACTACAGCTGCTACAGTCTGTCTGCTTGTGTCTACTATAGCTGCTACAGTCTGTTTGTGTCTACTATAGCTGCTACAGTCTGTCTGTTTGTGTCTACTATAGCTGCTACAGTGTGTCTGTTTGTGTCTACTATAGCTGCTACAGTCTGTTTGTGTCTACTATAGCTGCTACAGTGTGTCTGTTTGTGTCTACTATAGCTGCTACAGTCTGTTTGTGTCTACAGGGCTGGGTTGTCTCTGTATTTAGCAGACTCACATTGTACTCATCCTGTGGGCTAGTCTGTGTTGCGTATAGGTTCTGTTGTGGAGAGGATCTCTCGACTTGGCCTGCTCTTTCTGTGTTGATTGGGTCATGCAGGCAAACTCCCTGACCACCATGCCTCTGCACGAGAGACATACAGCTCCCAACATCGCAGAGTGGTTGGAGGAGGTTGTAGCTAGATTTGAAATTCCTCCTAGCACTTTATTTAAGAAGATTTGAAGATATATTTTGCACTTACACCATACATTTGTATGTATTTTGTATTCGTTCATGCCGTGTCAAAGCTATTTGATGTAGCAAAGCCCGGTGGGTTTTTGTTTAACAAAAAAAAAGTTGTTTTTCAATAAACGGATGGAAACAATATCAGTGTTTTTTTTTATCCGATTAATCGATTAATCGAACAAATAATCGACCGATTAATCGATTATCAAAATAATCGTTAGTTGCAGCCCTACTGTAGATACATAGGAACGAAGTGCATCCACCTTGGCCCAGATATTTTGAGATGACAGAGCTTCAAACTCAGAGATTCTGGTAGGCTAAATTCAAGCACTTTTAAGGGCCTCTTTATAAATCCAAGCACTTTCAAGTACTTGATTTTCTATTTTTAAATTCAACCCCTGTGGTAACCCTGGCTCAGTAACGTCAGGTACAGTAAATTTTGCTCTGACTGCCATACTTTCTTTTTTAATTGAGCAAGTGGCGGTTAGTTTGTCGATGCAGCTAATGTGCGTCATTCCCAGCACGCTCTGGAGTGGATATCAGCTGGCTGCTATCAGAATTCAATTATCTATCATCCAATTTGTCACAGCACTGCAGCCTAGACAAATATAATTGGGAGAAATAATAGATTGAATCCATCCTCTCTAGATCTCGCTGTAAGAAGGCCTACCTTGCCTCTCTAATCCCTTCCGTCCTCTTCATCCCTTCACTGAAACACTTGAGCTTAATAACAGCGGGGCCCCGCTGCCTGCAGGAGGGATCAAGAGCTTGAGTTCAGCACTGGACGGATTAAACTGAAAGGCTTATCTCTCACCTCTAACACACGACCTCCACAATTCTCTCACCCCAAAGCATGCCCACTAAAGCTCCAGTACCATGGCACAGAAGGCTGTTTTCATCCCATTTAAGTGTATTGGCATTGGAGCTGCCCAGGATTCTACCATGCTGTACGAAGAAGTATTTATTAACAGCCCAGTGCAATGAGAATCACATTTTTTCAATTTAATGGTATATACTTTAACGAAGGATCTGTTAATGTAAAGTTATTATTATAATTAGTTATTATAATTGTCAGCTGTGTAGAAATCCGAAAATGTCACTTTCTGGTTTCAACAGAATCGAAAGATTTAGAAATCCGAAGGATTTTACACCAGTATTAATTAATCTTGTCCTGTGTATTAATTAATACTGGTGTAAATTATGTCACCTACACCCATGTTTTAAAGCCCCATTATGTCGTTTTTCCTATTTGGGGAAATT
Source organism: Poromitra crassiceps (assembly GCF_964638095.1). NCBI lineage: Eukaryota > Metazoa > Chordata > Actinopteri > Beryciformes > Melamphaidae > Poromitra > Poromitra crassiceps. The sequence goes on along the minus strand of NC_139623.1, from coordinate 24,961,445 downwards.
GTGCCCCCACCTAAATGCCATTTGTACAACCAGCTGAGGAAAGCCCTGTGCACAGCAGTGCCACTCTCCTGGGTGCCGGCTGGTGCAGGGTGAATCACAAGAATAAAAAATAAGTTCTCCAGCGCACACCAGCAGTGGGTTGCACCAGCTGTGCGTAAGTTGAAACGGAACCTATTTTGAGCGTGAAGTCTCACTAAGTCCGAGTTTACGCTCTACTAAAAATATATGGGTTGCACCAAGTGAAATAGTTACAACGGGTTGTTGCACATGTTTATTTGATTTTCAGTACACATGTACATTACTTCTGTATTAAATTGTGCTCCTAAATATCCAAGAAGCTCCCTTTTTTCTCTTGAATAGTTACAAAGTAGGCATAAGTTATAATTTAAATCTTACACCTACCAATAGGTGTAAAGTCCTCCGTAAAATAGCAGTTGGCACGGATTGCAACTTGGTACATCGTTGTTTTGCGTCCGCAACGCGCTCTCCGTGATAAATTACACCATTTGACATTTCGTTTTCCAGAAGTGGCACTGCATACAATAACAGCAATTAAGTAGCGAGTAGTAAGGCAGGATAATGGTGAATTACAATGCATGATGATGAAGCTCTCACCACAGATAAATGTTAACAGTCTAACGAACGTTCTCATTTGGTTAGTGTTAATGAAATATGAATGCACTAATTCGCAGTGGACAACATGTCTCAGACTGTTGAGCCGACTGTTTATATTCCACTTAATTAATTATTATTTGGGTAGTGTTGTTGATGCAATATGAAATCAAGTCGGCAAGTTTTCATACTGCTTAATTTGGCAACGGTATTAAACATCGATTTCACCGTGCTTTTCACTGATTGGTCACAGATAGTGTACACGTCATTTTCTGCGACACTATAGTTAAGATGTACCTTACGTCTCCATGGTGCAACTAAACAAAGACGCAACTTTAGTGTCAAACTAACTAGTTTCAACGTAGCAGTTAGTGTGGACCTTACACCCTAACTTAAAAGATAACATGTTCAGCTGGTACAACAGGAGGCAGGATGGGATAGATGGACACTTTATTTTGTTACATTAAATTATCCTATCCTATCCCATTTTCTTTCCTTTACATTTTCATATGGTAAATTATAGACTAACCAATGCAAAGATAATTCCGAGTGCATTTCCAAATGGTTCGAAGTGATTTTCCTTTTTAATTAGCGCTATTAAACCACAAACATTCATTGTTATAAAGCCTGTTTTTCTTTGTATACCAAAGTTGGAGTCCTATACCTATATGATTTTTTCAGAATTTTATTTTTATTTTACAGTAATAGTCTAGTCTCGCTGGCCAGCCTCCTCTCCCTTCCGTCCGAGGAGTCTGGCGCCACGGAAACAGGCAACAGGGATAAACCCTCCCCTGCTCTACAGCTGCTCTCCCATTGGAGCAACTGTTTTGGTGGCAGCCGGATGTCCGCTCCCGGCTTATTACAAACTCTGTCATTGGCTCCGACCATGTCAATCAGAGCGGCTTCCGCTCTCTCCTCACCTGTGTGTCGCTGTAAATAGTGCCCTGCCGCCTCAGTGAAAACAACAACGCTAACTAGCTAGCCAGCTAACGACAGAAACCTACACGCTAGCTCGTTGCTACATCCTGAAAACGGCAAGTTGGATTGTTGAAAACTATTTTCCAAGGGCACTGCCGCTAAGCGACGCCCATCGCAATCCCACTATGACTATGGAGACCTGCGGCACCAGACTCCTCTCACGGTAGGGAGGGGAGGCTGGCCAGCGAGACTAGTAATGGTCCATTCCATTAAAACTGGGAAACGGGAATGTGACAGGTGAATGACGTCACACCCGAGTTGTCGACGTTCCATTTATCTGGAAACCAGCCAGGCTTAGCTCTAGCCAAGCTAGCCATTGTTAGCAATAACAGTTGATAATGCATTTCACTGTATTTTGCACATACAAACACTGCAGCAACATATCCACACAGATAGAAGTTAGAAAGTGCTGTGTGTACAGCTGACACAAGCCAGATGAGAAAGCATGACAGGTGATGATGATAACATTAGTCAGGTCCGTTTAACGTAACGTTACTAATTAGCGCTATTAATCACAAACGTGCCTGGTTATATAAATGTTTTGTCAATCAAATGTATTTCAAACCTTAGCATACTGTATACCTCAATGCGTCCGTAAAAATGAGGGCTATCCAGTCCACATTAACGTTATATGCCAAGCGGCGCGTCGCACAAAATCAACACATTGGCCACATGTGTCTGAGTGTGATGACATAAGGTTGTCAGTGAGAGTTCACACAGAAAGGAGGGGGCTCTGCGAGCTGAGCTCTGCTATCGCTGCTGCTCGCTTCCAGAGATTTAAAGTGAGCGTCGGCTGGAAATTGTTTAATAAACGGCTAATTAGCCGGCAGCCATGTTCTTGTCGAATTGTTTTTTAGTGAGAGAAGTGGCTACTTGCGCCACTAATCAAGCTAGCAAGCGAAAATGTTTAATTTCCTATAGTAATTCACAGTAAAAGCATCCTGTTAGTTTGTCAGTGGAAAACGTTTAATTTGAAGGAGCTGCGCAGAAATTAAGTTAAAAGTTCCAGGCAACTGGACAGGCTCCGGGATGCAGTCTCAAAGTTTACATGCTGCAGGGAACAGGGGTTCAGGGCACAGAGTGGGAATGATAGATGCACCATTCTCTCTATTAGAAGTCAGTATACCATCAAAATGATTTAAAAGCTGTTGTATTAAGATGAAAACAAGTTACATAATGGGACTTTAATCAATGCTATGATTGTTTGACAGTATGCATAAGTGATAATAGCCAACCAGTTACTCACCAAACTAGCCAAAATCTTCCAACACTGGATACTTTAGATACCCCAAAGACAGAAAGGAAGGTCTGGCTCTCAGTCAGTCCTACAAGCTTTGTGCCATTTGACCATTAAACACTGTGTCATCTAGGCATGGGTCGGTGTGAAATTTTTAAAACCGGTTCGGTATTGCTCTCCAAACCGAATCTAACCGGTATACCGATTTTTGCCACTAGGTGTCGCACTTTGAGCAGTGCTTCCCAGTTGAGGTGATACATGACTGTAGTGCGTATCCAGTCCACTTGGTGGCGATAATGCACCTCTAAAATGGTTTGCCAACCACCAATAACTGAAGAAGAAGAAGAAGAAGAAGAATAAACGAACGCGTCAACGAGATGGTGTCATATTCATACGCTCTGACGTTACCACATGTCTGTCGTCAGCGGGAAGTTATGGCCTCAAAATTTGAAATGCGTTTCTCAGTCTGTTGTAGGCTTAGGCTCAGGCATAGCAACTTTAGAGAATTACCTGGGGCCACTGAGCAGCTCCACTGGAGCAGTTGGGGTTAAGGGCCTTGCTCAAGGGCACCTCGGTGGTGGTAATGAGGGAGGGGCAAGCACTGCCTTTTCATTTCCTCACCCAGATTTATCCTGCCGGTCCCAGGGTTTGAACCGACGACCTTCCGTCACAAGCTCGCTTCTCTAACCGTTGGGCCACCACTGCCCCTGACATCATCAGTGGGACACACAGAGAACAGACAGAGATTGCCCACTTGTCCATCTCTCGATTCCTAGGCTCGCGTGCTCCGCGGGCTTGCCTGTCCTGCTCAGCTGGACAAAAACAGGGCTGCTGTGTGGCCTTGCCTGCCCTATTGGCGCGCGCACAATGTCTCCCTCTCTCTCTCCCTCAGTCTCTCTCCCCCCCCTCTCTCTCAGTAAAATGTCCTCTATTTATGCTGATTTTTTTTTTAGATGGATGATTATGAAAAACTTGAGTTGTGTTTCAAGAAAGCGACCTTCTCTGTAGGAAATTTTATTTCCCAGGCCTGGGAGCAAAGGCAGAATGTTCTGTTCAGAAAGTAATGATCTGTTTTGTTGTGGAGTATATTGTACTGTGATTTAGTTGTATTTTTATAGCTAGCTTATGTTATACTGTATATCGTGTGTGTCTTGTAAGCCCATGTGGTCTGGGCACTGTTAAGTGGATGACACAATGAATAAAAACAAATCAATCAATCATATACAGTATATGCCAATGTCATTGTGGTTGGGTGCCTTTTTTGTTACAGTGGGACAATGAGTGGAGGATGCCAGACGGAGGCGTGGTATGAAGCATGGTTCTGCTATCTCTTTCTAGGTTTATTCGAGGGAGTATGACTCCTATTTTCTCGCATGATGGTGGAAATCTAAACCGTGCTTTGTACGGTGTAATTAGATCTTGGAAAAATCATGGAAGGACATTTTGAAAGCTGAGCTTTGCCAATTCTATTATTCACACAGGCCTTTCTTGTTTGTTTCTTATTCTCCTGTTCTTCTTAAACGCAACAGTATATAATCTTCAACAAGTAAAAAGTGATCATTCTATCAGAAGATTTGCTTTCATTAAATCATTCACCAGATTCATTAGCTAATTACACATGACAGAAAACTCAGATGCACCATGATGTAAGAAGTTTCCTGATGTACTGACGTTTCCTGAGGGACTGAAGCCTCATCAGCAATAAAGATGATCCTTTTCCTACACATTGTTGTCCGACTAATCCTTTTACAGTGGTTCATCCACATATTCCAGCGCTTAATTAACACATATTGAGGTGGTAAGCTGGATCATATCTGAGCAGACTGTGGAAGGGGTTTCGACAGGGCTTGACATCAACGATTGTCCACTTATCTAGAACATCATAATCTATATAAATTATATACAAACAAGCAAAAACTTGATTCTAGATGCTGTACCACCTGGAACTTTACATCAAGTAAGGAGGGGGTTGCTGCTGAAAGGACTGCTGCTTACCGTCGGCGTCGACTGGCATTTAGTCACGTAAAAAAAGAGAACGAAAAGAAAAATCCTAATTTAGCTGACCCATTTAGCATGACACATCGTCTATTGCGCACCTGTGAACTGAAAACAAAAACAATGTTGCTTATTTAGTAGCTTTGTCATTCCATGTGTGACAAGTAAGCACTTGTGTTTTGTCTTTGCAGAGCCAACAGCTACAGTAATTCCAGCACTTACTTTTACTTTTCTTTAAAGTTAATTATATATTTTTTATTTTTGTTCAGGTACAGGTGCTGGATGTTGTTTGTCTTTCTTGGACAATTTCCTCTGGAAGAGACCTTGGGGCCCCCAGTCTGCCTTGTGCATTTGTCCAGGTGTTATGCCGAGTTTTGCACCCCTGCCCGGCAGCATCCCACCTCACGGGAGCATATTGTAATGATTTATAGAGAAATGTAACTGTTTAAAAGTGATATAATTATCTGGGTAGACGTGGCCTCCCTAATTTCTAAGTTAAAACAGCCCAGAAATATGTTGGGGATGCAATTCTCGGTGGGGATGCGGAAACGTTCATGGCACGTGTCACAGGCGCAAATTAGAGCCGTGCCAAAATCATCTGTGGCCCCAAAACGCCTGCGCAAACGGGATTTGGGCGGTCTTAACTACCAGAATTATTCACAGGTGTGGCCAGGCAATGCTGGGCATTATGTCAATCAAAACCAATCAGATTCCGGTCTCGCGATCGCTGTTTGCAATTTGCAATATAATATATAATATAATGTAATTCTCTCCATGCGTAATAGAGTGGACTCACTCGTGCCGAGGACAAAGAGAGATGGAGAGAGCTTGTGACAGATCGGCTGTGGTGCCAACGACCCTCCGGGTTATGGGATAGCAGTAGGTGAATAGCCTATTGCAAGTAGGCTATAATGTACGCTACAATTCGCATACCGCCCCAACAGGAGCACAGCGGATGCAGTAGCACACGTGCTCCACACCGCCCTCTCCCACCTGGAGGGGAAGGACACCTATGTGAGAATGCTGTTCGTGGACTACAGCTCAGCATTCAACACCATAGTAACCTCCAGGCTGGTAAGCAAACTCAAGCATCTGGGACTAAGCACAGCGATGTGTGACTGGATCCTGGACTTTCTAACAGACCGCCGCCAGGTGGTGAAAGTGGGCAACCTCACCTCCTCCCCACTGACCATCAGCATAGGAGCGCCACAGGGGTGCATCTCCAGCCCCTTCTGGTACGACCTCTACACCAACGACTGCGTGGTGACTCAAACTTCGAACACCATTGTGAAGTTTGCAGACGACACAGCGGTCGTGGGGCGGATCTCCAGGAGCGACGAGACAGCCTACAGAAAGGAGGTGGAGGCCCTGGAACAATGGTGCCAGGACAACCACCTCTCTCTGAACGTCTCCACCACCATCACCACCACCATGGACCGCAGGGTGCTAAGAAGGGTGAGGCGCGCAGCCCAGCACGTAACAGGATGTGAGCTGCCAAAACTGCAAGATCTGTACAACCAGCGGTTCCTCAGGAGGTCCCTGAAGATCATCAAAGACACAAACCACCCCCACAACAGTCTGTTCTCCCTGCTACCCTCAGGGAGGAGATACAGGGTCCCAAGAGCACGCACAAATCGCTTGAGGGACAGTTTCTTCTCACAGGCCACGAGACTCCTTAACATATACAAATAGTGTAGTAGCCGTACTGTACCGCACTGTAGATGCGACCATTATGTATGACTAATGTTCAATAGTATGTTTAATTAGGTATACGCTATTTGCACCTAACAGAATGTTATTATGTTTAATTATGTTTAAAGTATGTTCATGCCATTTGCACTATGGGCAGTGAACACGCCACTGTCTGTGGCGTGTCTTACTGCTTTATTGCTTGTTGCCTCTTGTTTTTTATTTATATATCTTTTATTTTGTAGGGGAAAACACCACCATACAAGTCATTACACAATTTTACGTACATATATTTGCTGGACATTTCATTCCAAGCAATATTCATGTGTGCAAACTTGTTCACAAAGTCACCGTACAAAAGTTTATAATATGGAACTGAGCTCCTTGCTCTTCCTATTTTTTTGGTCCAGCTCAGAGCCTCACCTATCCACATGGCCTTTCGCTCTATGGCTGATGCGACATTCTTACAAAAAACGATGTTTAGTTTTAACCCCAGATCAACAGCCCCAAGGCCTCCCTCCTTCTTACTCTTATAGAGTAGCTGCCTTTTTGTGACCTCCGTATATATATATGCTTCCCCATATAAAGTTCACTATAGATTTAGAAATTTTCTTTAGTGTCTGGGCTTTGGGGGGGAAAACAGTTGCTAAAAACAATAATTTGGATAAAACAAACATTTTTATTATTAATATTCTAGTTTTATAGTTATTTAATTTATTACCCCATTTCTCAAGTTCTTCCTTTATTTCTATTTCTTTGCTGTCCCAGTTTTCATCGTAACAATTGGTATTACTTATTTTGATACCTAGAACTGTCATATCATTTCTATCATTTATATTAATTACAGGTCGAGAGTTATTCTCTCCAAACCAGACTCCTTCTGTTTTATTGTGGTTCAGTCTGGCACCAGACACCTCTTCATATGTCCTAAGGTGTTAATTTTCTTAATTTACCATAATCCCTCCTTGCGATGTGGTACAAGTTTCTCAGGGAATTATAGTTGATTGCCTCACCGAATAATCTGCTGGTTACCCAATTTTAGCAGCACAATTTGATGTCCTGGGGTGGCACGTCCGTGCGTAATGAGGTTTCTGCGCTGCACAGCGCAGAGATTATGGTGCGATCAAGCGCAACGAGTGTTTTAGCGCCTGGAGCGCGGCTAAGAAGTGCTTTTCAAAGCTCTTAGCGCAAAGTAATTGCGCGCTGCTGACGATAGGATAATGCCATCTATCCCCACATTTTAGCACTGAAACGCCTGCTTCGGCATGTGGCACGCCTATGTCCAGTACAATTATAACAGGCATGCGCTTGTGCCCACCCCCAATTTCAGATTCAGACTCAGACAACTTTATTTATCCCAGAAGGGCAATTCAGTGCAATCTGCATTGCGCACGGTGTTAAACGAGCGCAAACGCTAAATTACCGCTTTTGGGAAGATAGGGCCTGTTTACTTTCAATGGGCCGAGACAGAAACACAAGTCAGTTAACAGAAGATTTGGATGCTCATCTATTTTTTAAATATGAAAACAATTGCACTGAAGACTTGACTCAGAGGGACAGCACTCCCTCTCCCTCTCCCTCAGCTCAGGAACAACTCAGCCTAATGTACTTAAAACTCCAAACAGGTTTCCGGGTGGCACTGACTGTAGCATACGTCCAATCAAATCAACCTACACAGCAGTGGCCTCTGTGCTTAATTGAGTGAGATGGCAAAAGCCCTTACTCTTTAAAACCACAATTTGATTATCCTGCCAAGCTTCTCTGTCTTTCCCCGGCTCTTGGAGAGGGGAGGGGGGGAGCGGCTCTTAACATGCAGGTCCAGTCAGGATAATTTATGGCTATCCTATAGAATAATGCATGCTGAGGCACAAGGCAAAAACATAAATCTAATATGGTTTTCTGAGTTTGATGGATGTGAGGAGTCCTTGATGCATCGGAGCATGTTTGGCTCAAATGATAGAAACACGAGCTGAAATCTTAATGTGGAATGTCTCACCTTGCCAGTCACAGGAAAAAGAAAAAACAACAAAAAAAACGACAACACAGAGAAAATCAATTGCGACCTTTCCACTTTCCGCATGAAAAATGCATTTTGATATCCACAAATAATCGATTTTTGAATGACATTCTGGGCTGAAAACCAGTAAACCTGCTTGCTAGATATACAGTAGCTCTGGAGAAAGGTGTAACATCACCCACACAAAGATGTAATAAATTGTTAAAGCAGCTACGAGCAACTTTTTCGATTGTTATTAAACAGTATAATTACAATATTGATGCATCACATCTTACCTATAATAGTAGCTGAGACCAAAGCCGTGTGAATCGGAGATTGCTCCCTTAGGTGATTATTAAGTCTGTGTCTGTCTAAACTCGCGTCAACAGGGGGCTCTCTCTCTCTCTCTCGTTACCGCCGGACCGGCTAACCCGGAAGTGAAACGCGGAAGTGAAACCCGGAAGTGAAACGCAGCTGCCTGCCTACCCCATTCGCGCTGCCTAGCAACATAGAATAAACAATGTGAACACCACGCATACTCTCGGGAACATCTCTCGTTATATTCTAACAGGTTTTTTGGAAGTTATTTTGTCGTTATGGCCGAAGTGGCTGCTGCAAACCGTTTCATTTCACTTCTTGATCTTCCCTGGCCACAGACAGACTACACTGGCCGATTCACTCGGGGTTCAAGCGAGACTACTCTGCGTTGGTCTCGTCGACTATTAGAGGTAAGATGTGATGCATTGATATTAAATTTATACTGTTTAATAACAATCGAAAAAGTTGCTCGTAGCTGCTTTAACTGAAAAACCTAATAGCCCCAATCTGAAACACAAACAAAACTGGACAGTAAATAGTAGTAGTAGAGTAGAGCTAGGGCCATGTGATTTCTGCAAAGCAGAAAAAAATTACGGAATCATGGAATTTGGCAATAAAAATGGAATCAACTCAAGGCCGTAGCCACCGATTCAATATAGGGGGGGACGGCTGCCGGCGCCCAAAGAAAAAGAGAATTGGCCACTTTGTCGCCAGATTAGAGGAATATTAACATTAAGATTAGACTGTTGTGATGTCATTATTCACCTTTTCTCACTCACCTCCATGTCACCTCTCCCTCCCTGCCCGGGTTGTAGTGGGCTCATTTTTAAAGATAGAGCGAAGCTACTGATATCATATGAAACTAGAAGATCTAAGGCATCCATTGATACCAACCAGGACATGCTAGCTTGTCAGCAAGGGGGGTAAATACCGCTCCATACTTAGACAAACTTTTGGAAAGGGAAAAACAGACATGGCCATATTCAAAGGGGTCCCTTGACCTGTCACCTCAAGATATCTGAATAATAATGGGTTCTATTGGTACCCCAGTCTCCCTTTACAGACATGCCCACTTTATGCTAATCCATTTTATTCTTCCAAAAAAATGCATGCATTATAAATGTGTTATTTTTGCCTATTCAAGTCTGGGTCACTTTGGGGCATCACACCGTGTTAATCTGGCCCTGATGGTGAGCGCATCTGAAATAGCTAGTCAGCGACTAACAAATCAACACAAGGTAGCAGCTTCAATATTTCTCCCAGCATGCCGCTTGTTCCTTCCAAACTTTCTACATGAAAGTAACTAACCAAATTAAATGAGTGGTGGATGGAAATAATAATTAGCCTACTCTTATTTAAACATGCAGTTTTGAAACATTCAATAAAGACAAATTAAAAATAGACTATGACTCGACACCCTAATGGCTCATTTCCACCACATATAACAGCACAGTACAGCTCTACTCGACCTGGTCTTACTCGTCTCTCCTTGATATAGACTCTGCTTCCATAGCAAGTTTACTCGCCTCCGCCCACACCTGGTCGTCATAGCGACCGCATATCTGCGAGACTAGCTGGGCGGGGCCGCGCTGATACCAGCGGTGGAAATGGGCCATAAGTGATACACACATGTTATGGGAGTGGTATATATACCCATTACATCAATTTCCATGTTAGTAGAATGGTTAGTTCCATGCTCTGCTCTCCCCTAGGAGCGCTGGCTCCGCGGTAATGCCACGAACAACTGTATCGCGCAGTAAATCTGTTTTTGTTTTTGTTTTGTTTTACAATTTATTGGGGGTGGATTTGTCGTTCTCAATGTATATTGCCGCTATGGCCCTGAATCAACTGTAAAAACATGGAAATTTCCATAATTTGGCTGAAATTGGTAAAAGTAGGCCTAATTATCAAAATCATAATTATTGTATTAACGTAAATTATTTCATAATTGTAAAATAGGCCTATAGAGAAATAATTCAGTTTTCGATTGGGCTGTTTTCATAGGGGGATCAGTCTTGTGTGGGACACTTACATCACCTCACAACAACTTGGTTTTCACTTTGAGAAACATGTCAAAGACACTTTGAGAGAGCCAAGTCATCAAAAAATTTAAAACATATTGATCCTAGGGAATTTGGAAAATAATAAAACTGAATTTGGGGGGGGGGGGTACAGCATATTTCATATGGTCCTAGTAGAGCCAGGTATTGAAAATTGACAGCCAAACTTTAGATAGCTATATTGATTTTAAGGTATAAAACATGTATTGAAGAACTTTAAAATGCTGGATTCTTACAATATGAGCTCAAATTTAGTTCTAGTTCATGGGTATAGACTAGTGATGCGTGGGCCGCAGTTATAACCGCGCTGACCGCGGATATCCTGTCCCGCGGGCGGGCCAGATCATACAAATAAACATTCTGATTAATAGCGGATGGGTTGAAACGATGAACGATTTTTTATCCCATTTTATCCCCCATTAGTGCTCACTTGATTTCTCAATCTTGGTTGCTACTCCATCCTCTGCCGATCTGGGGAGAGCCGAGACTGGCTCCATGCTTCCTCCGAGACATGGGCAGTCAGCCAGCCGCTTCTTTTCACCTGACAGAGAAAGCTTCACCGGTAGGACATAGCACGTGGGAGGTTCACGCTATTCCAACCAGTTCCCCTCCCTCTGAACAGGCGCCCTTAACGACCAGAGGAGGAACCACATTAGCAACCAGGATATTGCATGTTTTTGCTATGAACGTATTTTAACACATTGAATGCCAGCCATGTTTTCATTCCTGTAGGTAAGTTGTGCCAGGGGTGTTTTTGACGATTCTGGCTCATTTTAGCAACAGCCGAGGATTCTTTTCTGTTAAGAATTCATGAACACCAATCATCTAAAAATAACTAATAGAATGTGTGCTTTCTCTGTCTAAAAGAGTTAGTTTGCAGAGTTAGTAGTTATGTAGATATTAGCCGTTGAGTACAGCATGGTTTCAGCGTCTGGAAATTTATTCAGAGATAAATGGCTTTTTGTGAAACAGTCACTTTAACCATTCATTTTTGGCATCAGTAAGACCGTCAGACATTCTAAACAATAGTTTTGAACAGTAATTTCCTCCATAACAACAGGAAACACCCCTCTCATTCAAACTCCTCCCTCCGTGTGTCTTCTCCTCCTGGCTGTACAGCGGGCGTGTCAGAAGCGCTTTTGCTGCTGCCTGCCTGTGTGCCTGCCTGCCTGCTTGCGTGCGTGCGGACGCTCCTTGTGCGAGTCAAGATGGGCCGGGGAATGCGTGGGCGATGGGCAGATGTTGATTATGGCCTTTCTGAGGTGTTTCAAAGTGTGTTTCACCTATGATCTATTTTGCAAATCGCTCTCCGCTCTCTGTGTGCTGCTGCCGGTGCGCGGCCGCTCTCAGGCAAGACAAGTCTTGAGTGGATTACTGTAAAATCGCCACGGCATTTCCTTGAACGGCTTGGTCCCGCGGCAGTTTTTTCTTTGATTTCGGTCGTCTGGGGGAGCACTGTCAACACTTAGTGGGTCGGTAAAATAGATTATACACATTATCTTGCTCCAATAGTGATCTCGAAGATGTAAAAGTTGTTGATTGATGTTCCACCGTCAAAAAAAAAAAAATGTTTATGTAAGACGAGTAAACTCGGCTCTGGCACTTAAGCGTTGGATTATGTAAGACGAATTATTTCGGCTATGGCACTTAAGGTGTTAAGTTACATTTTTCGTCAGGCACATTCTTAGTCGCCTATTGTAGATCCCTTCATATTGACGTATCCCCAGTCTCGCTCCCTTCACGTCTGAGGACGGTAGAGATAGAAACAAACCACGGGGACTTTATTGCTGTCATTACTACAGCCATGCCTAACGCAGGTCACCATCCGAACACAATTGGAACGATACAGGTAACGCTAACAGCGGCTAGCTTCCTATAAACGCTGCTCCACATAGGCTGTCACTTGAGAGCTGCTGCGTTATGTCGACAATATGGTGGCGGTGGGCGTGCCAGTGACGTCAATCGAATAAGGTCTATTGAATTGAGGAAATCAATGGAGTCTGATTCTACAGAATTGAAGCAGATTGCATGTATACATTCCACAGAAAATAATACACAGACAAAATTAAAGTGTATGGAAATGTGATGGAATAGAGAGCCCCAGGAATGAGTCCGGAAAACATCAATGCTAACACTTCTGGGATCTTGACTGTTTTCGCCTATGGGATTTTTGAATGGGTTTTTGGCGGGATGCTTCAAATAAGGTATCTGGGGAACGCAAGCTTAATCAAACGCAAACCAGTGTTCAGCGTTGTTCAGCGATAATCTTCACACATGAGGGCCACTTTTATGAGTTTTTAAGCTTTTACGTGCCGTTAAAAGGGCGGCTAGCTAGCAAATGGCTAAATGAGACTACACTGTTGAGTCGACGGCGATATTATACGTCAATAACGTCATCACTTCAAAGGACGAACACGGAAATTCTCTTTCCCTCACCTGGTTCAGCCCGAGGTAATCAGTGCACAGCAGCGCACCACCCCTCCAGGTTGAGTGGTGACGTGACGGGGAAGACACTGTGTGTAGTTCTGGATTAGCTTAGCACAAGGGCTCGCATTTACGCTTCAAAACTCATGAAAGTGGTCCTCATGTGTGAAGATTATCCCGCTGAACACTGGTTTCGCATTTGATTAAGCTTGCGTTGCCCACAGACCTTATTTGAAGCATCGCCAAAAACCCATTCAAAAATCCCATAGGCAGAAACAGCGAAGAACCCGGAAGTCTGCGACTTCCGCGTTCCGACTACAAAAATACATCATCCCTGGGGCTCTCTATTATCAGGCAAAAACAGCTAGGCTAAAGCAGAGGTCCTGGGAGAGAAAGCCCCACTGTTGCCCTCTACTGGCTGGCTGCAAAACAACTTGAAACACTCACCAGCAATTAAAGCAATTAAAAGCAATTAAAACATGGCTAGCTTCCAGTCTCTTAGAATAGGTAGCACTGTATCAGGGCTTGTATGTATATTGTACTAAAAAGGAGATGTGGGGTCTCCCGTGAATTCTGGTATTAGAGCGGCTAAGGTATGGATGTAGGTGTCCCCATTAAAGGACTCAGAGACAGACTCCCAGTTGTGTCTATTTATTTCTAGCTGTGGTCTGTAACAACAATAACACAAAAGAGATGCCATCACTACAATGAATGAATGAATGAATGAATGAATGAATGAGCTTTATTTGTCATTGTCACAAAACAAGTTTTAAAAACAACGAAATTGAAGCAATCCCCTAGGTGCGTTTAGACAAGACAATAAGTTAGGTAATAAAGATAATGGTATAAAAGTAACGAGGTAATAAAGGGTAAAAGTGTCTAGTGTATCACAGTATGAGGTAATAAAAGAAAAAAGAAAAAGAAAAAGAAAAAGAAAAAGTGAAAAGTGTCTAGTGTCAGGTTTGTTCTGTGTACACTCTATATACATTCCACTTACATTCCCCTTAGCATCTTGCACAGTCCTATATACATTAAGCATCGACATTGAACTTGTTTCTGTGTGTGCATTCTTGAACATTCTATGTACATATTCTTATTATTATTCTATATATTCTATATATATATATATATATATATATATTCTATATATACAGTCTACATACAGTATATCTAAGATAACTGTGTTGGGCATGTTGAGCGCAGCTATATGGCTCTTGGAAATAAACTGTCTCTGAACTGGCTCGTTCGTGCCCGAGGGCAGCAGTTCAAAGTGGCAGTGCCCGGGGTGGGATGGGTCTTTGAGGATGCTGTGGGCTTTCCTGAGACAGCGGGAGCTGTACATGTCAGTCAGGGAGGGGAGGGGGCAGCCGACGATCTTCTGGGCGGTGTTGACAACTCTCTGGACCGCCTTCCTCTCCGTGGCTGTACAGCTGCAGAACCACACGCAGATACAGTACGTGAGGATGCTCTCGATGGAGCACCGGTAGAAGGAGACCAGCAGTTCCTGTGCGAGCTGGTTGTTCCTGAGTACTCTCAGGAAGTACAGTCTCTGGTGTGCCTTCTTGATGGTAACAGTGGTGTTGGTGCTCCAGGTCAGGTCATCATCTAGGACGCCCAGGAATCGGAAGTCGGAAGCTCTCTCCACGCCGTCCCCGCTGATAGCCAGGGGCTGGGTGTCTGTTTTCTTCCTCCTGTAGTCTAGTTCCTTGGTCTTGGAGGTGTTCAGGGCCAAGTTGTTTTCCATGCACCACACCGACAGCTTCTCCACCTCATCCCGGTACGCAGACTCGTCTCCCCCAGAGATGAGCCTCACCACGGTGGTGTCATCTGCGAACTTGATGATGGAGTTGCTGGGGTGCAGTCGTAGATGTAGAGGGAGTAGAGAAGGGGGCTCAGCACCCAGCCCTGGGGAGAGCCGGTGCTGAGGTTTATGCTTGATGAGGTGTGGCAGCCTACCTTCACCCTCTGGGAGTGGTCCGACAGGAAGTCCTTAATCCACAGGCAGATGGAGTTTGATATTCCCAGTTTGGTCACCAGTCTGTCAGGGATGATGGTGTTGAATGCCGAGCTGTAGTCCACAAAGAGCAGCCGCGCGTAGCTCCCCCGCTGCTCCAGGTGGCTCAGAGTAGAGTGGAGAGCTGTGGTGATGGTGTCCTCCGTGGACCTGTTGGCTCTGTAGGCGAACTGGTGAGGGTCGAGCCCGGGAGGGAGTGCCGAGATGATGTGGGTCCGGACCAGCTTCTCGAAGCACTTCATAATGATGGGTGTGAGAGCAACTGGACGGTAGTCGTTCAGGCAGCTGCTCTTCTTCGGTACTGGGATGATTGTGGAGGTCTTCAGGCAGGGTGGAACGACGGCCTGGGAGAGGGACTGGTTGAAGATCTTGGTGAAGACCCCGGCCAGCTGGTCCGCGCAGTCTCTCAATACCTGTCCCGGGACGCCGTCGGGGCCCGTAGCCTTCCTTGGGTCCACCGCTCTCAGTGTGCGCCTCACTTCATGCTCCTCCAGCTTGAGGGTTTGGCTGCTGTGGGCTGGATGTGGGCTGTTGTGGGCTGTGGGAGGGGGTGTTGTGGGAGGGGGTGGTGTGTCGGCCGCCGGTGTCTCCCTCTCGAAGCGGGCGTAGAAGCGGTTTAGCTCCTCCACTCGGGAGGTATCGCCGTCGGCCATGGGGTTGCTGGGATTGTAGTTGGTCATGTGTTTTATTCCCTGCCATACTTTCCTGGTGTTGTTGCTTTTGAGGAAGTCCTCGATCTTCCTCTTGTGGTCAGCCTTGGCCTCTCTGATTCCCCTCTTCAGATTGGCTCTGGCAGCACTGTAGAGCTCCTGGTCTCCCGCCTTGAAGGCTTTGTCTCTTTCCTTGAGTAGGCCCTGCACTTCTTTTGTCATCCAGGGCTTCCTGTTGGGGTAGACCCGGATTCACTGTCACAGTGTCTGTCTATGCAGTGCGTGATGTACGCCAGGACCGCTGTTGTGAACTGCTCAAGGTCCTTGTTTTCGAAAACCTTCCAGTCTGTAGACTCAAAACAGTCTTGCAGCTTCTGCATGGCCCCCTCAGGCCAGGTTTTCACTGTTTTGGTTGAGACTGGGGCGCTTCTCCGTACGGGGGTCTAAGCTGGGATCAGCTGCAGGGACATATGGTCTGACTGGCCCAAGTGAGGTAGCTGTTTAGCTCTATATCCGTGTTTGATGTTGGAGTAGACCTTATCCAGTGTGTTTCCCCCCCTTGTGGCACACTTGACGTGCTGATGGAATTTAGGGAGCACTGTCTTTAGATCCGCATGATTAAAATCCCCCCCAACGAGGTGGATTCCGTTGGGGTATTTGCTTTGTTGAGCAGTGATGGTATCATGTAGCAGAGCTAGCGCTACGTTAGCATTAGCACCGGGGGCTACATACACAGCTGTTATCAAAACAGCAGAATGCTCTCTGGATAGATGGTGCGGTCTGCATTTCACTGTTATATATTCCAGATCTGGGGAGCAGTGGCTGCTCATTACCTTGTAGTCAGAAGTCCATTCGTTGTTTAGATAGATTAGCAGGCCTCCTCCGCGTTTCTTACCGGTCGCTACATTGTCTCTGTCTAGTCGGCAGGCCGTGCAGCCCTCTAATTCAATAGCTGCGTCGGGTACATTGGACGATAGCCAGCTCTCTGTGATTATAATCACGCAACTGTCTTTCACTGTGCTATCCTCCACCACCATAAGCCTCACCTCGTCCATTTTGTTAATGATCGACCTCGCATTCATCAGGAATAGGCTCGTATTGCTGGCTTATTTGGGTCCCGTCTCAGTCTGGCTAGCACTCCCCCTCTGTTGCCGCGTCGCCTCCTCCGCTTCCTGCGTCTCCCAACTGGGTTGGGAATCCACGCCTCGCCGAGGTCTCTTGTGATCTCCGCGGGGCTATCCCGCTGGCGTGCAAAGCTAGTTGTAATGGGCTGCTCGCATTTAGATCCGATCTCCAGTAGGTCTTGTCGGCTATATACAACCTTCGCCCAGCAGGATGCTGCCTGAGCGAGTAAAAAAACACTGAAATAACATAAAACAACGCACTTAGAGGGACAGCTGGGAACGTCGCGACTGATCGCGCCACCATCTTCCAGTACTCATTTTGTACAATGTCATTTTGTACAACATGACAAAATGATACAAGCAGATACATTGTAATGTTATGCATATTACACATGGAGATGCAGAACTGTATACAGCCACCAATATACTGTTAGGCTAACGTAGCAGACCATGCGGGCGACTAGCCAACACTAGCAAAATAAACTAGCCTATTAGCTGAGACATGCAGGCGACCAAAAACACAAGCATCTTAATAACAGCTATATAGTTAACACACTCACCTTTGAGCATTTACACACTGCAAAAAACGAATGTAGGAGTACAGGCGAACAAACAAGGGAAGAGAAAAGACCACCATCTTGACCTGAGCCACACACTGAGCTTAATTGACTCACTGGACTGAGCTTAATTGCCTGCATAACATCACAGCTGCAGGTGCGGTGCCTTCAAATGCAATCGGAAATAATAACTACAGTGTTAACTAATATTAAAGGGAGTGTAAGGATGGCGAGCAGGAAAAGACGCAGAGGCAGGCTTCAGTTTCACCACAGATGTTTATTTTGTGGAAACCAGGCATATTATTGGCAGTGTTTGGAATAACGCCGTTTAAAAGAACGGCGTTAGGTAACGGCGTTATTTTTTCAGTAACGGGGTAATCTAACTAATTACTGTTTCCGTCGTTACAACGCCGTTATCGTTACTGAACGCTAAATGCGGTGCGTTACTATGAAATGATTGAGTAAACTACCCGTAGCCTACACTAGTGTTGTCAAGTGACTGTGAGGAGACCGGGTGGGTTAACATAACGAGATAAACGATTATGATTGGCTAAGGCAGAGTCATGTGTTTCATGGTAGCCAATCGGAGCCAGTGTTTTCACACACGAGCCAGGACATTAACAACGAGATAAGCGATTATTGGCTAAGGCAGTCATGTGTTTCATGGTAGCCAATCGGAGCCAGTGTTTTCACACACAAGCCAGGACACATCACACGCGCGACACACACACACACACACAGACACACCAAACAGATTCGAGGAAGCAGCAGAAATGGCGAGTCCGGAGCAATCCGATGAAAAGTTGGCATTTTCAAGGTGGTTATATAACGCAAATAGTTACTTTCCCTGGTAACTAGTTAGTTTTATTATAGAGTAATTCAGTTACTAACTCAGTTACTTTTTGGAACAAGTAGTGAGTAACTATAACTAATTACTTTTTTAAAGTAACGTTCCCAACACTGATTATTGGTGTGTAGTTTTAAATGAAATGAGGCTAATGAATCCAAATAACTAGACAAAATAAATAACAGAACTAAACTGAAGTCCTACACCTAGGCTAATCCCATGGATAACTGGGGTTCCTAATGAAACAGTCCAGCAGTCCTGGTCTCACATCTAGGGTGAACAGAGTGAGCAGACTGAGCACCCACACAAGGTTGAGAGCTAGCTAAATACTCTAGCCTCTACCCCAACACAGAGCAGACAATCAGCAATTAACTTGTCAAACAGATCAAGGGTTTAATTAAACAATCATTGGTACATTGACAATCTTGTCAGCCATCCATAATGACATAATGCATATTGCATGCCTCGCGCAAACAGCGATCGCGAGACGGGAATCTGATTGGTTTTGATTGACGTAATGCCCAGCATTGCCTGGCCACACATGTGAATAATTCTGGTACTTTAACTTAAGACCGCCCAAATCCGCCCCAAACGCATCTTTATAGATATATACAAGCTAGACATTATGTCCGATCCAAGATTCGCAATTTTGAAGTTCTCCCAGATGAACATGTTTTTTTTTAGGTGTTGTTAAGCCCTCCCAACTCCAGGCATCTTATTTCTAAGTTTGTGTGTTTGTTCGACGATTGCATTAAGGCCTCCACTGAGAGGATCAGAGAGGCGTGGCAGGAGGAACTTGGTGTGGATCTGTCTGAAATCATATGGGACAGGAGTCTGTCTGTGCTTTCAACGGAGGTGGTCGCATTTCTCCTCGTCTCCCTCTCCTACTCCCTTCCCCTCTCCCTCTGCTTGCTACCCGGAGCCAATCTTGCATTTGTCTCTTCGAAACTACAAATATGGATTATATGGCTGGTCTCTCAACGCAATCATCAAAATTATTGTGGGGTCTGGGGGATAATGTGGCATGCCCTCTTCTGCACACGCTCCAACTGGGTGGACAAGGCTTGGGTCAGACCAGGGTGCCAAGCAGGGACAGCATACTCCAGGCGCTGGCCTAATGTAGCCGATATAAATGGTTCGTATAGGTCATTACATTACATTACATTACGTCATTTGGCAGACGCTTTTATCCAAAGGGACTTACAGTAACACGTTTAGTCAACAATAGAGAAATCAACGATGCAACATAATCTATGACGGCTACAACTTTTGAAGGAATAGAGTGGTAAAGTTTTTTGTTTTTTTTTAAGAGAAAGATGTTAGTTTAAGAGGGGGCCAGCTGGAGCCTGAAAAGGTGTGTTTTTAGTCTTTGCCGAAAGATTGGCAGTGATGCGGCTGTCTTGACCGAAGGGGGGAGCTCATTCCACCATTGCGGTGCCAGGGACGAGAAGAGTCGCAATCGGAATGAGCGATTTTTTAGCCCCTGTAGCGAAGGAGGGGCGAGGCGTCCTGCACTGGTGGAGGAGTGGAGGGAGCGGTGAGAGGTTTGGAACCTGACCATAGATTGTAGGTACAGAGGAGCTGTCTGGTGTACTGCCCTGTAGGCCAGTACCAGTGTCTTGAATTTGATGCGTGCCGAGATGGGACGCCAGTGAAGGTCCAGGAAGAGGGGAGTGACATGAGAGAATTTGGGTTCATTGAATACCAGACAGGCTGCAGCGTTCTCAATGAGCTGAAGCGGTCGGATGTCAGAGGCAGGTAGGCCGGCCAGAAGCACGTTGCAGTAGTCCAGGCGGGAGATAAGTGACTGGACCAGGAGTTGTGTCGCTTCCCTCGTGAGAAAGGGACGGATTTTGCGGATGTTGTACAGGGAGAACCTACAGGAGCGTGCTGTCGCAGCAATGTTGGCCGAGCAAGACAGCTGGTTGTCAAGGATCACCCCAAGGTCCTTAGCTGTTTGTGAGGGAAGCACAGTGGTATTGTCAATGGAGATGGAGAGGTCTGTGAGAGGGCAGTCTTTCCCTGGGAGGAAGAGTATCTGAGGTAGAGGGATCCTCAAACCAGGAGTGTGCAGAACCTGAGATGCCAAGGTCAGACAGAATGGAGAGAAGGATTTGGTGGTTGACTGTATCGAAAGCAGCGGACAGTTCAAGGAGGGCAGAGGAGAGGGATGAGACCTTAGCAGTGTGAAGGGCCTCTTTGACTGCAAGAAGAGCTGTCTCAGTGGAGTGAGATGCCTTGAAACCGGACTGCAGAGGGTCCAGGAGGTCATTCTGGGAGAGATAGAGAGAAAGTTGGTCGGACGCTGCTCGTTCGAGGTTTTTGGAAAGGAATGAGAGAAGAGAGACAGGTCTGTAGTTCTGAATAGCAGTAGGGTCAAGGGAGGGTTTCTTAAGCAGAGGCTTGCCTCTAGCAGTCTTTAGAGCAGCCGGAAGAAGACCAGAGGACAGAGAGGAGTTGATGAGAGTAGTGAGGAAGGGAGATATGTCAAGTGAGATGGTTTGGAGGAGAGAGGAAGGGATAGGATCGAGGGGACAGCATGTGGCTCGGTTAGAGCTGACGAGTTTAAGCACTTCATCGGGAGAGAGGGGAGAGAAGGAACTAAACCCGGGGACAGGGGGCAGAGAAGCAGGATTGGAGTCGGGAGTGTTATTGATGGTACCTGGAGGATGGAAGGAAGAGCTGATGTCATCCATCTTCTTAAGTAAAGAAGGTTACAAAATCATCAGCAGAGAGGGAGGGGAGGGGAGGGAGGGTTGAGGAGGGTGGAGAAGGTGGAAAACAGTTTACTGGGGTTGGACACAGAGGACTGGATTTCAGAGATGAAGGAGGTTTTTGCTTTTGAGACAGGAGAGGTGAAGTTGGAGTGGACAAGGTGGTAGGAAGGGAGATATTCAGGGTGATGTGATTTTCTCCATTTCCTCTCAGCTGCCCGAAGCTCTGTTCGGTGAGTTTGCAGAGATTCAGTCAACAAGGGAGCAGGGGGAGAGGATCAGGCAGGCTTAGTGGTGAGTGGGCAGAGAGAATCAAGAATGGAGGAGAGAGAGGAAAGCCTCCTCAGTGGACAGGAGAGAGTACTGCTCAGCTGAGGGGAGCAAGGAGAGGACAGCAGGGAGTTAGGTCAGAGAGTTTTTAGGTTGCGTTGGGTGCGGTGATAGAGTGAGGGGGTGATGGGTGTGGGGTGGGAGATGGGAAGGGATAAAGTGGTGGTCGGATACAGGAAGAGGAGTTGCAGTGAAGTTGGAGGTGGAGCCCGTTCCTTGCTTTGTGAGTTGGAGGAGATTGAGAGAGGTAGAGGTCGACGGATGAGAATTAGTTAAGGAAAGGCAGAGATTGCGAGGTTACCGGCCGGTCAGCCTGAGTGACAGAGAAACGTTTGATGCGCTTGAGGAGGAAAAGCTTCCTGCTAGCTTTTGCCATCATGGTGTTTACCTGGTCACTCCACCTGAGCTTGTGCTGGATGGAGAGTCCCAGCACTTTGATTTTAGGCAGGACAGCCAGGGGGATGTTATTATGGAAAGAGGTGGTCCTGATGGTGGATTTTTACTGAATGATATGTGCATAGCAATGCATTTCTTTTCATTACGGAGCATGTTGTTTTGGGCAGACCAGATATTTAGGTCATTGAGGTGATTCTGCATGGTAGACGGCTGCTGCCATTGTCTGGACTTGAGTACGTTGATGTCATCAACATATTCCACACTGGGTTTGGGGGCACCACGGGCAGCGTCGTAAATCTGGGCAAGGAAGACGATGGGCCAAAAAGAGTTCTTTGGACCACCCCACATGTGAGGTACTCCCATTCTGATAAGGTGCCACGATAGCATACCCTTTGTCTCCGATTGAAAATAAAATTGCAAATCCAAGGGACTAGTTCAGGCCTCACTCCCATCAGGATCTTGTTGATAATGATGTTATGATTGACCCTGTCAAAGGCCTTGCTGAAATCAGTCGCTACCAGTGAACAGACAGAGCCAGGTTTGTCAGTGTTTTTAAACAAATGGCAAACTGACAAATGGCATGGGTGGTGCATTTGCCCTTCCAACTCCCAAACTGTCTGCGGTCAAATGATATGTCCTTGAAAACCCACTGGAGGACAAAGGTTTCCGCAATTTTTGCAAACTGGGAAGTCAAGGAAATGGGTCTAAACTGTTTTAACTCTACTGCATAAACACTGATAGCAAAAATGCAACATGACTGCACCCATACAATTCATTTCTCTGGCTTCAAAGTAGTCGGTCGAAAATCAACGGGTGTCACAAGTTTTTTTGTTTCTTCTTTTGTTTTGTTTTTGTTTTGTTTTTACCTTGAAGGAGATCTCGTACTGTTCTCCTCCCCAGATCTCCAGACCCGTGTCATATCCTCCCAGCTCCCAGAACCACTTCCTGTCCACAGCAAACAGTCCACCTGCCATGACTGGAGACCTGGAGGACAGACACACACAGAATAAAATCAGACTCAGCATTTTCATAGCACTTCCCACTTGCCAATCACAGTTTTCTCAGCGGTGTGTGAAATCCATCTATCTTCTCTTTGCTGTGATCCCACACACCATTTGGCTGCTTCTCTTTTTTCTTTTCTTTTTTAATACAGGCAAGACAGACCACCCACAGCAGACAATACAAAATGACAACACAATACATACTCACACAAACAAAATAAAGGAAAAAAATGACAAAAAACTAGAAATTAAATTACTAAAAAGTTACAGAAAAGCACATGGAAATACAATGATGAATTACAGTTTAGTTTGTAGGATCCCTTCAAGAATAATTAATGTTTGTCCCGCTCCTCACTGGAGCAGACCCTCTCCCACTTCGTGTCTTGTTGCACCCTGCAACTGCATGTAGCCATAATCTTTTCCAAAAGAAATTGGCTTCTTACTACATTTTTAAAGAAACTTAAATTCAAGTCTGTTTGGGATCAAGCTTTAAAAATAAATGTTTCCAAACAGAACAATTGTATTTACTATCTGGAGGCAGTTTTCATCCAGAACGCCCAACACAATGTTTAAGGGTACAAATTCAAAACAAATCCCGAACGGCCTTAGCCAGTCCTGGACTTTGGTCCACAAGCTTGCAACATATGGGCAATAAAAAAATAAATGCAACTGATCTTCCTCATTACAGAATCTACATAGTGATGATTGTTCAATATTAAATCTGTTGAGTTGTTTTTTAGTAGCAGTAAGTTTGTAAAATATATTTAATTGAAAAATTCTGGAATAGGAATCAATTGTTATTTTTGCTTCTCCTTGCAAAAATAATTAAAAAAGTAAAATAAAATCAGCAGCCTGGCAGAGTGTTATTAAAACAGCCTGCAGGTAACTAATCAGAGAGGAAGAGGGAGAACACATGAGGGAGGGAGAGGGATTTTATGGTTTCATCAGGTTTTTCACTGTAGGAGTCAATAATTTTTAAATAAATATAATTAAATCATAGACTCATAGACAAATCAGTTTGTGCATCAGCTGTTGGTTCTCACATTTTTTCACATGAGGGACCCCTAAACTGACAAAGATTAGACCATGGACCCCCATTTGATAGGATTTTGTCCCACGGTCCCCCATATGATAATAAGATTGATGCTTTTGGATGTTGTATTACAGAAAGTGTATAAAACCCATTACCAAAATAGTCATTGTGTTACTTACGAAAATAAATTATCCCCCTTTTGGCTGGGGACCCCCTGGAACCCCCTCAAGGACCCATGGGGTCCCCGGACCCCCATTTGAGAACCACTGCTTTAGGATACCCCTTGGTATCCTAAGGTTAGGGACTTTGGGTCACACTTGAACAATACTTTTAACGCCCGTAGAAGGCTGCTGTGGTTGCACATTCTCCGTGTACAAAATGCCTGTGCGCTCTGCGCTAAAGTAGTAAATGGGCGTGCTTAACCCTGTAAGACACACTGTTGTAATATTACAACATTTGTATTTTATCAAAAAAAGGGTATAAATCATTTGTTTTCTTGTTCTTTTTTCACCTAAACATCATCATTGGATCCTATTGTTTAGTCTTGCAATGCTATTGCCCAGGATATTTGCATATAAGTACCCCCCACAGGGCCAGGACACATCACAACTTCAAAATTGTTGACGGAGCAACAACTCTCTTTTTCACTGGACGGAATTCCTCACAAAAAGTAAGTAAAATGCCTGTAATATATTTTTGGGTGATCAATAGAATGCCCAGAACATGTACATATGTTATTACTGTGAAACATATTGCCCAAATGTAAATTAGTTGCATTTTTAGTTGAATTTTTACAACGTTGGGACAGTGTGGTAGCAAATATCCCTGTGGTACTGTTAGTTTACAGACCTGGCTAAGTGGAGTCTTATAGTTTTCACAATACATTTATACAGTTATATGTGTATTTTCCCCACATTGCATACCTATATATATATATATATATATATATATATATATATATATATATATATATATATATATATATATATATAGTGTTGTACTCGAAGACAAATATACTGCATAAAATGTCATTGCTTACAATGTTTTAGTAATCACTTTCAACAGATCAGTTCCTACTTCTGTTTGTAATAATGTTTTAGTTGGTTTAAGTTAGTTCCTGGAGGATTCCATGTGGTAATTGTTCATGTGGGGGTTGCCCACTTAGGACCATCATAATTGTTTATGTGAGGGTTGGTGGGGGCTGCCCACTTAGGACCATCATCCCATTGTGAGGATAAGCAAAGCACAATAGGTTGGCCAGACAGTATTGTGTGACTTGTGAAATGTGTACTGCAGTGAGATTTGTAAACACTACTAATGTACTAAAGTTATTTCTTTATTTTCATTTCAGAATGCCACAAGCAAGGAGAGAGCCTCACTTCATTGCAAGATACAAGATGCACTGGATATATCGACTTCACTGAAACTGATGAAGAGTCAGATGAAGAGGCCTGTGGAGAGGAGTCCAAAGAAAACCAACCACCCAGTGAACCCACTGACTGCCCAGTAGATGCAGACATTCAGCCGCCCCAACTGGCCAAACACGCCCAGCCCCGTGAAAGATATCAGTGGCAGAAAAAGAATTTCATCAGCCCTAATACAGATTTTTCTGGTCCACCTCTAACTGGAGTTGGCCATACAGTATTGTGTGACCATGTGTATATTGTAATTAGATTTCTTTAGTACATTTATTGTATGTATTGTTTTTCATTTTGTTGTTATTTTAATAAAATCACAATTCTTAAAAATATGGCTTACATTGATGTTATTATTCATAATGTATACTGTTCTGAGGCCAAATATGATTCATAATGTATACTGTTCTGAGGCCAAATAATAAACCATAACCATATAAATGAACCCTCAAGTTGTTTTAGTGAAGTATATATACATTTGCCATGTTATTCTGACAATGAGTAAAAATGGCCTATAGGAAATTCTGCTACCCGATTGACCCACCGTTGTAATATTACAACATTTCCATAAAACCTTACAAAAACTTTTTTTTAAAACACTATATTTTCTTCTCCAAAGTACTCCTACAACACCATCTGAAAGGTTGATTTTTTTTTTTGCAAGTAGAAATATATCCGGGTTTTGCAGGGTTAAAGCAATACGTATTCACAGGTGTAGTCATGTGCCAGCTGGGTGTTCCATCAATCAAACCAATCAGAGTGACGTATCCCATTCCCTTTAATACTGTTTGCGCAATGCATGCTGTAATCTCGGTGCGTAATTTGGACATCTCAAAACCATCGCATGGCGACACAGATTTCAAACACCATCGTGAAGTTTGCAGACGAGACAACACAGCGGTTGTGGGGCTGATCTTCAATGGCGATGAGACGGCCTACAGTAAAGTGGTGGATGTCCTGGAACGAAATACTTAAAGTAATACTAGTTACTAGTTACATGAAATCAGCGAGGCCCTCTCTTGGCTTCGCCTATTGGATACACGTCATCCTCACGCGAGCTTTGAATAACTTGTTTTTATCAACGCCTCCTAGGCCACACTAGGGATGGGTACCGTTCACATTTGAACCGATACTAGTACGATACCGGTACCTGGAATTTGGTACGGTACCCAAAACGGTACAATTTTCGGTATTCGGTAACACGCTCTAATAACAAAAAAAATGACAGTCCAAACTTCTCAGAGAGAGCGGTCGGTATTCACTAAAGCCTTCATATCTCAGGCTCTGTAGCACATAGAAACATAACATAAAAAGCATTTGAGAGCTTAACCCTTTGGCTTTTCGTATTATATTTGCCCTAATGTTCATTAAAACAATTTTTTATCTTTAACCCCAAAAAATAAAAATAAAAAGTTTCTAATGCATTTTAAGAAATGTTAATAAATATTATGGCAAATGTAACCCTTCCAAATAAAAAGTCACGGGTGTAAGCTCTCAAATGCTTTTTATTTCATGTTGATAGCTACTATAGAGGCTGAGGAAATACGTTCTGTTGAACCCTTGACAATTACTGCAGCAAGAGTAACGTTAGCGATCTCTGTTTTGCAGTCGTTGTGAAGACAGTGAAAAGCCCCCTTATCTAACAACCACAACGGCAGTGAAACAACTTATCCAGCTAACGCTAGCTAATTAAATAATGTTACCTGATGTTGTAGAAGTCGATGCCTCTCTCAACGTTACAGCTGAGGAGGTGCTGCTAACGTTAGCTGCGGTGCGGTATCTGCTTCATTCACCCTCAGCCTATCTAAGACGTTACAGTCTTCAGCATTTATCTAAATATATCTTGTGTTTGACCATGCTTCCTCAAGTTTGAGGTGTTTCCCTGGCCAGCTTTGCAATTCACATCACAAATGTTGCAACCAGTGTTGTCTGAGTCTATCTTGGTAAAGTGTAGCCACATTTTCGGCTGGTCCTGTTTGTTGATGTTTCAGGTGTGTGATGTACTGACGTAACGCGCTCTCGCGTGTTGCCTTAAGTTTCCGTCTGAATTTCTATTTTACCCACTCTCTTCTATTACTCAGATGCGTTCAAGTACCGAAATGAGTTACCGTTTGATTTCATGTGAACTGATACTCGGTAGTACCGCCCCCTTTCGGTCGGTGCCTGTAAAAGTACCGAGTTCGGTACCCATCCCTAGGCCACACCCCCTCTGGTCGCCGACAGCCTCTATAAAAGGCCGCCACTCGCACTCACACATTTCTCTTAATAAGTAAGCTTCACGTGCTGTGGAGCAGTGAGCTTGAAGGCCAAGAGAGGGCCTCGCTGATTTCATGAAACTAGAGATTACTTTAAATCTTTCGTTTTATTTCAATATCAGCTCGGCCCTCTCTTGGCTTCGCCTATTGGATAACAGGCGAAGCCTTGGTATAGTCTATGCTCACTGTGATACAATATCACTATGGCTGACACTAGCGCTTTTATCAGGGTTATGACTCATAAGGGGCTTGTGTGAGTCCACATCCCCCAGAAGAGAAGCCCCACTTGCCTCGGCGCCCATAAGTAGATAGGAGTGGGAGAGACCCCGACTCCAGTGTCTAAGGGGAACTCCCCTTAAAACCAATATACATGCTTTTGGAGATAAAAAAACACCTGTATTAACCGCTTGAAGCAGACGGGCAGGATAGGAGTGCAACACACCTCAACTTTGCCGAGCTTACAAAAGGTGAAAAACCAAGCGGCATGTCGGCACGTATGTGACCAAGTCCAGGGGTGTCCCTGGAGAATTTATAATCCATCCTCCCCTAGGCTAATCACCTATGGGGAGACGAGCATGCCCGCCCCCCTGGAGAGGGGGACCCTAGTGTAGGGTGCCCCCAGCCGAGACTGTCATCCAAAAAATCACAACTCGTGATGGGAGCAGAAATCTCAGAAAAACAGGGCTGACTGAGGGGTCACGCAAGGCGTGGACTTCGCTGAACAACCCTAGGTTGAGAGGTATTCCACCTAGGGATGCACGATAAATCGATTTTGAATCATAATAAAATTAATCAGTTAGGACGATGTTAAAAAAAGTGAAAATCGTCAAATCGATTTACACGGATGGATTATGGTAATTACATTACGGTGGCTCTCTCTCATTACGGTGGCTCTCTCTCATGTAGCTACGCATGCTGCTTAAGGTACTCGTCCATTCTCCCTGCTGTAAAGTCTCTCCGAAGGCTGTGGCTACAACTGGCTACTAAAGACAGCAGCGCAATGAACTTATTTCAACACCTCCAAAAAAGCACACAGAGTGCGAGCAGCGTGTTGCACTGGGGGCTGTACACGATAACGAGAGCCGGCACACACACACACACATGCACACGCACACAGACATTATCACCGGACTGTGAAATGTTGCCTTTAGTTCACATAACAACAAAACAACACGTGAGGCCACCGAGTAGCTTCTGCTTCATGGCTGTAACGTTACGTTACCAGCCTCAGCTGACTCACCCTGTCTGTCTGAATTTCCTCCTAACTGCTATCGGAGTTCCCCGCATAGCTGTTGTGACTTTGTGTTATTCTAGTACAGATGCGTACTAGATGAATGATGAATAGTTTGACAGTTATTGAGAGTTGATTTGAGTTAATGAGTTATTAATTTGAGTTAGTGTGGACCAGTGATGTCACTGGTCCACACTTTAACACTCAATAACTGTCAAATTAAATGACAGACTTCAAAACCGTTTACAGTTTTCTGATATACTACTGATGTTCTAATGATACAAAGCTGGTTGAAAATGGGCGGAGCGTTCCTTTAAGACATCGGTGACCGCTGTTTAATCTGGATTAGAGGAGGTAACTGCCCCAGCCACCAACCATAGGGGCCCATCCCTGTGAAAACACTGCACAGAGGTGGGTTTGGTCCCTAATGACGCTGCATCAGCTAAGACCCTCCTCTAACCATTTAGAGGAGTGCACGGCTTCAGATAAGGGCTCAAAATCACCTGACTGGGAGGTGGGCTGACCCCATGTTGATCTTGCGGCTAATACGCAGAAGCCGTGATCCAAACAAGTGGAAGCATTCCCCAAGGAAGGGAATGCCCCAGGGTAGAGAAAAGAAGGGGATGCGAAAAACATCCCTGCTGTTGCACAGCGGAAGGGAAACAGGAGTAGTGCAACTGCTTTTACCTCCCAGTGGAGGAAAAGATTTGAGACACTAAGGGCTCTATCTTCCCGACTTGCGTTAGCGCCCGTTTTGCGCTGGAATAGCGCCACGCAAAGCCCTAATTGTGGGCGTGTCAGGCCGCTGCACTTCACGTCATCTCAGCGCAAACCCCGATAGCCGTATTTATGCCCATATTAACTCATTGAGTGCCAATGACGTCGATCGACGTCAAAGTAAATAGTGACGTAGAGTGCCAATGACGTCGATCGACGTCAAATGCGTTTTTTGACGGTGGGACGTGGATCAAAGCCTCCTGCATCTCCTGTACAAATATTGTAGCTATTGAAGGTGTATAACAGGGGTGCCCAATATGTCGATAGGTAGTGTGGTCGATCGCATGGCATTGAGGGGAAGATTTTTTTTTTTTTTTTTTTTTTTTTTACTGTTTTTCCACTGTTTCCACTGTTTTTCCACTGTTTTTCCACTGTTCCACTGTTTTCCACTGTATACTCAGTGTATATATATATAAATAAATATGTTTGGTAGATCACTTTGACTTGGTCATTTTAAAAGTAGCTCCCAAGCTGAAAAAGTGTGGGCACCCCTGGTGTATAACCTATTTTACAGACCCATTAGGTGGTGACAGTGCTCTCCAGATTAGAGAAAGGTCAGGAAAACAGCAGGAAAAAGCCCCGTGATGAAAGAGAAACCGCTCATGCTGCAGCCAGAGCCATATAGATGGCTCTGGCTGGAGCTGACGTTGGCTGCGAACAGCAGTCAATCCGCGCCCACAACTGAGCCTCTCTGTCTCTGCTGTATAGTTTCTCCACACGATTAGCCGCCAGAAAAGCAGCACCTGACGCCGAAGGGCCAAACCATTCTCTGCAGTCCGGTTTGACTTTTCCGTGTCGCGCTGGGAGCCGGCGCACAAAAAAACAGAGCACTCCGAAAATAGACGCCGGGTGTGTGAGGCTGTGTGTTAGTGTGGGGAGGAGACTTGGGCCGGCCACACCGCCACTGTTGTCAAAAAGGCCCAACAGTGAATACACGGACTCAGGCGCCTGAAGAAATTTGGGCTAAGGCCAGAAATCCTTACGGACTTCTACAGAGGCACCATTGAAAGCCTGCTGATTGGCTGCTTCACCACCTGGTACGGGAACTGTACCACCATGGACAGCAGGGCGCTACGGAGAGTGAGACGCGCGGCCCAGCACGTAACAGGATGTGAGTTGCCAGATCTGCATGAACTGTATAAACAGCGGTGCCTCAGGAGGTCCCTGAAGATCATCAAAGACACAAACCATCCCCACAACAGCCTGTTCTCCCTGCTACCCTCAGGGAGAAGATACAGGGTCCCAAAAGCACGCACAAATCGCTTGAGGAACAGTTTCTTCCCGCAGGCCACGAGACTCCTTAACATACAAAAATAGTGCAGTAGCCGTACTGTAACGTACCGTAGCTGCTACCACTACGTATGTCTAATGTTTAATTGTATGTCTAATAAGGAATATGCTATTTGCACCTGTATGTCAAATACGCCAAATTTAAAACGCCGAGTTTAATTGTATGTTTAATAAGGAATATGCTATTTGCACCTATATGTCAAATACGCCGAATTTAAAATGTCTAAGCACGGCTAAAGTCTGCACAGGACATGTGCACCTATGTGCAGTGAATATACCACTGTCTCTGACTTGTCCTATCACTATACTGCCTTATTGCTTGTTGTGTCTATTGTTGTTTTTGCACTCATATGCCCTGTTACATTTGTACTATGTTGTAAACGGAGTCCACAGCACAATAATTTCACACGTGATACTTGTACCATGGAGTGACAATAAAAATCTTGAATCTTGAATCTTGAGTTTGCAGCTGAGGGGGGGAGAGGGGGGTGGGGCACGCAGGGCACCACACAACTACACCACGTCACTACATCAGAAAATATTAGCTTCAGACTCAGTGAATGTGCTTGAAATGCTTCATTTCACAAAAGGCGGAATATCTCAGCTTCTAGATGGAAACGCCTGTTTTTGCTGTTTTTGACTTATCTTCTCCGGCTGATAACTAAAGAACGGAAAATGATATCAATAAACTTTTTTTTGCTGCTGATACAATAGAGTCTCATCGTTCGTTGTGCGTGTTCGGTGTTTACATAGTAATATCACACAATATTCTGTGGGCCTCGAGAAATCACTGAAAACGCTCTGAAACTCTGGCACTGGGAGCGTCCATTCTCCAAAAGTGGCTGGCACTCAATGAGTTAACAGGATTCACAAGTTGAGATCACTCCCCTTAAAAGCCACAGCGTCACCTAGGGGTGCTCCAAAAAATCGATTCTGAAAGGATCGCGATTCTTAATGCCACGATTCCTGGATCGATTCCAAACTCCCAAGAATCGATTCTTAAAATTGTAAAAAAAAAAATTTTTTTTTTTACAGTGCACCTGAACGCAACATGCAAGATACCGGCTGAATAAGTGTCCAAATGTTCATGTCATTTGTGTACTGTACTGCCACGGTGCCACCACCTCTTGCACTCTGGTTAATGTATTCCCCCCAAAAGTCTACAGAACCCCCCAGCCTATAAATCCATTTTATCTGAAGAACATAAGGGGAGAATTCCCCCCTAGTTTGCAAAATGAATTTAGGACCTGACTGTAATACAGAAGTTGAATTTGAAGTGCAGCATTAATACATTTGTCATTTTTTGTCTTATATTTACCTTTGTGTGTTATTGCAATATAAAACTACATAATTCAGAATCGATTCTCGATTCTGGAATCGAGAATCGTTGGAATCGAGAATCGATTCTGGAATCGGATCGTGACCCCAGGAATCGGAATCGGATCGGATCGTGGCTTAGCCGGATCGGAGCACCCCTAGCGTCACCGCCTGCACGTCTGTGACAGGCAGCAGCTTCTTTCTTGTTTAGTGCAAGCAGAGTCACAGTGTGAGAGAGAGAAAAGAAATGAATGAATGAATGGTTTATTTTCGGTCATAGGTTAATGAACCACAAACAAAATGTAATAATTTGTGTGAATATACAGCAAGAGAACATCATCATACATGTACATATCAAACCATTTCACACAAATACAATTTATACAATCAATGACCGAAATAAGGAATAGGCTGAAGCCAAGGCTTATTTTTTGCCTATCCTGTAAGAAAGAGGGAGAGAGTCAGAGAGAGAGAGGGGGGAGAGAACAAGAGAGGGAAGAGAGAATTGGAGGATGAACCAGTTCGGATTGTAACGAAAATTGATGCTTTTGTAATTAGTAGCCTTTTAATTAGCCGTTTCGCTCATAGGCTATAACATACACATTTAAAAATAGCCTATTTGTTTCTTTAATAGGGTAGGGATGTGGGAGATTTTATTTCAATAGCCTATACAGAATTGTCCACTCGGGTTAACCTATTGTTGCATGGTGCAATTGTGCAGGGAGAGAGGTTACTGTATACTATCAATGGTTACTATACTGGCCGGTGTTGTGTCAGAAAGTGATTGTTAGGATGATGTCATCATTCCTACTGTGATGTCATAGATCACTCACTGATGATGTCATAACACAAGGTGATGTCATATTCGGGACCTATAAAGTTTCGGTTCTGCAGGTCCTCTGCAGTTGTTCATAGACTAACCTCACGGCAACCTTCTGCAACAGTTCCCATCTTCGAACCTTGCAGACTCAGCTATCAAGTGCTACAGCGTTCCTAGTTTTCGAGACTTCAGTTACGAAGTGTGTCTTGGGCATTTAGTATCTGCACGTAAATCCACCAGTCTCACAGCGACCCTAACAGTATGAACAACTCAGAAATGGATTTAGCGGATACATTTCTGCCAATCAGGGAGGAAGCTCCCGAGATGCCAGTTTTCCCGCCGGCCGCTTCAGCTGACCCACCAGGCGGTCAGCTGTATATCTCTACTCATCCTGTCACGTTCGGAGACTTGCCGGCAGTTATGCGAGACCTGCATTTGGCCAACCAACAGGTATTTGCGACAGTACTTAAGCGCCTGATTGCCCACCAGGAAAAAGCAATCCAGGCTCTGGCTTCCGAAGCCGCTGATCGGCACGCCCACCAGGAAAAAGCAATCCAGGCTCTGGCTTCCGAAGCCGCTGATCGGCACGCCCTCTTGATTGGCCGGCTAGATCATCTCGACGGGCTAAACCCCCAGGCTGCCACTCCGCAGTCTCCTGCCCCCCCCATCTACTGCGGTCTCTGCTACTAGCCCTGCTTCTCAGTCGCCTCCAGCTCCTAAGCGCATACTCTGGGGGGGAGTTCGCGTCATCCCAGAGCAAAGGCAGCCACATCTGAACACCAGCAGCCATCTGTCCCGTGATCAGGCCGGCAGGGTTCACATCACACCAGAGGAGAGGCAACACCGTTTGGACACCCGGAGCTGCCTGTACTGTGGTCGAGCCGGGCACTACCTCTCCTTCTGCCCCTGGCGTCCAGTAGGTGGGTCCACCACTCGCCGGCCCGTGAGACTCTCAGTGGATCAGGACTCTAGGGGTTCGGCCCCGAAGCCCATATGGGTGGGCAACGTTCACGTGCCCCAGGAGTGGCAGTGTGTCTCCAAGAGGGTTGAGGGGGTGGAGAGGGCTGTCGATCGTCTCACTGAGAGGTCCAATCACTGCCTACAGACCAGCTCCGTCCCCCCGCAGGGGGCCTCCGAGTCTGCTGGCCCTGAGGCCCAACCTGTGGGCCTTCCCCTCGCCGAGTCTGAACCCGAACCTCAGGAGCAGCCAGTTCCAGTTCTTGACCCACATGTGGGTTCCCGTTTGGCGCTGGGAGGCCCCCGTAGTGTCGTCAGCCTTCGGTCAGGAGCAGCTTCAAAGAAGGAAACTGTGGATGTCCTACCCCAACTACAGGTCGGGAGGGTAGGCCTCGCTGAGTCGGAGCCCGGTCCTCAGCAACAGTCTAAATGCAGGTCTAAGCGTCGACGTTGGGTTCCTGCTCAACCCTGGGACTGCTGTCGGGCCTTGGAGGGAGGGCCTCCGGTGGCTCTGCCTTCAGGCATGGCAGCATTGGTTGAGGCTCAGCCTTTGGGTTGTGCAGAGCCTTCTGGTGCTCCGCTCTCTGAGCTTGCGACACCCCCTTTGGCTCCTTCTTCCAAGTTTGGGACCCCGCCTTCGGAGCCCACGGAGTTTGAGGTGTTGCGTCAGAGGAACAGTTCTTGTTGGTCCCCACCGGAGCATGACATTGACCCTTTTGATGGTCTCCAGTCTCCCAGGTTTGGATCGTGCCCCGGGGGATGGCCGACTCCAGAGGATCCACCGGACTCTGCAGCATTTCTGATGTCTTCTTTGAGGGTCTCATTAGACGCGTCCGTAGAGGGGAGGGTACTGTTAGGATGATGTCATCATTCCTACTGTGATGTCATAGATCACTCACTGATGATGTCATAACACAAGGTGATGTCATATTCGGGACCTATAAAGGTTCGGTTCTGCAGGTCCTCTGCAGTTGTTCATAGACTAACCTCACGGCAACCTTCTGCAACAGTTCCCATCTTCAAACCTTGCAGACTCAGCTATCAAGTGCTACAGCGTTCCTAGTTTTCGAGACTTCAGTTACCAAGTGTGTCTTGGGCATTTAGTATCCGCACGTAAATCCACCAGTCTCA
>NC_139623.1:22416277-22481277 GCF_964638095.1 Poromitra crassiceps | reverse complement strand
TCATGTGTGAATCTGTCGTGCAGCATGTTGTGCACAGGCTTCCACAGCAGCAGCAGACCTGAGAGGAATGTTTCAGCAGACAGAAGGGATCGGATGCCTCTCCTCGCTGCATCACGCTGCACTGCACACCCAACCTCCCACCGAGACAGACGCACAAACCAATCCCACACCAATCCTGCCGGGTCTGCAGTATGCACAGTATGCAGTATGTACACTGCGTGTCTTACGATTCATCAAGATGAATTTCAATATTCTAATTTGTCACGCGTGCTGACCCTATCAGCCGAGCAGCGTGTGCTGCGGGCCAAAAAGAAAAGTATTGCTTCTTGTCAGCACGGACTGACAAGAAGCCCACAATGACTCCTCTCCGGACAAATCCATCGCAAGTCGACTAAGATTTATGAGGAACAACGTATTTTAGAGAGTGACAAAGGACATAAATACAATTCAAAATTTAAGTGAAGCACATAGACAAAGGGAAAGCAGTAGCACCTCCATCCTTGTATGTGCCAGCCCAGTCCGCAGATTAATATGTCGGCATTGTATATTTTTAGAATCCACAAAAAAGTAAAATTTTGACATTTCTGAACAAAAATACATAGCATTTTTACATTTCTAGATACGTGAATAATTAACGTTACACGTGGTGACCTCAATGACATATGACAGTCTGAGGATTAAATAGGTCAAAGCTAGACTAGGGGTGGGATTGGCACACTCGTAGCGTTCCTGACTTGTACTTTATGTCATGAGAGAGCTGGTTCAAATGCAAACAAGTTGCTTTTGTTGCCTAAACTCAACCAAGATGTTTTACTTGCCTAGACTTAACAAAGATGTTTTACTTGCCTAAACTCAACCAAGATGTTTTACTTGCCTAGACTTAACCAATATGTTTTACTTGCCTAAACAAATCAGAATCAGAATCAGAATCAGAATCAGAATCAGAATCACTTTTATTGCTACAGTATGCAAGTTACATACGAGGAATTTGTCTTAGTGTCTGTATGCAGCGTAGCGGTCACATCAATATACAGAGATAAGAAGTAGGAAGATAACTAAAGACAATCACAAAGTTGCAAGTGCAATCAAAATGAGTAAATATATACAATATGTACATGAGTGTTGAAGTGTTCTGTGGATGATAAATATGAATTTACGTTGAATTTACATGAGATTTACAGACTGAGTTAAATAGACGTTAAATAGGCAGTGGATTTACATGAATTTACAGTCGGAGTTAAATAAGAGTTTACATTGAATGTACATGAAATTTACAGGCTAAGTTAAATAGGCATTAAATGTGCAGGGAATTTACATGAATTTACAGTCCCAGTTAAACAGGCATTAAATTAGATATGAGTTCCAGTTTTATGGGGGGTGGGGTTCAGCTGAGTTTAGGAGGAGGTAGTGACTGTGAGTTTGTGTGTGGGGCGGGGGGGGGGGGGGTTGTTGGTGAGGTCCTTGGCGGAAGGGGTTTCCGGGCCTTGTTGGTGAGGCTGATGGCGGTTGGGAAGAAGCTGGTCTTGTGGCGGGTGGTTCTGGTCTTGGCAGATCTCAGTCTCTTGCCATGGGGGAGTGTCTTAAAGAGTTTGTGGCCAGGGTGGGAGGGGTCAGCCATGATCTTGCGAGACCACTTCAGTGTCCTGGCTGCATGCAGGTCCTGGAGGGATGGCAGGTTGCATCAAATTATCTTCTCAGCGCAGCGGATGATGCGCTGAAGTCGGTTAATGTCTTTGAGAGTGGCAGCAGCATTATGCTGCTGGTATGATACCAGACGGTGATGGAGGAGGTGAGGATTACTCAACGATGGAGGTGTAGAAGTGCACCATCGTGGCCTTTGGCACTTTGAATTTCTTCAGCTGCCGCACAAAGTACATCCTCTGCTGTGCCTTCTTGGTGAGAGCTCTGATGTTCAGCTCCCATTTTAGGTCCTGGCTGATGATGGTCCCCAGGAAGGACTCCACAGTGTTGAATGGGGAGTCACCCAGGGTGATGGGGGAAGGTGGGGCTTTGTTCCTCCTGTAATCCACAATCATCTCCATTGTTTTTTGAGCATTTAACACCAGGTTGTTTTGACTGCACCAAGTCACCAGATGGTCAAGATGTTTTACTTGCCTAAACTCAACCCCAAGATGTTTTACTTGCCAAAACTCAACCAATATGTTTTACTTGCCTAAACTCAAGCACAATGTTTTACTTGCCAAAACTCAACCAATGTTTTACTTGCCTAAACTCAACCAAGATGTTTGACTTGCCTAAACTTAGCCAAGATGTTTGACTTGCCTAAACTCAGCCAAGATGTTTGACTTGCCTAAACTTAACCAAGATGTTTTACTTGCCTAAACTCAACCTGCCTAAACTCAACCAAGATGTTTTACTTGCCTAAACTGACCAAATCTTACATAATGGAATAAATCTTAAGACAGGCACCTATTCAAAGGTAAGACAACTCTGGGATACATACTGCCTTTAAATGAAGAATTTATTTACAAAAAGCTTGGACAATTAAATAAATCAAATGTGCGAAGAAAATAAGAGGTATATTTTTTCATGGGGAAGAATCATCATATTGCCAGTGGACCATGAGTGTCCGATATTTACAGTAATAAAAAACCATCATTGGCAAACTGATACATCCGTCTCTCCCTAATCTCTGTCGCCAGCCTTTATCATTCGCATCCTCTTTAATGTGCAGCAGTCAGTCTGTAAATACAGTGAGAGAGGAATTAGCGGTGCAGCCGCGGGGAAGGTCACAGGGAGCCTGGGTGTAAAATAGACCTGAAACACAGAAGCGATCAAGATAGGACCAGGTTCTCCCTGGGAGCTGTGTGTGTCTGTGTGTGTGTGTGTGTGTGTGTGTGTGTGTGTGTGTGTGTGTGTGTGTGTGTGTGTGTGTGTGTGCGTGCGTGCGTGTGTTCTTGTATAGCTCTCTTAATGAGAATTCATTTGAATTGAATACCTGGGAAGTGAGGACGTTTTCGGAAAGTGAGGTTATTTGGCCGGTCCTCACTTTCTCACTCACGTTCAAAGGGCTGTTTGAAGGTTAACTGAAATAAAGGCAGTCTTGGTTCCTCATATAGCGTACAATGAAACAATTTCTTTTAATTCATCCTCCACAACACCCAATTCACATACAGTACAAAGTCTCTCCTCCTCAGCAATAGAATTTAACATGCCCACCTCAATTGCCAGAGGGAGGGTACCAGTTCTCAACTGGGCACATAGAGATCTTCTAGATCTATCCAGGGGTAATGTAACATAAGGTTCTGGACTACACATCTTTTTTATTTGGATATATGTTCCGAGTTTTGGTTTGAGCCAGATGTCATTAGTCCATTTTTCTTTATAGTCAAGAAATAACCTAGGTTTAATATAGTGAACACTACAACGTTGCTGAAAATAAATTGCTGGTCAGCTTCCCAGAAGACAGCATTCATATCACACTCGATTCCTAGGCTTGCCTGCTGTGCGGGCTTGCAACTTTGGTTCTTTCTCAGGATACAAGTTGAACCTGTTAAAGAGCGAATGTTTCCCTGTTAATAACCTTGCGTTACAAATAGAAGAAAGAGCTTTGCCTTTTCGAATGTCTAAACTTGGTTTCAAGTATTTAGGCATTAACATCACTCGAACTCTTTCCAGCCTGAAGGACAAAAATCTGACACCACTGATTGATAAAATCAAACTTGATCTCCAGAGATGGAGTGCCCTCCACCTGTCTCTGGTTGGCAAAATCAACTGCATAAAAATGAATATTTTACCAAGATTTTTATACTTATTTCAATGTTTACTTATTGTACAAAACCCCCCCATCAGCTCAGCCTCACCCAATCAGCCACACCTGGGGCCCTGATTGGGCCGCACCTGGGCTCAATAAAGGACGGCTGATTGGGTGAGGCTCAGTAGGCTCCAGACAGCAGTGGAGGAGGCTGCGTTGTCCTTCCCTTGATGGTCACCAATGTGCAGATGCATCATTGCCAGTAAGTCTTGTTATAGTTAGTAATTTCCTTTGTATATTTGAATTAGATGTATTATTACTTTACAGTTGAAGTTTTCCCTTGTTTGTTTGAAACCTTTGTTAATACCTTTTTGTGTTTAGGTAAAATCATCTGTATCTACCATCTGTCATTGGTCTACACCTGTCTGATGATTATCCATCTACAAAGGGATTTGCTTGAAATAAAACCCTTGCATTTGGTTCCTCTGAGTCCTCATTCTTACCGATGCCCCACTTGCTGAGGCTATACCTTTAACCAACACCTCAAGCAGTTTCTACATGGTCCTTCGAGCCGGATTGGCCTCAGCAAGTGGGAATGGACCAGAGGAACCAGCAACCAGCAGAGGGACCAAGGTGGGCACCTGGATACCATCAACAAAATGGATATTATCCAGCCTTTTACTCTACTTCAGTAGCACAAACCTTCCAAACCCATCCCCCAACACAGTGTTGTTGCCATGTGGTCGGGCATACACCTGGGAGACAGCCTAGCCAACCTGCACCATATCAACTTGGTGAGCACCATAGACACCTATTGATGCAGGTTAGCAGGAGGCTTGACACGATAGAGCAGAGTGTGTACCGAAGAGGAGCGGCCCCTGCACCTCCTCTGCCTCGGGGGTTCCCTGCACCTCCTCTGCCTCATGTGTCTCAGGTGCCTCCTCTGCCTCAGGTGTTCCAGGCGCCTCCTCAGCCTCAGGTGCTCCCTGCACCTCCTCTGCCTCATGTGTTCCAGGTGCCTCCTCTGCCTCAGGTGTTCCAGGCGCCTCCTCAGCCTCAGGTGCTCCCTGCGCCACCTCCTCCGCCTCAGGTGTTCCCTGCACCTCCTCCACCTCAGGTGTTCCCTGCACCTCCTCCACCTCAGGTGTTCCCTGCACCTCCTCCACCTCAGGTGTTCCCTGCACCTCCTCCGCCTCAGGTGTTCCAGGCGCCTCCTCCTCAGCCTCAGGTGCTCCCTGCGCCTCCTCCGCCTCAGGTGCTCCCTGCACCTCCTCCTCAGCCTCGGGTGCTCCCTGCACCTCCTCAGCCTCAGGTGCTCCCTGCGCCACCTCCTCCGCCTCAGCTGTTCCAGGCGCCTCCTCAGCCTCAGGTGCTCCCTGCACCTCCTCCGCCTCAGCTGTTCCAGGCGCCTCCTCCTCAGCCTCAGGTGCTCCCTGCACCTCCTCCTCAGCCTCAGGTGTTCCAGGCGCCTCCTCAGCCTCAGGTGTTCCCTGCGCCTCCTCCGCCTCAGGTGTTCCAGGCGCCTCCGTCAGTTCCGGTGCCCCCCGCACCGCCAGTCCCGGTGGCCCCCCTGGCTCCAGTCCCGGTGCCCCCCGCACCGCCAGTTCCGGTGCCCCCCGCACCGCCAGTCCCGGTGCCCCACGCACTGCCAGTTCCGGTGCCCCCCGCACCGCCAGTCCCGGTGGCCCCCCTGGCTCCAGCCCCAGTGCCCCCCGCACTGCCAGTTCCGGTGCCCCCCGCACCGCCAGTCCCGGTGGCCCCCCTGGCTCCAGTCCCAGTGCCCCCCCGCACTGCCAGTTCCGGTGGCCCCCCTGGCTCCAGTCCCAGTGCCCCCCGCACTGCCAGTTCCGGTGCCCCCCGCACCGCCAGTCCCAGTGGGCCCTCTGGCTCCAGTCCCAGTGCCCCCCGCACTGCCAGTACCCGTGCCCCCCGCACCGTCAGTTCCGGTGCCCCCCGCACCGCCAGTCCTGGTGCCCCCCGCACCGCCAGTCCCGGTGGCCCCCCTGGCTCTAGTCCCAGTGCCCCCTGCACTGCCAGTCCCGGTGCCCCCCGCACCGCCAGTCCGGTTGGTCCCCCTGGCTTCAGTCCCAGTGCCCCCCGCACTGCCAGTTCCGGTGCCCCCCGCACCGCCAGTCACGTTGGCCCCCCTGGCTTCAGTCCCGGTGCCCCCCGCACCGCCAGTCCCAGTGGGCCCTCTGGCTCCAGTCCCAGTGCCCCCCGCACTGCCAGTACCCGTGCCCCCCGCACCGTCAGTTCCGGTGCCCCCCGCACCGCCAGTCCTGGTGCCCCCCGCACCGCCAGTCCCGGTGGCCCCCCTGGCTCTAGTCCCAGTGCCCCCTGCACTGCCAGTCCCGGTGCCCCCCGCACCGCCAGTCCCGGTGGCCCCCCTGGCTCTAGTCCCAGTGCCCCCTGCACTGCCAGTCCCGGTGGCCCCCCTGGCTCTAGTCCCAGTGCCCCCTGCACTGCCAGTCCCGGTGCCCCCCGCACCGCCAGTCCCGGTGGCCCCCCTGGCTCTAGTCCCAGTGCCCCCTGCACCGCCAGTCCCAGTGCCCCCCGCACTGCCAGTCCCGGTGCCCCCCGCACCGTCAGTTCTGGTGCCCCCCGCACCGCCAGTCCTGGTGCCCCCCGCACCGCCAGTCCCGGTGGCCCCCCTGGCTCTAGTCCCAGTGCCCCCTGCACTGCGAGTCCCGGTGCCC
This sequence comes from Poromitra crassiceps, assembly GCF_964638095.1. Taxonomy (NCBI): domain Eukaryota; kingdom Metazoa; phylum Chordata; class Actinopteri; order Beryciformes; family Melamphaidae; genus Poromitra; species Poromitra crassiceps. Next base: position 22,474,866 of record NC_139623.1, on the reverse strand, counting down.
CCCGCACCGCCAGTCCCGGTGGCCCCCCTGGCTCCAGTCCCAGTGCCCCCCGCACTGCCAGTTCCGGTGCCCCCCGCACCGCCAGTCCCAGTGGGCCCCCTGGCTCCAGTCCCAGTGCCCCCCGCACTGTCAGTACCGGTGCCCCCCGCACCGTCAGTTCTGGTGCCCCCCGCACCGCCAGTCCTGGTGCCCCCCGCACCGCCAGCCCTGGTGGCCCCCCGGGCACCATTCCACCACCAGCATCCAGGTCGGCCTCCGGAAGGGTGCTGCTACCTGTGTCATCAGCGTCTGGGCCATCGTCCAGGGTTGCTCCACCCTACTGGCCTGCCCCCTGGACGCCCTCCGGACCCGTGGTGCCCTTCAGCCATCCTGCCTGACCAGCCTGTGAACCCAAAACTTGTTTTTCATGGGGCGGCGGGACGCCCATCTCCCTTGGGTGATGTATGGCAGCCTTTCCTCCTACAGCTAACCCTGGATTTTCTGGACCCTGACCTGAGTTTATTTATCAAATATAATGCTATATTTGAGGGGCGGCTGTACAAAACCCCCCCATCAGCTCAGCCTCACCCAATCAGCCACACCTGGGGCCCTGATTGGGCCGCACCTGGGCTCAATAAAGGACGGCTGATTGGGTGAGGCTCAGTAGGCTCCAGACAGCAGTGGAGGAGGCTGCGTTGTCCTTCCCTTGATGGTCACCAATGTGCAGATGCATCATTGCCAGTAAGTCTTGTTATAGTTAGTAATTTCCTTTGTATATTTGAATTAGATGTATTATTACTTTACAGTTGAAGTTTTCCCTTGTTTGTTTGAAACCTTTGTTAATACCTTTTTGTGTTTAGGTAAAATCATCTGTATCTACCATCTGTCATTGGTCTACACCTGTCTGATGATTATCCATCTACAAAGGGATTTGCTTGAAATAAAACCCTTGCATTTGGTTCCTCTGAGTCCTCATTCTTACCGATGCCCCACTTGCTGAGGCTATACCTTTAACCAACACCTCAAGCAGTTTCTACACTTATTTTCCTTTCAAAATCATTTTTTACATCCATGGATAAATTGATCTCATCTTTCATATGGGGACGTAAACAACCCAGAATACGTAAAGAATTTATGCAACGTAATAAAACGGAGGGGGGATTAAGCCTTCCAAATCTCAGGTACTATTATTGGGCCGCAAATATTCATAAGATACTTTACTGGTTTCACTCCCCCAATGTTGACTGGTGTCAGGCAGAAACAAATTCCTGTCCATTAACATCACTTCCAGCTCTGGTTACAGCTAAATTACCTTTCTCCCTTGATCAATACACAACCTGCCCTCTTGTATCTTCTACATTAAAAATCTGGTCTCAGTTTAGACAAAACTTCCATCTAACTGACTACTCCATGTTAGGTCCAATATGTAACAACCATTCTTTTCTTCCTGGTAACATGGACAATACTTTCTCCCTCTGGAAAAATCTGGGTCTCCAGAAGTTTAGCGACTTATATATCGATGGAATTTTTGCTGATTTTAATACCCTCTCCACTCATTTTAATTTACCCCCAACACATTTATTTAGCTATTTCCAGATTCGACAATGCGTCAGAAAAAATAGCCCAACATTTCCAAATCTGCCGCCCAAAACAGGATTGGACACCATCTTGCAACTTTCTCACACTCAAAAAGGCCTAATATCCCAACTATTACATATCATCACGTCTCTTAGAAAAACCACAATGGAGAAAATTCAGACAGGCTGGGCAGAAGAGCTGGGTTTTGAGATATCTGAAGAGACTTGGGATAGGGCTTTACATAGAGTGAATAACACAACCACATGTGCTCGCCTGAGCTTGATTCAGTTCAAAGTCTTAGGCCCCTATCGTTGCATCGGCGCTGTTTCTAGGCCGAGCGCCTGGCGCAGCGCAAATCAGTGGGCGTGGACCAGCGCACTTGATATCTTGGTCTTGGCGCTAGACGCAGCCTCAACCATTACAACCACGCCTTTTAAGCGTAAAATTATGCACCGTCAGTTCATTGGATAAGTGCAATAAACGAATCGCATGCTTGCCTTTTAAGCTCCATTCCAGTGGTCCAGCAAAACCAGACGAAACCCAAGCCTCTGATCCCCCCCCCCCCACATCCCGTCTGTCTCCATATATCGGCTATTATTCCATATTATGATGCTTCTCAAACCAATATAACTGCAGTTTAAATACTGCAAGCATGTAAAAACGCTACACTATAGCAAGATCAAAGTGAAAATAATGTTCTAAACGCATCGGATAGAAAAAAATATAGCCGGCTGGATGTCATGAGATTAGATTAAATTTGGCCTGAATGATATCGTTTTCTCTCTTCTCCCCCACTGCACGATGCAACATCCTCTGAATGACACCTATCACTTTTACTGGATCTGATTACTTTATTCTATTTTATTTAGCCTACTGGATTTTATTATTGAGTATTTGTATTTTATTTGGCCTATGCTTTATTTGGCCTATCCCCAGGTCCCGGTGGAGGGGAGGGGGAGTGGATGGGAGGAGAGCCCTCGCCCTCCGACTCAGTGGTTTCCACTGCTGTAAATAAAATAATTGTATGAGCACTCAATCTGTTTGTCAGTCAGCTCCACTGCTGCACGACCCGCCTGCACGACCACCAGCGCCTCATAGCGCACCAGCGCGGCTCCGCTCCCCGCATCTCCTGCGTGATGCCCGGCGTCCTGTGAGGAGGAGAGGACGGCCCCGTGCAGGGAGAGGAGAGAGGATGCCCCTATTAAATTAATCTTTTGCTTTGTCATTGTTTTTCATATTTTATTTAGAATTGTAGCCTAATTAAATATCCCCCTCTCTCTTTCTCATTCTTTCTTGCACTTAATGTAGGCTACACGGCATCTCGGACAGCTCCGCTGCCACAGACGGGGGAAACATTTGGAAATAATTCTAACTACTCTGCTTTGCAAACAGAAAATATAAATACAACAGACAATTCTGTAATGAATAGCTGTAATGAGAGTGGGGTTTGAAGAAGCGCTACACAAAAGTTTATCCAGTTTCTTTCTCTCTTTCTTTCTCTCTCCCTTTCTCTCACATTAAACGATATACATGCCTATAATGTCAATTATCTGAATGAAAATAATAATACATATTAATTAGGAATATTAGAAGCCTAGCTAATTTCGGGGGGGGGGGGGGTAATAAAACGTTGAGCTATATAAATACAAAGTTAATATTGCTAATCAAAATGTTCCAAAACGATTTTTTTATACATCAAATATGTGTAGTTAGACAGCTATCCCATTTGAAAAAGATCTGACAGATATAACTCTGCTGCTGTCTGGATGCTGCACATAAATGGGGATTATTATGATAGCCTAAACTAAATAAATGAAACTGTGCATTGCAGCTTCACCCAAAGCCTGAGAAGGGTTGCCACTGCATGCTGTAATCTTCCAATCTTATATTCTATTGTGTTCTAAACTATTTTTTTCTATATATTCTATTCTCCATTCACTATCCTGTCCCCGGCACTGAATAGACCTGCTTTTCAAAAGTGCAAGGCGCTAAATTTACGCCAGCTCGGAAGATATCAGTAGGCCGGTATTTAGCGCCGACACGCCCACTTTGGCCCATTCTGGGACTGCGCCACGCCCATTCGGCCTAAAGCGCATTTGGCAGCGTAAAGCCATAATGATATCGTCCCAAAACAGGCGCAAGGCGCGTTTTTTTGCGTTTAAGGCCCGTTTTAGCGCCGAAGGCCTGTGGGAGAATAGGGGCCTTACACCGTATTCATCTGTGTAAGGCCAGACTCTCTAAAATGTATGTTAATATTAATGACAAATGTGACCGTTGTCATATTGCAAAGGCAGACCTAGCACACATGTTCTGGCAGTGCCCTAAACTAGCAGGATTTTGGGCTGCAGTATTTGGAACCCTATCTGACGCGTTTCATATTGATCTTCAACCTCAAGCTGAATTGGCCATTTTCGGGATATCGAATGATGACACATCTCTGACAAAGTGTAAAAAAGATACAGTTGCTTTTGCCTCCCTAATAGCTAGAAGAAGGATTTTATTAGAGTGGAAATCTGCTGAACCACCCAAAGTCTCTGTCTGGCTTAGTGACTTGATGCTTTTCCTCAGGCTGGAAAAGATTATGGGCTCTATTCTCCCACAGGCCATCGGCGCTATTACGGGCCTTAACTGCAAAAAAACGTGCCTTGCGCCTGTTTCGGCAAGATAGCAATAGGCTTTAGGCTGCCAAATGCGCTTTAGGCCGAATGGGCGTGGCGCAGTCCCAAAGTGGGCGTGTCGGCGCTAAATACCAGCCTAGTGATATCTTGGGACCTGGCGTACATTTAGCGCTTTGCGCTTTTGAAAAGCAGGCCTATTCTGTGCCTTCACTGCCTCTTCTCTGTCACCCTTCTCTCTCTCTCTCTCTGAGTTCCCAGCATGCATTGTGTTTCTCCATTTCGCTACTAAATAGCAACCAAATGAGCCAAAATAGATATAAAAGGTAGTTCTAAATTAATGTGTAATGGTAACACAGCCTGCCATTGTCAACATTTCAATATTGGACCAAATAAAACATCGAAATGAAAACACCACCCTATGTGAAACATATATGTCCTCCTGGGCCTATATATACCCCTTGTCGAGTTAACGTGATTTAGAGAAGTAACAGCGGAACGCGCTTCGGAACGCGCTTCTAATGGCATCTGCTATACTGTGATGTCCCTCCAATAACTTGGCCTTATTTCACATTTAGTTTTACAATAAAAACACATTTATGCAATGACTTGACATAATGTAGGCTATATTTATGTGCATCATCCTTCCTGCAGCAGGCGAGAGAAAATGATATCTTTCTGGACAAACTTTCACCAATCTAATAGGCTATATTTTTCTAGCTGATGCATAGAACATTATTTTCACTTTGATATTGCTATAGTGTAGCGTATTTACATGCTTGCAGTATTTAAACTGCAGTTAGATTGGTTTGAGAAGCATCATAATATGGAATAATAGCCGATATATGGAGACAGACGGGATGAAGGGAGGTGGGGGGGGGGGGGGGATCAGAGGCTTGGGTTTCGTCTGGTTTTGCGGGACCAGTGGAATTGGAGCTAAAAAGGCAAGCGTGCCATTCGTTTATTGCACTTATCCAATGAGCATGACAGTGCATAATTTTACGCCTAAAAGGCGTGGTTGTAATGCTTTGGGCTGCATCTAGCGCCAGCACGACGATATCAAGTGCGCCTGTCCACGCCCACTGCTTTGATCTGCGCCTGCCGCTCGGCCTAGAAACTGCGCCGATGCAACGATAGGGCCCAAAGTATTCTAATAAGGGATCAACCAAAAGATTCCACCTAACCTGGGACCCTCTTATATCCCACTTCAAAAGATTAAAAACTCTTCCCTTAAATTGAACACTACAGTTGTTGCTCTTCTCTTCCTTTTTGTTTTCTTTTTTGTTTTGTTTTATCCATCTCTTGTTGGGTGTCATGATGATCTGAGGATGTCTAAATACTTTGACAGATCGCGGCTATATAGACGAACATCCATGCTGATGCTTCTGTCAGCCAATAATGTTGGTATGTAGATAGCATGTACCCCGGATCTCTATAAATATAGCAACAGAGCTTGGTCGGAGAATCAGAACCTTGATGTTCTTTGCAACCCTGTAATTTTTGTTGTTTTTTGTTTGTTTTTAATTGTCGCTGTCATTGTTATTTTTGTTGCTGTTGTTGGTTATCTATCTTCCTCTCTCTATAGTACACCTACCTCTACTATTTGATGTGTGACTGAGAGAACCTGCTAACTACACTTCAGTATTAGTTTGTTTTTGTCGTGGTGGTTTTGTTTGTCAGTTTATTTTTGGAAACCCAAAGCTTGTGAAAATATCAAACATGATGGGTGGGAATGGGAGGGGGTGGGGGGTCAAGGGAGGGAGAAAAGTTTTGATGTTACCTGTATATGATCTGACTACTCTAATAAAAACATTATATAAAAAAAAAATGTAACGTAAACATCTGTTATAGCTGATATAAGTTTGCAAGCATGGCCACATGGAGAGGACAACATAAAAATGACAAACAACATAAAACATACCGAAATAACGTTACTCACCTTTATTCCAGAACTGATATTTCAGCCAAGTCACTCGCTCAGCCCTGCTACAGACAGCTTTGTCTGGGATCCCTGTCTGTCTGTCTGTCTGTCTGTCTGCTGCGATATAGGGCTGTTTTTGTGTTGACAAGTATGGCACCCATCGAGGGAGTTTTAGGGGTTCCCAGCACAAGCGTGAATAATTTATTTTCATAATTCCATCGATAAGTAACACAATGCCAGAATGTTGGCCATGGGTGCCACACACTTTTCCCTAATAAAACATCGAATATCAGATGGGGGACCCTGATCAAATATTATTGAATTAGGGTCCATGTGGTCTAATTTGTTTTAGTTTAGGGGACCTTGGCATGACAAAGTTTGAGAACAGTGTATAAAGGCAGAGGCTTTGTTTATTGATTTTTTTTTAGCTATGTCTTTTTTTATTTAAATTCTTTATGTATTTATTTGTATTTATTCATTTATTTATATTTATGTATGCATTTATTTATTTTTATATTGTTTATTTATGTATTTATTTATCCATTTATTCATTTAGAGACTTTTAGTTTGAAAAGTACAGCTTAAACTGACAGAGCATACTAGCCAATCAGAAGCAAGGGTCGCTGAAGGCCTACCCACCAATGAAAACCACCTATTGAAAACGAAAAAAGGAAAAAAACAGAAAACGAGCTGAGTTTTTGTTTTTCCATTTTATAGGAAAAACGAAACAACGACCGTTTTCTGGTTTTTCCTTTTGTCAATTTAAACGAAAAATCAAACCGGCAAAACGTACCCTGCCCACAAACGAATCGCGCCAGGGTTCACTTGGAAGCGAACCGAGACCCACGTTTTCAAACGGACCAGAGTTCGTTTGTTTGTTCTGCCACAGAGTTCGTTTGCGCTTTCACACAACCCCACACGAACCGCACTATCCGAGGAAACGAACTCTGCCGTGGTTAAAGCGGACTAAACAGCTTATATGTGAAAGCGACCTCAGTTTAGGCTAAAGCATATCCCCATGTTGTGCCTAATTAATTAATATTACGCAGATGCTATTTGTACCCGGGTGTAAATAGACGATGTGACTATTTACACCCCGATTCACAGGGCCTAACATTTATTTTGCAAAGGGGGGGGATCCCCCCGGTTCCACCTTATTTGCTTCACATGAGGGGGATCTATAGACTTCGGGGTGGGGGAGGTGGGGGTAGGTTAGACTTTGGGGAGAGAGGATCAGGGGGTCCGGTGTCTTGTCCTTGTCTTGTCAGTGTGCAGGCAATAAATATTAGAATTTGAAATATCAAAGTTATTGGAGTGCTATCTTGGAGTAATTCCTTTCTGTGACGTTTTTTTTATATATTATATCCTCATTCTAAGCTCGCCCTTACTGTAATTAGACGTTTAATTCATTATAGGCTATAACATGCACATGTAAAAATATTTCTTTAATAGGTAGGGATGTGTGAGAATTTAATTCTAGCCTATTTCAATAGGGTGACTTGAGGTATTATGGGACACTTTTTGACTTTTCGCCTTGTGGAAACTTTCTTGCCATGAATTTAAAAAAATAGCCCAACACATGATACATTTCTGTAATAGCCAAGATGTTACCTAACCATCTGAGGTGGAATGAAGGTTAGATCATATTCCAAGGAGGCATGGCATACCCTTTTGTGTAAACTGACCCAAAATCCCCTTTTTCATGATGGATGATGGATTTAGGCTAGTCTAAGCATTTACTGCACAATTTAATTCATACTTTGATATAATGTTACATGCACATCTTCCTTTTGCTGTTCATCTTTATAAATTAAGACTCCATGTTCATTTAAACTGTTTTATTTAATGTTTAAAACTCTGTAAACAATTCAAACAACAATCGGCCTTCCCTCACTCCCATCCCCTCACTAGGATGATTTAAATTGAGGGTTAGGATTAGGATGATTAAATTGAGGGTTGGGGTTAGGGTTAGGATGATTAAGTTGAGGGGTGGGGTTAGGGTTAGGATGATTAAGTTGAGGGTTAGGGTTAGGATGAGTATGTTGACGGTTGGGGTTAGGGTTAGGATGATTCAATTGAGAGTTGGGGTTAGGTTTAGGATGATTCAGTTGAGGGGTGGAGTTAGGGTTAGGATGATTAAGTTGAGGGTTCGGGTTAGGATGAGTATGTTAACGGTTGAGGTTAGGGTTAGGATGATTAAATTGAGGGTTGTGGCTGAGTGATTAAGTTGAGGTTTGGGGGTAGGGTTAGGATGATTAAGTTGAGGGTTGGGGTTAGGATGATTAAGTTGAGGATTGGGGTAAGGATGATTAAGTTGAGGGTTGGGGTTAGGGTTAGGATTATTAAATTGAGGGTTGGGGTTAAGGTTAGGATGATTAATTTGAAGGTCGGGCTGGGATGATTATGTTTAGGGTTGGGGTTAGGGTTAGGATGATTAAGTTGAGTCTATTAACCAATTGAACTGGTCAGTTTTTTTGCCTGCCTATTTGTTAGTAACCACTAATCTATTCTAGAGAATAAACAATGGTTCTCTATTGCAAGGTTGATCATTTTGTTCATTAGCAAAGCCTTTTAGCACTGTCCCATAATACCAAAACATACTGTCCCATAATACCAAACCGTGTTTGGTATGGGACAAAATTTAAACAACCTGATTCCAAAAATAAAAACAAAATAAAATATTTGTTTTATTATTTTGTTGCAAAAGTACATCATATTCATGTTTCCATCAAAGGTTTGTGTAATATATTAGCTATGAGAATTTTATGACCTGTCCTTTATACGAGCGCTGCAGAGCGCATGTGAGAAGGAGGGAGAGAGAGAGAAAGAGAGGGAGAGTGAGGGAGACACATCGCAATGTGCAACCATGTGCGCAACTGCTGCTGCTGCTGCTCTGGAGGACATGTGGGGACTGCAGCCAGTCAGTGTTATAATTGGTGTGAGAATTGTTTGGGCAGAGTGAGCGCGTGAGATTGAAAGTGAAAGAGTTGGCAACCCTGGCGTAATGATGTATCCAAGGATTTCCCCTGCACTGCGCTGCGCAGCACGGAGAATATTGGAGCACTCAAGCGCAGCGAGGTATTTTTGAACTAAAGGCGCTGACAGGGTTCCGCGCAGCTTTGACTTGGAGCCTTGCCGCAGACTAGCTGCGACAGCGAGACTGCATACTCGAACGTAACTTGGCGCGTTGGCTGCAGTTCACCTCCAAAACACTAGGGGCCCTATCGTCGTACGGCGCTATCGTTTGCACACCTCTTATGCTATCTTCCCTGCGTCTTAAGCTATCGTCTGCCTCCACCATCCAGTTTTGCGCTGGAATCTAAGTGCAGACACAGGTGTAGGCATGGCCCAGGCGTGTCCACTGGCCTTTCCACGCCTCTTAGCCTATCATCTGCCTTCAGCAAGTGTCATTGCAGTGCAGGAAATCCTCGCTTGGATACATTACGCATGGCATGGGATGTCCATCTCTCTCCAAAACCTCACGCACGCACACACTCCCTCACCTCTTCAAAATGCCACATTTATTTTCAACTATAGCCTACATTGCAGAAAAACACACACCTTGATTTGAAAATGAGAATTTGTTTGTCATGGTTTTATTAGGCTACATAATTCCTGACCATACAGGTCTGTGGTGTTAGGTGTAGGCTATAACAGTAGGCTAGATTACTTTTGAGTCACTTTTGTGCCAGTACAGTAACCTCTTTCCCTGCAATTACACGCATGCAAGACCAGCTTCTCCACAGCGCGGATGGCGTGACCGCAGTCAATGGGCTCTATTGTTGCATCGGCCTATAAACTGCGTTTAGTGCCAGGCACAGGCCAGATTAGTTGGTGTGGACCAGCGCACTTGATATCTTGGTGTCGGTGCAACAGGTGGCCTTAATCATTATAACCACGCCTTTTAAGCGTACACTTATGCACTATCTGCTCATTGGGGAACTGCAGTAAACGAATCACATGCTTCACTTTTCAGCTCCAATTCCACGGAGCGATCCAGTCCGGCTTCAGAAAAGCCGAGGGCTCTGATCTCCCCCCCTCCCTTTTATCCCCTCTGTCTGTCTCCATATATAGGCTATTATTCCATATTATTCTCAAACCAATCTAACTGCAGTTTAAATACTGCAAGCATGTAAATACGCTACACTATAGCAAGATCAAAGTGAAAAGAATGTTCTAAACGCATCAGCTAGAAAAATATAGCCTATCCCTATGATGAGATTAATTAGATTGGTGAAAGTTTGTCCAGAATGATATCGTTTTCTCTCCCCTGCTGCACAGGTAGGATGATGCACATAAATATAGCCTACATTATGTAAAGTCATTGCAGAAATGTGTTTTTATTGTAAAACTAAATGTGAAGTAGGGCCAATTTATTGGAACAGACATCACAGTATAGCACATGACAGTAGAACCGCGTTACGCTGTCACTTATTTAAATCACATTAAATCTACCAGGGATATATATAGGCCCAGGATGACATATATGTTTCACATAGGGTTGTGTTTGGATTTCGCGATTTTATTTTGTCCAATATTGAAATGTTCTACAATAGCATGTTGTGGGAACATTACACATTATTTAGATCTATTTCCATGTACCTTTCTATCTATTTAGGCTAATTTCGATGCCATTTATTATCGAAATGTATTAGCCCAATGCATGCTGGGAGATTTCACATGTCTGGCTGTTGCAGGGAAGCCAGGCAGTGAATGTTTGCCCAGAATGATCTCGTTTTCGCTCGCCTTCACTGCACAGGTAGGATGATGCAATAGCCTCTGAATGTCACGGGCTCAAAACTGTCATGTTAGAAAAAACTGTCATGTTAGAAAAAACTGTCATGTTAGAAAAAACTGTCATGTTGTTATACTATGTACGGTATAAAAACTTATTTTTTCGGAGAGAGAACCGGCAAACTTTTTTTCAAGCAGTCCGTATTGTGCCTGTCAGACTGATGAGTAAGAGAGAGGGAGTGACACAGAGAGAAGGGGCACATAGGAGAGGCAGAGGAGCGCTCCGCGCAACGGCGCACTGAATAGGCCTGGTTTTCAAAAGCGCAAAACGCGGCAACCCTTTGATATGTGTTTCAAATGGATATTGTTCCATCACCCAGCAAGCACAAAACGTTTTTTCAACGTTGACTTTTAGTTTAAATTTGGGTGATATTGTGTTTGAACGTCTAAGACCTAATTTCACCCTCTTTTCAACCGGCTAAAATGGGGTTACAAAGTCAATGTGTCAAAAAACACAATTTGGTTAATCATATTGTTAAAACATTTGTTGTAGCTTGATATAGAGGCAATATTGATACTGTGTGAATTGGCATTTGTCCAATTTATTGTGTAACTGAGAGTTGAAATCTGGTCTACCTACACGAACACTACATTTCAACGCACTTTATGTCACATGAAATATCATAAATACGGGACTATGTGCTGCCAGCAAAAAGCTTCCTGGACACAACTATGGTTAATACTTTAGCACAATACTATAAAATAATGAATTGAGTTCCTGCAGCAACACACATGCACAAGTACTTGCTAGCTGTGACTGTGACTGACTAGACAAAAGCAAGTCTGCAGCACCGGTCTGCACCAAGTGCAGAACGAGGTGCTCTGGGCATGCTATGTTATTGTAACAGACTGCATAGGCTACAAGGCTCTGTGTCCCCCCTGAGTTGCCGGTGTTAAATTAAGTTATAACCTCTGAAGCCCTCCAGCCTACAGACTACATAGACGCACACACACAGTCAACATAATATTAGTCTCTTACATAATATAATAGTCTGATACACATGATATAGAATACACCTGTCCAATGATCGTTTAGTCTGTGGTATCATGCAATCGTGTACGAGATAGGGATAGAGTAGGCTATATATATGCCTGGCACCCCATTACTTTTCAGTGAATGTATAGCTCAGTTGATAGACCATCGTGGCCTCAATGCCAGAGGTCAGGGGTTCACCCCCCGTGTGAGGTGCTGCAGTTTTACTTTAACTCATTGAGTGCCAGCCACTTTTGGAGAACGGAAGCTCCCAGTGCCAGAGTTTCAGAGCGTTTTCAGTGATTTCTCGAGGCCCACAGAATATTGTGTGATATTACTATGTAAACACCGAACACACACAAAGAACGAGGAGACCCTGTTCTATCATCTGCAAAAGAAAGTTTATTGATACCATTTTCCGTTCTTTAGTTATGAGCCGGAGAAGATAGGCTGTTTTGAGCAAAAAGACAGTTTTCAAATTATAAGCTGAGATATTCAGCCTTTTGTGAAATGCAGCATTTCAAGCACATTCACTGACTCTAGCTAATATTTTTGATGTAGTGACGTGGTGTAGTTCTGTGCAGCCTGCGTGCCCCACCCCCTTCTCCCCCCCTGAGCTGCAAACCCCACACGCACCCAGTCTATTTTCGGAGCTTCCGTTTTTGCGCCGGGCGGCTGACGGCGGCTCCCGGCCGTCTCCCAGCGCGACAAGGAAATGCCAAACGGGACTGCAGGAAAAGGTTTGGCCGTTCGGCGTCGGGTGCTGCCTTTCTGGCGGGTAATCGTGTGGAGAAACTATATGCAGACAGACAGACAGAGGCAGAGGAGCTCAGTTGTGGGCGCGGATTGACTGATGTTCGCAGCCAACTGTCAGCTGCAGACAGAGCAATCTATATGGCTCTGGCTGCAGCATGCATCGGTTTCTCTTTGATCACGGCTTTCTCCTGCAGTTTTCCGGACCTTTCTGTAATCTGGAGAGCACTGTCGCCACCTAAGGGTTCTGTAAAATAGGTTAGACACATTCAATAGCTCCCATATTGTAAGGCGATGTAAGAGGCTTAGATCGACATCCCCCCGTCAAAAAACGCAATTGACGAACATGTTCGTCCTTGGCACTCTACGTTACTAAACGAAATGACGAACATGTTCGTCATTTCGTCATGTTCGTCAACTAAAACCGAGGCCTTGCTCATCGGCTCCAAAAACACCCTCTCAAAAGCTCATAACACCACCACCCCAAACATCATCATTGACAGTTTCCCTGTTCCCTTCTCCACCCAAGTCAACAGCCTCAGCATCATTCTGGACAGCACCCTTTCCTTTGCACCCCACATAAAAAACATCACCCGGTCTGCTTTCTTCCACATCCGCAACATCTCCAGACTCCGCCCATCCCTGTCCCAATACAGCACCAAAGTCCTCATCCACACATTTCTTACATCCCAGATTGATTACTGCAACTCTCTTCTCTCTGGCCTACCCAGCAAATTGCTCAACAGACTCCAAATGCCTGGATCATCACCCGCACTAAATCATCTGACCACCCTGTTCTCATTCAACTCCACTGGCTTCCCATTCACTACCGGATTGACTTTAAAAACCTTCTGCTCACTTACAAAGCCCTACACAACCTAGCACCCACCCATCTCTCTGACCTCCAGGAATACACCCCTTCCCGCTCCCTACGCTCTTCCTCAGCTGGCCTCCTGACCGTCCCCACCTCTCGCCTCAGTACCATGGGTGCTAGGGCCTTCAGCTGCTCTGCACCCAGACTCTGGAACTGCTTGCCCCCACACATCCAACAGTCTGACTTCATCAGCACATTCAAATCCCACCTCAAAACCCACCTGTACAAATTGGCCTACTCACTTTAATCATATACAGCACTTAATCTGTTATTCGCCTGCCGTGTTTATCTCCTGTCTTTTCTTATATGTACGCTCATCGTATTTTAATGATGCTGGTGTTTGCCATGCCTGTTGTTTTTTTTTTTTTTTTATGTTTTTTTCCCGATTTTTTTATCCCATTTTTATCCCCCGTTTAGTGCTCATTTGAATTACTCAATCCTGGTTGCTACTCCATCCTCTGCCGATCTGGGGAGAGCCGAGACTGATTCCATGCATCCTCCGAGACATGGGCAGTCAAGTCAGCTGCTTCTTTTCACCTGCCCGAGGAAGCTTCACCGGTAGGACATAGCACGTGGGAGGTTCACGCTATTCCAACCAGTTCCCCTCCCTCTGAACAGGCGCCCTTAACGATCAGAGGAGGAACCATATAAGCAACCAGGATGTTGCATGTTTTTGTGAAGGGGGTTCCTATATGAAGGAGACCCCCGGGAGGCATGGGGAGAACATGCAAACTCCACACAGAAAGGCCATTTTGCCGACCCCCACCCGGGTGGTGGGCACTCAATGAGTTAACTTATGGGCCACAGTACCCATCTGACCTGAACCACTACTGTCCCAACTCCAACCTCCCCTTCATCTCCAAAACTCTTGAGAGGGTGATTGCCGCCCAACTCCAGTCCCACCTCGACTCAAACAACCTCCACGAACCATTTCAATATGGTTTCCGCCCTAATCACAGCACTGAAACAGCCCTGGTAAAAATAACTAACGACCTCCTCCGTGCAGCTGACTCTGGACTCCTCACCATCCTCATCCTCCTTGACCTCTCCACTGCTTTCGATACCATCTCCCACCCACTACTTCTGGAGCACCTGGCGAACATTGGAATCACTGGTGTTGCAATTCCCTGGTTTGCATCCTACCTCACCGACAGACAACAGTTTGTCCAACTAGGGAACCACACATCCGGGTGTTCTGCCGTTTGACCCAGGGGTCAGTATTGGGTCGACTCCTATTCATCACCTACCTCCTCCCCCTGGGTAAAATCCTCCAAAACCATGGTGTCCGGTTTCACTGCTACTCCGATGATACCCAGGTCTATATCTCCACCAAACCCACCACCACTCTTCCTCCCACCTCCCTCACTGCCTGCCTCCAGGACATCAGGAGCTGGATGAGCAGGAAGTTCCTGAAGTTAAACGGCAGTAAAACCGAGGCCTTGCTCATCGGCTCCAAAAACACCCTCTCAAAAGCTCATAACACCACCACCCCAAACATCATCATTGACAGTTTCCCTGTTCCCTTCTCCACCCAAGTCAACAGCCTCAGCATCATTCTGGACAGCACCCTTTCCTTTGCACCCCACATAAAAAACATCACCCGGTCTGCTTTCTTCCACATCCGCAACATCTCCAGACTCCGCCCATCCCTGTCCCAATACAGCACCAAAGTCCTCATCCACACATTTCTTACATCCCAGATTGATTACTGCAACTCTCTTCTCTCTGGCCTACCCAGCAAATTGCTCAACAGACTCCAAATGCCTGGATCATCACCCGCACTAAATCATCTGACCACCCTGTTCTCATTCAACTCCACTGGCTTCCCATTCACTACCGGATTGACTTTAAAAACCTTCTGCTCACTTACAAAGCCCTACACAACCTAGCACCCACCCATCTCTCTGACCTCCAGGAATACACCCCTTCCCGCTCCCTACGCTCTTCCTCAGCTGGCCTCCTGACCGTCCCCACCTCTCGCCTCAGTACCATGGGTGCTAGGGCCTTCAGCTGCTCTGCACCCAGACTCTGGAACTGCTTGCCCCCACACATCCAACAGTCTGACTTCATCAGCACATTCAAATCCCACCTCAAAACCCACCTGTACAAATTGGCCTACTCACTTTAATCATATACAGCACTTAATCTGTTATTCGCCTGCCGTGTTTATCTCCTGTCTTTTCTTATATGTACGCTCATCGTATTTTAATGATGCTGGTGTTTGCCATGCCTGTTGTTTTTATTTATTTTTTATGTTTTTTTCCCGATTTTTTTATCCCATTTTTATCCCCCGTTTAGTGCTCATTTGAATTACTCAATCCTGGTTGCTACTCCATCCTCTGCCGATCTGGGGAGAGCCGAGACTGATTCCATGCATCCTCCGAGACATGGGCAGTCAAGTCAGCTGCTTCTTTTCACCTGACCGAGGAAGCTTCACCGGTAGGACATAGCACGTGGGAGGTTCACGCTATTCCAACCAGTTCCCCTCCCTCTGAACAGGCGCCCTTAACGATCAGAGGAGGAACCATATAAGCAACCAGGATGTTGCATGTTTTTGTGAAGGGGGTTCCTATATGAAGGAGACCCCCGGGAGGCATGGGGAGAACATGCAAACTCCACACAGAAAGGCCATTTTGCCGACCCCCACCCGGGTGGTGGGCACTCAATGAGTTAACTTATGGGCCACAGTACCCATCTGACCTGAACCACTACTGTCCCAACTCCAACCTCCCCTTCATCTCCAAAACTCTTGAGAGGGTGATTGCCGCCCAACTCCAGTCCCACCTCGACTCAAACAACCTCCACGAACCATTTCAATATGGTTTCCGCCCTAATCACAGCACTGAAACAGCCCTGGTAAAAATAACTAACGACCTCCTCCGTGCAGCTGACTCTGGACTCCTCACCATCCTCATCCTCCTTGACCTCTCCACTGCTTTCGATACCATCTCCCACCCACTACTTCTGGAGCACCTGGCGAACATTGGAATCACTGGTGTTGCAATTCCCTGGTTTGCATCCTACCTCACCGACAGACAACAGTTTGTCCAACTAGGGAACCACACATCCGGGTGTTCTGCCGTTTGACCCAGGGGTCAGTATTGGGTCGACTCCTATTCATCACCTACCTCCTCCCCCTGGGTAAAATCCTCCAAAACCATGGTGTCCGGTTTCACTGCTACTCCGATGATACCCAGGTCTATATCTCCACCAAACCCACCACCACTCTTCCTCCCACCTCCCTCACTGCCTGCCTCCAGGACATCAGGAGCTGGATGAGCAGGAAGTTCCTGAAGTTAAACGGCAGTAAAACCGAGGCCTTGCTCATCGGCTCCAAAAACACCCTCTCAAAAGCTCATAACACCACCACCCCAAACATCATCATTGACAGTTTCCCTGTTCCCTTCTCCACCCAAGTCAACAGCCTCAGCATCATTCTGGACAGCACCCTTTCCTTTGCACCCCACATAAAAAACATCACCCGGTCTGCTTTCTTCCACATCCGCAACATCTCCAGACTCCGCCCATCCCTGTCCCAATACAGCACCAAAGTCCTCATCCACACATTTCTTACATCCCAGATTGATTACTGCAACTCTCTTCTCTCTGGCCTACCCAGCAAATTGCTCAACAGACTCCAAATGCCTGGATCATCACCCGCACTAAATCATCTGACCACCCTGTTCTCATTCAACTCCACTGGCTTCCCATTCACTACCGGATTGACTTTAAAAACCTTCTGCTCACTTACAAAGCCCTACACAACCTAGCACCCACCCATCTCTCTGACCTCCAGGAATACACCCCTTCCCGCTCCCTACGCTCTTCCTCAGCTGGCCTCCTGACCGTCCCCACCTCTCGCCTCAGTACCATGGGTGCTAGGGCCTTCAGCTGCTCTGCACCCAGACTCTGGAACTGCTTGCCCCCACACATCCAACAGTCTGACTTCATCAGCACATTCAAATCCCACCTCAAAACCCACCTGTACAAATTGGCCTACTCACTTTAATCATATACAGCACTTAATCTGTTATTCGCCTGCCGTGTTTATCTCCTGTCTTTTCTTATATGTACGCTCATCGTATTTTAATGATGCTGGTGTTTGCCATGCCTGTTGTTTTTATTTTTTTTTAATGTTTTTTTCCCGATTTTTTTATCCCATTTTTATCCCCCGTTTAGTGCTCATTTGAATTACTCAATCCTGGTTGCTACTCCATCCTCTGCCGATCTGGGGAGAGCCGAGACTGATTCCATGCATCCTCCGAGACATGGGCAGTCAAGTCAGCTGCTTCTTTTCACCTGCCCGAGGAAGCTTCACCGGTAGGACATAGCACGTGGGAGGTTCACGCTATTCCAACCAGTTCCCCTCCCTCTGAACAGGCGCCCTTAACGATCAGAGGAGGAACCATATAAGCAACCAGGATGTTGCATGTTTTTGTGAAGGGGGTTCCTATATGAAGGAGACCCCCGGGAGGCATGGGGAGAACATGCAAACTCCACACAGAAAGGCCATTTTGCCGACCCCCACCCGGGTGGTGGGCACTCGAGGACATGCGGACGGGCACGCATTCCTTCAGTGTTCACATCGGCCCAGGTGGGAATCGAACCCACAACCTTCGAGCTGTGAGGCGATAGTGCTTACCACTGCACCACCGTACCTCCCTATGCCTGTTGTTTTTATGTATGATCTTTTAGAATGGTATGTCTCTTATGCACTGTACAATGACCTTGGGTGTTTTGAAAGGTGTCATCAAATAAAATTATTATTATTAGAAGTATACCACTTATCCCCCCATTCGGAATTTTGACTGTTTCAGAGAAAAGGCAGGGCTATGTCTAAAGAAATCTCATTTACAATAGAACGGTACCAGATATCTCCATACAACTACTGGTTAGTGTTCAATAGCACCCTAGACAATTCAGTAATGGTATATTTTTCAGGGATTTCTGTTTTTCTGATAAATGAGAGAAAAGTGATGGAGTCCTGTTTCTATCACCACAAAGTACAATTTCCGCCTAAACTAAAGCTATATTTACAGGACTATAATTCATGATCTTTTTAGGTAAATAATTTTCTGACTATTTGGTGATGTAGGGCAGCCACCTGGTTCATACCTCAGCAAATCTGATGAGGAAAAGAGTGAGCATTCTCAAGGTATGAGCTTTTTTGTCACCTTTACCCTATTCGGACTGGCCTAATTTGGCTCTTTTTCAGGGATTGGGGTAGTTCTAAAGAACAGCCAAAAAAACATTTTTTCCCCAAAAATAAAATTTGCCAAGAATCAATTTCATTAATGGGAGACCCTAAAGATAAGAAAAAACATTGTTGGCATTTGTTCTACCTCGGGTAGGGGTATCTCAAAATCTGAGGGCCCTTTCTAGACTATAAGTGTAATATCAGGATGGTCAGTAAGTATATGGTTACACTATTGACTTTTAGTAAAATGCCTACATTGATATGATCGTATTATAGAAAATACACATCACTAGAATAAAGTAACGAAGACACACATTTTCAGAACTTGCCAGATATTGCAACTTCCTTGCTCTCCTTTTTGTTTGGTCCCTGTAACCTAACGTTAGCACAAGCATCAGCTAACCTTAGCTGTTTGTTTGTCACCAAGCCTGTGCTGCTAGCTGATGTTATGTTTTGTACGTTCAGCAACTGCGTCAGCTGTGCAGGGAGCCAGGAGGGACTATTTTATTATGCGGAACATTATGATTAATTAATAAAAGCCATTTAAATTGGAGTTGTCTATTACTTTCATATTGCCATACTTGGTAACCATTTTTTAAAAGCAATAACTCACTTCAGGCCGTGATATTATGCTCCTTATACCACACTAAGGGTGTTTTCACCCTCCTCCCGAGAAGCACGACCCTTAGGTGTGGTATAATGAGTATATACCACGGCCTGTCGTGAGCTATTGCTTAATTGTTGCCTGTCTGCTGCTGAATGCACAACAAACACAAGGAATACCTTTCTGATATTGAGTTGCAGCCCCTTTGTCTGAAGGCAACCTGCTCCCCTCACCAGTGTTGCAAACTCTTTTCTAAGAAAAGGTGCTATTGGCTGCTCAGAAAGGCGCTAGAAAATGACGTCACAATTTGCATATCAAATCATGCTTAAAAAACACCTTGGCGTAGCCGTTGTAATCATTGACTGTACGGTTGTAAAGTAAACAAGTAAACCCTATCCTGCTGCTCTCTCAGCAGAGGAAAGAGTCTCGACTGCAGCGCTGTGTGTGTCAAGAGAGGCAGAGATGAGGAGAGAGTGAGAAAACCCAGCAGCAGCCGCACCAATTTAAACGCAAAATCTGTTCAATTCAACACATTTACATTGCTCCCCCTGTTCAGCAAAAGGCGCCAGATTTGACGCTAGGCACATTTTGGAAATAAAGGCTCTAGGGGGTCTGAAAAGTAGCTGAATATAGCGCCAAAAGCGATAAGTTGGCAATGCTGTCCCTCACCTTCGGTCACATCTCCCTTCAAGATCATTAGAATTAGCATGTGAAATAAATAAAGGATTGTAGCTGGGCTGATCATCTCATGGAAAGAGCAGGTGGTGGTGATATTGTAGACTCTGTGTATTTGCCATCATAGACTGTATGAATGTGTGGAATTGAACATAGCCACCGTGACATCAACCATTGGTTTGTGGACTCCCATTTTGTGTGACTCCAATTTTAAACCGGTCCACGGTGCAAAAAAAAAGGTTGGGAACCCCTGCCATAGACTGTATAAATGGGTGTCACATATATAAATTCACCCCCATACAGTTGTCATGAATGGGGAAGTTAGCTATAGAGACTTTTTTTTAAACCAGGCTGTAAACATGTTTATTTCTGTTGTAAAGTTGGGCATTTTAATTTGGGGGTCTATTGGAATGGACTTGCTTTTGCAGCAAGCCTCAAGTGGCCATTCGAGGAACTGCAGTTTTTGGCACTTCCGCGATGGCTTCATTTTTAATTTATTTTTTACCCCAAGCTTGCCACTTGGTATGTGCACATACAATCGTATATGCATGTATCAGAATCAGAATCAGAATCAGAATCAGAAAGACTTTAATGATCCCCAGGGGGAAATTGGGACAAGTTACAGTAGCTCGCTCACAGAACACACATAGCATGAAGTAAACAATAGTAAATGCAAAATAAGAAGAATAAGAACACAACATAGCATAGAATAAACAGTAGTAAATGCGATAGAAGCAAAAATAAGTAGAATACGTCTAAGTGAGCAAAATATGTAGAGTAAGTATACATTACGTGCAATTATCTTTATTGCACACCGGACTTATATTAAGTCGGCTTGCCCTATACGTTACACGTGGCTCAGCCAGGCACAGTCTCAGGGAGACTGAAGCCACTTCTTAACATGCAGTGGAATCCATATTATAACCTGCTCCTAGCCGGTTGGCCTGCATGTTAAACAACAATTAGCCGGCCTACGCGCACTCCCGCGAGTCCGTTTCTTATTCACCTCGCTCGCCGGTGTAAGATCCGGATTAGCGCAAAAGGAGCTGCAGTTAAACAGTGGCAGGTCATTATCCGCAGATACGGGTGTGGCTCTTCGTGACTCACTTCACTTCACTTCACATTCACTAGTTTTTCCACCCCCTGTATGTTGAGTGTTGGTGAAAAATAAAAATATAGCAGACGTTTTCGTTAGTGTAGAGCGCCGTTTAAAAGCCACACAAGCAGCATCAGTCCCGCCGGCCAGCGCTGGACCCGCTGTGAGGAAACACACAGGAGGAAACTGAAATGTCAAAACAGACATCCCTTGCTAGGCCAGTCCTTTTTTTTATCGAGAGCATGCAACAAGTAGCCTACTTCAGGCAAGCAAGACGGCAGGAAAGAAACAGAAGCGTGCCTGCCGCCGTCAAAAGCGAAAGCGACCCGACGTAGGCTGTTAATTTAGCGGAGGTAAAAAGCCTTTTTACCTACTTGGGCGAATCAATCAATTAATCAATCAATCAATGGCTCGCGCTTGGTTCATATGATGAGAAGATGAATCAAAATGCTTACCACAAATAAAGCCACATGAGAGCCGAGAACCAGTGCAGGAGAGCTGCCGCGCAGGTGCCAGGTGAGTGGGAGAGATTAAGGTGCCTACGTAGCCTATTGCTGGGGATTCAAGTTGTGCGCTGTCGCACTTATTACTTTTAGCTAACACTACGTTGTTTTTTCATCAAGGCAATGTCCAGAAGATATGGGTTCATGAGTTTCTGCAAATGCAGATAGATAGGCTACAGTAGGAGCATGCATGCATGTTGTCTGTTTCAATAACGAAAGCGTCCTTTACCGAGAACGATGTGCCGACCAATTAAATATTCTTGCTGCGAAATCGGCCTCTTAATGACAGCACTGGAATAAATAAGATCGACTACGACTATAGAGGCTATAAAGAATGGACTATACAGAAATAAATGGATTCAAAACGTTTATTTAGGAAACATAGTGGCCGGTAAATATTCGATAGGACCGGAATTTTGGAACATTACCGGCTGCACTGGCCATCTGGGAAAATGTCTAGCAGAACCCCTGGTTTGATTACAAATTCGCTAAAGCTGTTTCCTATCACATTTCTTGTTTTCGATACATGAAAAAAGTAGAGACGGCTTTGCCCCTTCTTGATGCCCCTTCTTGTAGAGTGCATCAGAGTTCTTAGCCCAGTCTAGTTTATTGTCAATGTACACTCCAAGGTACTTGTAATCCTCCACTATGTCAACACTGACCCCGTGGATTGAAACAGGGGTCACCGGAGCCTTGACCGTCCTCAGGTCCACCACCAGCTCCTTTGTCTTTGACACGTTGAGCTGCAGGTGCATGTTCTGCTCACACCATGTGACAAAGTTCGCAACCACATCCCGATACTCATCGTCGTCGCCATCTTTGATACATCC
Source organism: Poromitra crassiceps (assembly GCF_964638095.1). NCBI lineage: Eukaryota > Metazoa > Chordata > Actinopteri > Beryciformes > Melamphaidae > Poromitra > Poromitra crassiceps. Next base: position 22,452,474 of record NC_139623.1, on the reverse strand, counting down.
CACTATCGCAGAGTCGTCAGAGAACTTCTGAAGGTGGCAAGACTGTCTGGTAGGTGAAGTCCGTGGTGTAGATGGTGAAGAAGAAGGGAGAGAAGACCCTGTGGTGCTCCCGTATTGCTGACCACTCTGTCTGACACACAGTTCTGCAGGCGCACATACTGTGGTCTGCCCGACAGGTAGTCCACAATCCAGGCCACCAGGGGGGCATCCACCCGCATCGTCGTCAGCTTCTCACCCAGTAGAGCCGGCCTGATGGTGTTGAAAGCACTGGAGAAGTCGAAGAACATGACTCTCACAGTGCTGGCCGGGTTGTCAAGGTGGGCGTAGGCGCGGTTGGTCAGGTAGATGACAGCGTCCTCCACTCCCAGTCGGGGCTGGTAGGCGAACTGGAGGGGGTCAAGGGATGGTTTGACCATAGGCCTGAGCTGCTCCAGGACGAGTTTCTCCAGGGTCTTCATGATGTGGGACGTCAAAGCTACCGGCCTGTAGTCATTGGAGCCACTGGGTCTTGGCTTTTTAGGTACAGGAACGATACAGGACATTTTCCACATCACGGGGACCTTTTGGAAACTCATGCTCTTGTTGAAGATCAGCTGTAGCACATCACACAGCTGGGGGGCACAGGCTTTGAGCACCATGGGGCTGACACCATCCGGGCCAGCTGCTTTCCTTGTGTGTAGCCTCATACGCTGATTCCTCACCTGGTCTGCTGTGATGGTCAGCGTGGGTGGGGGGGGGGGGGGGGGTGGCATCATCAGCTCTGAAGCCCTTTGGTGGGGGGGAGGGGGGTGTCTCGTCTCTGGGTGACGGGGTATGGCCTGGGGGATGAGGGGGAGGGGAAGGTGATACTTCTGGAGGGCCATCAGCCAGGGCCAGAGCCACATGGAGAGGGAGGTGGGGGGAGAGCCGTGTGGTGGGGGCTGCTGTTTGTATGCTGCAGTCAGGAGAGTCGGGGGAGGGGGCCCCCGGGCCAGCTGCATCAAATCTATTGAAGAACAGATTCAATTAATTGGCCCGATCAATCCCCCCCTCCACCCCCCCGCCACCAGCCCTATTGAAACCCGTAATGGCTTTCACACCCCTCCATAGCTCTCTCATGTTGTTCTCCTGGAGCTTCGCCTCTAGCTTCGCCCTGTAGCCCTCCTTTGCCACTTTCAGCTCCCTCTGGATGGCTCTGATCCTATCTGTATCCCCCGACCTAAATGCTCTTTTCTTGGCGTTCAGGATGGCCTTGATGTCTTTAGTTACCCACAGCTTGTTATTAGGGTAACATTTTATTTCCTTAGTGGGTATGTTGCAATCCACATAGAAGATAATGTAGTCAGTAATGCACTCTGTCAATATCCTCGCCATGTGGCTCACAGAGTGCCTGCCAGTCTGTCACCTCAAAACAGGCTCTAAGAGCCTCCGTTCCTTCATCTGACCATACCCTCACTGTCCTGGAGGTCACAGGCAGTTTTTTTACCATCTGGGTATATCTGGATCTGAGGTAGACCAGATTGTTATCAGAGCGGCCAAGCGGGGGGAGGAGTGACAAGGAGTAGGCATCATTCACGTTTGCATACAGCAAGTCTATTGTTCTGTCGCCCCTCGCTCACAGAACACACATAGCATGAAGTAAACAATAGTAAATGCAAAATAAGAAGAATAAGAACACAACATAGCATAGAATAAACAGTAGTAAATGCGATAGAAGCAAAAATAAGTAGAATACGTCTAAGTGAGCAAAATATGTAGAGTAAGTATACATCACGTGCAATTATCTTTATTGCACACCGGACTTATATTAACTCATTGAGTGCCAGCCACTTTTGGAGAACGGATGCTCCCAGTGCCAGAGTTTTCAGAGCGTTTTCAGTGATTTCTCGAGGCCCACAGAATATTGTGTGATATTACTATGTAAACACCGAACACGCACAAGAACGAGCTGGCTCTATTGTATCATCAGCAAAAAAAAGTTTATTGATACCATTTTCCGTTCTTTAGTTATGAGCCGGAGAAGATAGGTTGTTTTCAGCGTTTTCAGGCTTTTCAAATTATTAGCTGAGATAATCCGCCTTTTGTGAAATGCAGCATTTCAAGCACATTCACTGAGTCTGAAGATAATATTTTCTGATGTAGTGACATAGTTGTTGTGTGATGCCCTGCGTGCACCACCCCCCTCCCCCCCTCCCCCCGTAAACTCCTCCCCACACTGCACACAGCCTCACGCAACCATTATATTTTCGGAGTGCTGCGTTTGTGTGCTGCTGTCGGCTCTCAGCGCCACAGCAGGGAAGAGCCAACCCGGATTGCTGAATGGTTTGGCGTCAGGGGCTGCTTTCCTGGCTGCTAATCGGGTGGAGAAACTATACAGACAGACAGACAGACAGACAGGGACAGAGGGGCTCAGTTGTGAGCGCGGATTGACTCCTGTTCGGAGCCAATGTCAGCTCCCGCGACAGAGCAAATGGCTCTGGGAGCATGCATCGGTTTGTCTTTGATCCACGGCTTTTAGGCTGTTTCTCGGACCTGTCTCTAATCTGGACTGCACCGAGCAAGCACTGTCGCCACCTAATGAGTCCGTAAAATAGGTTATACACCTCCAATAGCTACTATAGTTGTACAGGAGCTGCGGAAGGCTTTGATCGACGTCCCACCGTCAAAAAACGCATTGGACGTCGAAGGACGTCCGTGGCACTCTACGTCACTATTTAATTGGACGTCGAAGGACGTCCATGGCATTCAATGAGTTAAGTCGGCTTGCCCTATACGTTACACGTGGCTCAGCCAGGCACAGTTGGGCAGTGTCTTCGTCATAGTCACGTGATTAAAATCCCCCGATATCAATACCAATGCACTTGGATGCTTAGTCTGGAGTCCAGCAATGGCGTTGTGGATAATGTCACACGCTGATATCGGATTAGCGGAAGGGGGGGTGTAAATCGCCACTACAATCACATGCGAGAACTCCCTTGGTAAATAATATGGCCGAAGCCCCACAGCTAGTAGCTCCGTGTCCGGTGAGCACGAGCGTTCCTTAATGCTGATATGAGCCCGGATTGCACCATCTATTGTTTACGAGAATGGCAAGGCCACCTCCTTTCTTCTTACTGCACAAGGTGCTATCCCGGTCCGCTCGGATCGTCTGGAAGCCATCAATTGATGCGTTAAAGTCCGGAATATCTTTATTTAGCCAGGATTCCGTGAAACACATTATGCTGCACTCTCGAAATTCCCTCTGTGTCCTCGCCAGTCCTGTTAATTCCTCCATCTTATTCACTATCGATCTTACATTGCCCATAATCAGAGAGGGGAGACTTGGCTTGAATCTTCTACGTTCAAGTCAAGTCAAGTCAAGTTTATTTATATAGCCCTAATTCACAAGCATGTCTCAGAGGGCTTCACAGAAAGTATGTCTAGCTGATTCTAGCTAACACACAGTAACAAGAATATACAGAATAAAGATAACATTTGAACATTTGAAGAAAGCAGGAGAGTGGAGGAGGGAGGGAGAGGGAGGAGGGAGGAGAGGGGGGAGGTGGGGAGAAAATAGGAAATGTGGAGGAGGAGAGAACAGAGGAGGAGAGATGAGGGTGCAGGGGAGGGAGAGCCAGGATAGGGGTAGGGTCTAGGGTTGGGGGAGGGGAGGGAGTAGGATACGGGCCCGGATTAGGGCGAGGGTGGGGAGAAATGGGAAATGTGGAGGAGGAGAGAACAGAGAAGGAGAGGGTGCAGGGGAGGGAGAGCAGGGGGAATGTGAGAGGGAGGAGAGGGCAGAGAGGAGGAGAGAACAGAGAAGGAGAGGTGGGAGGGCGCAGGGGAAGGAGAGCAGTGGGAGTGTGAGAGAGGGGAGAGGACAGAGAGGAGGAGAGAACAGAGAAGGAGAGGTGGAAGGGTACAGGGGAGGTAGAGTAGAGGTAGGGTCTAGGGTGGAGGGAGGGAGTAGGATACGGGCCCGGATTAGGGCGAGGGTGGGGAGAAAATGGGAAATGTGGAGGAGGAGAGAACAGAGAAGGAGATGTGGGAGGGTGCAGGGGAAGGAGAGCAGGGGGAATGTGAGAGAGGGGGGAGGACAGAGAGTAGAGGTGCAGGGGAAGGAGAGCAGGGGAAGGAGAGCAGGGGGAATGTGAGAGAGGGGGGAGGACAGAGAGTAGAGGTAGGGTCTAGGGTGGAGGGAGGGAGTAGGATACGGGCCCGGATTAGGGCGAGGGTGGGGGGAAAATGGGAAATGTGGAGGAGGAGAGAACAGAGAAGGAGAGGTGGGAGGGTGTAGGGGAAGGAGAGCAGGGGGAATGTGAGAGAGGGGGGAGGACAGAGAGGCAGAGAAGGAGAGGTGGGAGGGTGCAGGGGAAGGAGAGCAGGGGGAATGTGAGAGAAGGGAGAGCAGGAAGTGGCAGGGATTCAGGAAAATAGGGGAGAAGAGGAGAAGGAGCAGAGGGGGGGAGAATGAGGAGAGAGCAGGAGAAGGGAGGGGGGGGCGGTGGGATGTGGGGGAGGAAAGAGCATGGAAAGAGAGGAGAACAAGAAGGGGGAAGAAGGGAAGAAGCGGGGGAAGGGGGAAAGAGAGGGGGGGGGGAGAAGATCAGACAACTGACTACTCTAAGCATTAACCAGAGCTAACTGGGACATAGTATCTAGCTAATCTACAGCCTAATCTGGCCTATCCTACCCTGCTCTAGTCTGATTTTAGCCTGAACACTAACAGGTCAGCCTTAGGCTGTAGCTAATCTATCGCCTACCTAAGCTGTTCTAAACCAACCGGCAGCCCTCGACCAGTGATGAAGAGCACCGATGCCCCCCGACCCGGCCCCCGCCCACATATGGCGTGGGAGGGAAGGCCAGGCCGGGACACAGCGGCACCCCCTCACCCCCAGTGAACGCAAGAAAACCTTTCCACCATATGGATCGCCGCATGGATTGCCCCAGTGACTTGGCTGAGGAGGAACCTTGTGAGGTCGTTGTGCTAGGGGCCAATTGCTGCGGCCCGGGCGGACCCAGCCCCCACGCGACCCGCCCCCCCCAGCCCCCAGCCACCAGCATAGTGACTGAGAGCGTGAGAGCAGGCCACGCGGGGGACGGGCCCACCCAGGCCACAGCAGCGGACCCCCATCTGGGGACTCCCCTCCGAGACAGGCCGAGAGATGCCGGGCTAAACCATGCACAGAGTTTCCGATAATGAAACTCTGTGAATGGTTTATTATGGAAATAAAATGTACAAGAGAACAGAAAATTGAAAATGTAAAAAAGAGTCCAACAGAAGGGATATAAAAATGTAATTTTTAAATTATCCTAAGATCAGGGAAGGGAGTTGAAAATCTAAAAAGTAGAGTCCAAAAAGAAATAGAAAATGCAGTCTTTAAGTGTTCGTAGGTTTAGAGAATACTAGTTAATTAGCTAGGTGACAAAAAGGGGTAACAAGATTGGGAGTTCCATGAGGATGATCTGAGGAATCCATGAGTCCGCGTTGGTGACATGGATTAAGAGGAGGGGAGGGGAGGATAGGAGTCGGAGGTGATGATTAAGAGGAGGGGAGGATAGGAGTTGGAGGTGATGATGAGGCGGCTTGCCGCCGAGGTTCCCTCCTGGCTTCGTTTTTCCTCTGTCTCGCTCTCCTGCCTCTCCCTCTCCTTCCTCATCGTGCGTTCCTTATTAATTCCTCCGGAATAAGCGGCGCAGATACCGCCTCGCCAGCCGGCGAGCGTAGCGCCAACAGCTGTTCTCTGCTGTACACAATGGCCCCATGTGTTGGCGCCAGCTGATGTCCCCATGCGATACATTCCAATAGGAGTAAACAGGTCAAAAATAAGGTAAAAATTCCTCTGAACCACATGGTTACTGACGGATACACTATTTACACAAACACACGTTAAGTGTTAGAAAAAGAGCGATCATAATAATATAAATACAAAGAGCACGAAAACGAACGAGCTACCACAACAAGCGACCTTCCTGGTCGACGCCTTGCCACCATGTATATGTTATTAACCTTTCTTTACCAGGAAGGATTATCTCTTCTGTGCTGCTTCACATTAAATCATACACACCTTGAGGACTGCCAAGGGCCATAGGGGGAGTGCTTACTTTCCTATTACTGTATCTTACTCTCCCCTGCCAAGATGTTCCCAGTAGAGGCTTAAAACTTCTGGTCACATGCTTGCTTCTCTAACCGTTGCTGCCTATAGATCTCCTTTTGCAGGAGTTTTACTGCATGCTCGCTGAACTGTTACACTTTCACTCCATCTTCAAGAGGAAATGCTTGGAACAAAAATGACTTTTGCAACTCGCATTAGATTTGATTACATGAAGAACGTGTGGAAATTAGGTAATTGCAGTAGAGAATGAGATATAGATAAGAAGAAGACAAGGAGTACAGAAGATATAAAAATGAAATAAATTACTGTAAGTGGGAGAAAATATTCATTTTTATTACATATTTTTAAGATGCATTCATTAACATATTTACAGGTTGCAGTGGATGTGCATGTGTGCATCACTACAGCAGCGATGGGAAAGTAGGCTACACTATTTTTTTTACTTAACTCATTGAGTGCCATTGACGTCTAAAGACGTCAATTCAAATAGTAACATAGAGTGCCATTGACGTCTAAAGACGTCAATTGCGTTTTTTGACGGTGGGACGTGGATTAAAGCCTGATGCATCTCCTGTAAAAATATTGGGGATTTTGAAGGTGTATAAGCTATTTTACGGACCCATTAGGTGGCGACAGTGCTCTCCAGATTAGAGAAAGGTGAGGAAAAAACAGAGAAGAAGCCGTGGGGAAACGGAAACCGATGCATGCTGGAGCTAACGTTAGCTGTGCCTGTGAACAGCAGCCAATCTGCTCCCACAATTGAGCCTTTCTGTCTCTGTTGCGATAGTTTCTCCATATGATTAGTTGCCAGAAAAGGAGCACCCGACACCAGCGTCTTTCTGAAAAGTTAAATTATTCTCAGCTGGGAGCGCTGGGAGCCGGCGCATAAAAACGGCGGAGCGCTCTGAAAATAGACGCTGGGTGCAGCGCACTTTGAAACGTGCAGCAGAAAATTCAGAGCAAACGTGCAGCAGAGAGCCACCAGAGACACTCCCACGGAGGAGGAGTTTGCAGTTGAGGGGGGTGGGGCATGCAGGGCACCATACAACACCGACCCAGACAGCAGGCTCGATGGACAGATTGGCAAACACAAGCTGGAATACCTGATGCCCACCAGCATTAAATCAAGACCAGCAAGAAGGTGTAGGGTCTGCGCACGCAGGGGCCAGCGCTGCTGGTTGCAGCTAAAAAATATTATTTTGCCATCAAAATTCCTTTGTTTTTGCTGTTTTATTGAGGGAAATTACTGTTCAGATATTTGAGGTGTCACTACATCAGAAAATATTAGCTTCAGAGTCAGTGATGTGCTTGAAATGCTTCATTTCACAAAAGGCTCATTATCTCAGGTTCTAGTTTGAAACATCTGTTTTTGGTGAAACCAACCTATTTTCTACTGCTGATAACTAAAGAACGGAAAATGATATAAATAAACTTTTTTTTGCTGATGATACAAGAGAGTCTCATCGTTCTTTGGGCGTGTTCAGTGTTTACATAGTAATATCACACAATATTCTGTGGGTCTTGAGAAATCACTGAAAACGCTCTGAAAGGGCTGGCACTGGGAGCGTCCGTTTTCCAGAAATGGCTGGCAGCCAATGAGTTAAACTCGAGCTGAAATTAAACATACAGTGCACCTATTTAACAACTGAAAACTGAAAATCAAATGTCTTTGGTTTTGTGACATCACTGATAATGTGACAATGTGTGCAATATGCAAAAAAAAAAAAAAAAAAATGCTGGAGCCCTGATGCACATAATGAGTGAAAGCTGGAAGAGCATGAAACAAGAGTAGTAGACATCCTGAAATCCCGCCGGACCATTGGGTCAGCACTCTTGGTTGTCCACTGATGTTGGAGCAGTGCCTCTTGTGACTGTAAAGTCCCACATGCTCATGTTCACAGATGTAGGGGGTGGCTGGTCTTGCAGACTGGCTTGTGCTTCTTCGGGCTCTCTCCTTGTCCCACTGAAGCAGCTGTTGTTCTTCGAGTCTCTGCAGACCCCTCTGGATTTCAAGCCTCCAGGTGTCTCTGTCTTTTGCTGAGGCTTCCCAGGTATTTGTGTCAATGTCTTTCAGGTCTCGTTTAACATGTCTTTATAGCATAGCTGGGGCCACCCTGGTGGTCTGCGAGCTCTAAAGGAGGTCTTTGGGGATTCTGCCATCCTCCATACGGCACACGTGGCCAAGCCAGCGAAGATGTCTTGGCTTGAGGAGGGTGGACATGGAAGGTATCTTTGCACGGGACAGAACCTCCTTGTTGGGCAGCTTGTCTTTCCAGGAGATCCAGAGTATTCAGCGAAGACAGCACATATGAAAGGGCATGAAGTCTCCTTCCCCTTAAGTGTCCATGTCTCAGGCATACAGTAAGCTATTCACATCCTCAAATATACATATGCAGGCAACATAATGTATAGAAATACTATGTGCAGAATGTACAGTTGAGCATTGTTAGTATCTCCCTGCAAATATACAGAGGCCTCTTAGACACATGTGGATGTGCAAATGTACCTTTTTTGACAGATGAAAGTAACAGCATATAGGCTACCTGCAAAGAAATGTGTAGAAATGTGTGTTGGATTAAGGTAAAGAAATATGCATGGGTCATGTGCATGCACGGACCCAGATTGGATTTGTGCACACAATTGAGCTGTGTTAAAAAATAATATTCTGGATTCAAAATTTTGTTTAAAATATTGACATTTTAGTTCTGCAGACCTGTCCTGGTCACACAACACCTCATCCCTGGCTAAAAGGGTGAATCAGCGCCTGCACTTCCTGTGGTGAATGAGGAGATCCCGCCTCCCCTCTCCTCACAACAGGGGCACCATTGAGAGTGTGGCCCAATCTCAATGTCCCCCTTAAGCACTGAGCCCTGAGCCCTCACAGACTTAATTGACATCAGCTGGTAAGTGATTGAGTGGGAGAGGGGTCAAAATGGTATAAAGACAACACCAACAACACGTGCAGCCATGTTTCTCAGCTTTGTGGGGTTGGGATTTACTTTTTTTTTTACAATATTTTTTATTCGTTTCAGATTGTAACAGTGACAGTTGATAGATTATTTTGCAATCCCTTCACAACAGAAAAAAAACAGAAAGAAAAGTATACACCTACATTTGGTAGCGGTAACGTTTGCTCCTTCCATCGTGTTTACCGTTTCTTTTACACTTCCGGAAAACCCCCTAGTAGCCACGATAACCCAAATGTAGCATCACAGCGCTATGAACTGTGGGAAATCCCCTTTGGCAAAGTCTGCATTTAGGGCTCAAAAATGTCTGCCAAGAGCCCTCATGCACTTGACGATTTCACAGTGGGACAGCCCTAATCCCTCGCACACCTCGCGGGCACACGCCTCAAAGTCTAACGGCAGGTTCACACATACGCCTAGAGCGACGCTTAAAGCGTAGCTACGCTTTAAGCGTCGCCTACGCATATAGGCATCGCTTCATGCACGCTAGGCGCCTATTTGTATTCACACAGGACGCCACACTGAAGCCCCGCTCTGCGCTGATCACATGAGCAGCGGTTTTTTACACTTTTCAGATCTGATTTATAGCATGGGTGAGTAATATAAACCTCTTTTTCACCATGAGTGATACATGCATTGAGACAGGGGGGGTATATATACATCTGACAGAAAAGACGTTAATATAGAGGAACACATGAAGGACAGCTCTCCTACTATGCACTCGTTAATTCGCGCTCCACCCTCCCTTTTGGGCAAACTCGGTAGAAAATATTGCCCAAGTCCGTCAGAAACAACAGCCAACAATGTGATTAATAATATTTTAATTTGAAATTGGTTCAATTGTGAAAATAAACAGGACGCTCTTTGCCATTCTTGTTGCTCACTTCCTGCATAGCTTGACAGTTCAGCGCGCCTAGACACTGAAAAATAGAACAGACGCCTAAACGATAAATGCAGCGTAGGCACAGCGAGAGCGTGGCTTCAGCGCAGCGTGGCAGTGGTCTGTGTGAACGCTCTCATCTGTTAACAAGGACGCCTAAATTTTATGCGTTGCTTAAAGCGTCGCTCTAGGCGTATGTGTGAACCCGCCGTGAGTCTGTGAGTGCGGACATTGAGATTGGGCCTGTGTTAACCAGCTGCATCTCCCTCTGGTATCGAAACTGCAACTCCATGGACCTGAAGTCCCTGCAGAGGGTGGTGAGGTCGCCCGAGAGGATCATTGGGACCTCTCTCCCATCCATCCATGACACAGCCCACAAACGCTGCCTGACCAAAGCCACGAACATAGAGAGCCGCAGGGATGACGTATTTTTGTAGTCAGAACGCGGAAGTCCCGGACTTCCTGGTTCTTCATTGTTTCTGTCTATGGGATTTTTGAATGGGTTTTTGCCACGATGCTTCAAATAAGGTCTCTGGGCAACGCAAGCTTAATCAAATGCGAACCAAGTGTTCAGCCGGATAATCTTCACACATGAGGACCACTTTCATGAGTTTTGAAGTGAGAGACCTTATTAGAAGCATCGTGCCAAAAACCCATTCAAAAATCCCATAGGCGAAAACAGAGAAGAACCAGGAGTGTTAGCATCGATGATTTCCGGACTTGTTCCTGCGGCTCTCTATTGCCAAGGACTCCACTCACCCCCACTGTTCACCCTCATGCCCTCTGGAAAAATATATCGCAGCATCCGGAGCTGATCAGCTAGGTTCTGCAAGAGCTTTTTTCCACAGGCCATCAGGCTCCTTAACTCCCTGTGGACCCCCCCCCCCCAGCCGCCCCCCCATTTATACACACACTCGGACTTTGAACACACACATCATACCATTGTTGGTAAACTCGGACTCTGAATAGTCACTTTTCTACCATCGTTGGTAATTTTTTAATGTTTTGTTTTTAAATTGTGTATTATTCAGCGGTTTTTAACTCCTTAATATGTGCAATAATAGTTTAAGGTACTTATATAGTTTAACTTACTAACTTTGTTGTCGGTGTTGGTATTTTCTCCGAAATTGCACTTTTGTGGGCTAGATGCAATTGTAATTTTGTTTATTGTGCAGCTTGAATGACAATAAAGTTGAACTTGAACTGCTGTTTCATGTCCAAGGAATAATTGTCTGAAGTACAGTATGACTGCAGTCTGCTTCTATAGTGGCAAGAGTTGTTGTGTAACAATCATTCATTACATTGTATGTGTGACATGAGTTTGATGCAATAGGCCAACAGAAATAAAAAGAATAACCCGGCTCGGTTTATCTTGAGTAGGCTACGTGTTATTTTCTTTTGATGTAGTTGAAATGGCAAAACACTGTGCCTGTGTCAAGATGTAGAGTTGTGTGTGGACCCAAATGCAGACAGGATGGATGCAGCAGGCGAGGTTCAAGGAGCAAAATTAGACTTTAATAGAAACTAACATAAAAAAAGAAATTGCTCAGAGCTAGGCAATAAACTGGAAACATGACTCAGAAAACTGGTAACACTAGACCTAAAGGAACAACATACTATACCAGACAGGGTAGACAAAGACTCGACAAGGACTACACACAGACTGAGACAATATATAGACACAGGTAACTAATGAAACATGAGGTACAGCTGGAAAGGCAGGAACACAGAGGGCAAATCGGGAGAACTGATTGGTGGGGAGAACTAAGGCAGACTAACGAGGACATGACGGCCCAATCCCAATTCCTATCTTAACCCTCAATCTTAACCCTCAGTCTCAAAAATGCGCACTCCCGCGAAGTGCTAGTGCTGTCCCGATTCTCAGTGTGTTGAGTTAAGGGTGAAGTTTAAGGGCTGTATGGCCCTTACTTTTGAGATTTTCCAGGACCACCCTTGGCAGTGAGTGCGATCCCAGAATCCCTTGCGTGTCATCAGCTAGATCCATTCAGATCGAAGATGGCGGCGAAAGGAGGAAAAAAGCAGCCCTACAAAGTTAAGTATTTCCTTGTTAATAGAGATGTAAAAATTACGATAACCATTGTATTAGCTTAGTTTAATGTCATTTTATGGATTTCCGTTTTGGAATCCTAACAACAATTGTTGTTGCTAACTATCGATAGTCAGTAGCCGTGCTGGTGCGGTCAAGCCATATTATTATTATTATATTATAACATTGTTAACGTTGTTACGAAATGCCATAATTCTCGGTGGTAATGTCGTTGTTGAGTTGTTTTTTATCAAGATACAGCCTACGTGTAATGTTTGCACGGACATTTTCGTAAGATGACCAGGCTAGTGTTATCTCCCAGGCTACGCACCACAAAACAAGTGGGGGCTAGAATGACCGTGCTTTCCGAGGTGAGGGCTGGCTTGACTGCAGTGTTTATCTAATGATAGATCGTTAGATAAAAAGCATGGGAGATAACTGCTAACTATTATCACATGAACACGGTAGTCAGTAGTTACAACATCCAGCAGTGCCGATAACATGTTTCGGTTTAACTGGTGACCGTGTTAACTCGGCTACGTTGCAACGTTAGCAATGTTATAATATAATATAATAATAATAATATGGCTTGACCGCACCAGCACGGCTGACTATCGATAGTTAGCAACAACAAATGTGTTAGGCTCCAAAACGGAAATCCATAAAATGACATTTAAACTAAGATAATACAATGGTTATCGTAATTTCTACATCTACATTATCAAGGAAATATTTGTAGGGATGCTTTTTTCCTCTCTTGAATTGACAGACTGGACGGAGCTTTGGCATACTGCTGCCCCCCACAGTCTGAAGACGTATCTGCCTTTAAGGGCTGTCCCATTTTAAAGTCGCAAGATAGCCCTTAACACTTAGTTTTGAGGGCTACTAAGATTGAGGGTTGAGCTTGAGGGTTAAGATTGAGGGTTAAGAAAATAATTGGGATTGGGCCATGTAGGCCACAGGTGGGAGGAAAAGGCAGACTAACGAGGGAACATGGGCAACAGGTGGGGAGAAGACAGAGACTAAGGAATAAACATAAGAACAAACTCCTTTCTCTACAGTATAAGACTAAAGGTCCACTGAGTCTAGATCTATCCCAGCTCCTAAGGAATTACACACATGGAATTACACAGGATAATAACAGAGCAGGCCACACCGTGGCTTGGGTTACAGCCTGCTTTTTCAATAGGAGCTATTAGCAATTATTTAAAAAAATAAATGTCAAAACAAAATCAAGGGCCTGTTAATCTCAGCAGATTAATGCACTTGCCTTTTTCTTCCGATATTGCCAAAATGCTGAAACACCTGGTATTTACCCTCCAATATTAATAGGAGCCTTCAATTTTTTCCAGCAAAAAGACATTGTTGTGAGCCGAGCCAAGCCATTATATCCAGCCCTTGTACTGTGTTTACTGTAGCATATAGCCATTTAGTTGCCTCTTTGTGGGTCTGCCATTCAAAACATAGATAGCCCACTAAGGGTGACAGCGGACGTCCTGGAGCGCTGGCTTGTATTTCTATCTGCTCTTCTCTCTCGTAACCACCAGTTAACAGCAATCACACCAGCCTTCACAGACTGCTAGCCCGCTGTAATGCACACACATTACGACAGCGGCGCCCAACAAGAAACCGCAAAAGGGGAACGGCTTAGCGATGCCACTGCTGAGTGTCTATTGATTTCTGTGGGTTTTGTCTGGCTATAAAAGTGCTCTTGTCACACGTAGTCTAAGCAGTGATGGCAACCCCAGTCTCAGCCTCACTGCAGTAGGAGCCTCTGTGGAGTCCACAGGACAGGGGGCTGTCACAAGCTGTTTAGGAGGCAGCGAGTAGCACCGGAGTTTAATGAGCTTCAGGGTCTCCGCAACTCATGGTGACCGACACGCAGATACAGACAAGTTAATCACCAACAATGCCCGTCAAAGGCATGCTTTGCGCTGCTGACTGTTTTGGTTGTTGTTGTTGTTGTTGTTGTTGTTCTCTCTCTCAACCCCTCCTGGTAATAAAGCTGTGGTGGAGTTGATCACTGAGTCACAGCAAATTAAACGCAAAAGAATGGCTCTCACTTTGATAGAGAAAAAAAATTGCAAGAAAAATCTCAGGAAAACTTGGGAGAAACTTTGGGCGGGCTGAGGGAAGCAGGCAGCTTGTGACAGACACTGATGGTGAGTGATGTCACTGGAGCAATTGAGATGTCATCAGTGAGTGACGTCATCAGTGAGTGATGTCATCAATTATGTTACTCGAGCATTTTGAGGGTTGTGAGTCAGCTTTGAGGGTAGGGTGTCCATTTCCATAACACCAAAAAGGACGACACTTTGCAACTCACACGATACTATCACAATACGTTGTCCACGATAACAATGGTATCACGATACAACAATTATGCGATACTCAATATATATTGCAAGACAATTTATCTACGATACATCACGATATCTGTGTAACTGAATTAGAAAAAATACACCTAAGGCAAAATGCAGGAACTATGTATAATACACTGCATTGTAGTCTTCAAACTGTATGCTCACACTCAAAACTATTATGCTTGTGTAATCAGTTTAAAATTATATCTTTATTTTGTGTTTGAAACATCACCAAATCCTGATCAATGTTGAAGAATATTTGTTTTGTTATGTTCAAGTTGTGTTTCATTATAGCTTATCCAACTGAGTGCTCAAACATGTACTGTCACTTTAAGACCTAATTCCTCATTGCGCGGCTCGCGAGATGGCGGCTCTCGAAGCTTTAGTTGGCGGCTCTAACAAATTGGACGGCACGGTGGCTCAGTGGTTAACACTGTTGCCTCACAGCAAGAAGGTCCCGGGTTCGAACCCCGGTCCGTCCCAGGTCCTTTCTGTGTGGAGTTTGCATGTTCTCCCCGTGTCCGTGTGGGTTTTCTCCGGGTGCTCCGGTTTCCTCCCACCATCAAAGAAAGACATGTATGTTAGGGTTAAAGGATGGGTTTTCCGTGGGGAATATGAATATATATTAAATCTCACGCCCCTAAGGTTTTCGAATCCGTTGAAATTTTTGAAATTGGATATTCACTGCCAGAGATATCAAGCATCTCTCACATATTTTTTGGGCCAGCCGACGCGTTTCGCGTCATCTGGCCTAAGTCCGCCTTGCGGAAGTCGTGCACCTATGAACTACAACTGTTGTTGGCCATGGTCCCGCCTCTAGAGGTCCTCCACGCCCCTTCAGAGGCCTTGACCAAAACAAAAACGCAGCCATCTTGTCAACCGCCTAGCCTGCTGTAGCTAATATTAGCTTCCCATAGTTCCTTGCAAAGAGACCATTATCTCGGGAACGGAAGCACTAATCGACACGGGACTGGCGGCATTGGAAAGCTCGTCAAATTTTACATCTAGTAGTAGGTGGGTTGAAGTAACGAAATCAACGCTGAGCAATGTACCCGTTTTTACACATTTTTACAGAAAATAGTTACAACATCAGATGCGCGTAACTCCTACGAAAATGCCTTAAAATGCATGAAAATTTTTTTATGAAGACATCTCCCGACATATATACTACCGTTTACATTTGGTGCAATTTGGAGGCAATTTTATTTTCGATTTATTTCTTGTTCTTTGTATATTTCATTGTCGAAGCCTTCTTCTTCTTCTTCTTTGAGTTTTATGGCGGTTGGCAAACATATATGTGCATTACCGCCACCTACTGGAGTTTGATATCAGCCAAATGCCTGAGGGGTGGGCATAAAAACGAAGGCCACGCGAGCCCAGTGCATTGTGGGAAATGTAGTATTTCGAGTCCCCGCACCCGCACCTCCCCCCCACCACCCCCCCCCACACACAGAGTGGATTTCGGTTGATATCTCTGTGAGTAAACCTCCAATTTCAAAAATTTCAACGGATTCGAAAACCTTAGGGGCGTGAGATTTAATATATATTCATATTCCCCACGGAAAACCCATCCTTTAATACTCCTGTCAGTGCCCCTGGCCAAGGTACTGGCAAAAAAAAGAACTGGAGTTGGTCCCCGGGCGCTGCACAGTGGCTGCCCACTGCTCCTAGTTCTAGGAAGTTTCCTAGTAGAGGATGGGTCAAATGCAGAGGATGAATTTCCCCAAGGGGATAAATAAAGGATAACTTAACTTAACTTAACTTAAATTGCAAAAAAAAAAAAAATCTTTAGATCCGCCCCCCCCCCTGCTCTCCCCAAAATTTCAATAAACCTTTATGGCATATTATTACAATACAACAATACTGGTGTTGACAGTAATAGAAGGTGGAGGTCGGGTGTTTTTGACGTCACTGTTGCGAATCCAGTCCGCGCTAAGCATTCTGAGAGGTAGCCTATGCATTATTTTCTGTCATGATTAAGCATTTATTTTGTTTTTTAGACCAGTGGTTCCCAACCTTTTTACACCAAGTACCACCTGAGAAAGTAGTTGGCTCTCCAAGTACCACCATATGACCGACGTTAAAATACAGTCTATTCAGCTATGCACAGTTCACGCAGGAGGCAAATTTATTCCAACCTGCAGCCTATGTGCAACCTGCAGCAGCTGCACTTGTGCTGGGTTGACTGCTGTCTTCACCTCCTTGTGCTTCATCGTTGCTGCTCTCCTCTACTACAGCTCTTTTACGATTCCCTCCCGTTTTGATCCACTTTAGCATCCCTCCTCGTCTTTGTTCACCACTTGTGTAACCATGCGGGGCGGGCAGGTAATTGTGCATGCGCAACAGGTATAGTGTCCGTCAGAAACAAATATTTGTTTCTAAATCTCAAGACAACAAAATAAACCTCAATTTCAATGATCACAAGTTTATTTTCATTCGTAGTATTATTTTGATAGATAAACATGTTTTACAATTGATTTTAAAGTTGGGTTTATTTCATAATTTAAACATTGGGATTCCAGGGATCAAGTACCACCAGCAGGGGGGGGGCGCAAGTACCACCTACCTTGAGAAACACTGCCAATAATATTAATAATAATTATTATTATTTCACTTTCACATGTTTGAAAACTACTACTAACTCATTGAGTGCCAAGGACGTCGATCGACGTCAAAGTAAATAGTGACGTAGAGTGCCAAGGACGTCGATCGACGTCAAATGCGTTTTTTGATGGTCGGACGTGGATCAAAGCCTCCTGCATCTCCTGTACAAATATTGTAGCTATTGAAGGTGTATAACCTATTTTACGGACTCATTAGGTGGCGACAGTGCTCTCCAGATTAGAGAAAGGTCCGGAAAACAGCAGGAAAAAGCCCCGTGATGAAAGAGAAACCGCTCATGCTGCAGCCAGAGCCATATAGATTGCTCTGTCTGCAGCTGACGTTGGCTGCGAACAGCAGTCAATCCGCGCCCACAACTGAGCCTCTCTGCCTCTGTCTGTCTGTCTGCATAGTTTCTCCACACGATTAGCCGCCAGAAAGGCAGCACCCGACGCCGAAGGGCCAAACCTTTCCCTGCAGTCCGGTTTGGCATTTCCGTGTCGCGCTGGGAGCCGGCGCACAAAAACGGAGCGCTCCGAAAATAGACTGGGTGCGTGTTAGGCTGTGTGTTAGTGTGGGGAGGAGTTTGCAGCTGAGGGGGGGAGAGGGGGGTGGGGCACGCAGGGCACCACACAACTACACCACGTCACTACATCAGAAAATATTAGCTTCAGACTCAGTGAATGTGCTTGAAATGCTTCATTTCACAAAAGGCGGAATAACTCAGCTTCTAATTTGAAACATGTCTTTTTGCTCAAAACAACCTATCTTCTCCGGCTCATAACTAAAGAACGGAAAATGGTATCAATAAACTTTTTTTTGCAGATGATAGAAGAGATTCTCATCGTTCTTTGTGCGTGTTCGGTGTTTACATAGTAATATCACACAATATTCTGTGGGCCTCGAGAAATCACTGAAAACGCTCTGAAACTCTGGTCCGTTCTCCAAAAGTGGCTGGCACTCAATGAGTTAATGACCACCATGGATTTTGCACAAAAACGATTTTTTTTTTTTTTTTTTTTTTTTTTTTCACAGAGCCTTCCAAGTACCACCAGCAGGGGGCGCAAGTACCACCTACGGTACGCGTACCGTAGGTTGGTAACCACTGTTTTAGACAATACAAATGTATCAGTATGCACTCAATGATAAGGTTGTGGACATGTAGAGCTGTCATTCTAATCTGAACTTTGTAAATGCGTCTTTCAAGTTTATAGTGACATGTGTTTCCAAGTGCTACAGGGTTTCCTGTGTGTTTTAGCTGCTAACAGGGGCTGGTGTACCCATGTATGTGTTAGTGGGTTGCGATTTCCTCTGTGGTGCCACCACGCCCCCTAATCAGCCCACATACAAAACAGGTGAGACCCCTTAGGGCTAGTTAACAGCCCATTTAAAAGGGAGCCGTGCATGGCAGGTGGGCTTGCCTCGACACCGCTGTGTTCTACGCCAGGTTCGACCCCTCTGCCAGAGCGCCTCCCCTCCTCCTCTCCTACCCCTCTCCTCCCCCCCCCCTCCACCTCCCCTCCTCCTCTCCTCCCCCCCATCACCCCCCCTCTCTCCTCCCCCCACCACCCCTCCTCCTCTCCTCCCCCCATCACCCCCCTCTCTCCTCCCCCCCACCACCCCCCCTCCTCTCCTCCCCCCCTGCCACCTCTCCCCCCCATCACCCCTCCTCCTCTCCGCCCCCCCACCACCCCTCCTCCTCTCCTCCCCCCCACCACCCCCACTGCCCTCCCCCCCGACCACCTCCCCTCCCCCCCCACCCCTCAGCACCCCCACCCCCTCCCATTCCCACCCAAACACCAACCCCCCCCACATCCCACCCCCCACAAACCCAGACCGCCCTCTCACCATCACTGAGGATGAGGTGCGCCGGTCGTCCCTGCGCATCAACCCACGCAAGGCGGCCGGCCCGGACGGCATCCCCGGGCGGGTCCTCAAGGCCTGTGCCCACCAGCTGGCAGGCGTATTCACAGACATTTTCAACCAGTCTCTCTCCCTCCGACGAGTTCCCTCCTGCTTCAAAGCAGCGACAATCATCCCCATTCCCAAGCAGCAGAAAGTGACCAGCCTCAATGACTGGCGCCCAATAGCCCTCACGCCAATAGCCAGCAAGTGCTTTGAAAAGCTGGTCATATCACAGATCCGCCCCACACTCCCCCCGGACCACGACCCCCTACAATTTGCATACCGCCCCAACAGGAGCACAGCGGATGCAGTAGCACACGTGCTCCACACCGCCCTGTCCCACCTGGAGGGGAAGGACACCTATGTAAGAATGCTGTTTGTGGACTACAGCTCAGCATTCAACACCATAGTACCCTCCAGGCTGGTACGCAAGCTCAAGGATCTGGGACTAAATACAGCAATGTGCGACTGGATCCTGGATTTCCTGACAGACCGCCGCCAGGTGGTGAGGGTGGGCAACCTCACCTCCTCCCCACTGACCATCAGCATAGGAGCGCCCCAGGGGTGCGTCTCCAGCCCCTTCTGGTACGACCTCTACACCCATGACTGCGTGGCGACTCAAACTTCGAACACCATCGTGAAGTTTGCAGACGACACAGCAGTCGTGGGGCTGATCTCGGGGGGCGACGAGACGGCCTACAGAGAGGAGGTGGGGGCCCTGGAACAATGGTGCCAGGACAACCACCTCTCTCTGAACGTCTCCAAGACCAAGGAGATCATTGTAGACTACAGGAGGGGGGGGGGGCGCACACCCCCCAATCACCATCAACGGCACAGTGGTGGAAAGGGTGGACAGCTTCAAGTACCTGGGAGTCAACATCCACCAGGACCTGACTTGGGCCGGCCACACCGCCACTGTTGTCAAAAAGGCCCAACAGCGAATACACGGACTCAGGCGCCTGAAGAAATTTGGGCTAAGGCCAGAAATCCTTAGGGACTTCTATAGAGGCACCATTGAAAGCCTGCTGACTGGCTGCTTCACCACCTGGTACGGGAACTGTACCACCATGGACCGCAGGGCGCTACGGAGAGTGAGACGCGCGGCCCAGCACGTAACAGGATGTGAGTTGCCAGAACTGCATGAACTGTATAAACAGCGGTGCCTCAGGAGGTCCCTGAAGATCATCAAAGACACAAACCATCGCCACAACAGCCTGTTCTCCCTGTTACCCTCAGGGAGAAGATACAGGGTTCCAAAAGCACGCACAAATCGCTTGAGGAACAGTTTCTTCCCGCAGGCCACGAGACTCCTTAACATACACAAATAGTGTAGTAGCCGTACTGTACCATACTGTAGCTGCTACCATTACGTATGTCTAATGTTTAATTGTATGTTTAATAAGGAATATGCTATTTGCACCTGTATGTCAAATACGCCGAATTTAAAACGCCGAGTTTAATTGTATGTTTAATAAGGAATATGCTATTTGCACCTGTATGTCAAATACACAGAATTTAAAATGTTTAAGCACGTCTAAAGTATACACATGACATGTGCACCTATGTGCAGTGAATATGCCACTGTCTCTGACTTGTCTTAACACTATACTGCCTTATTGCTTGTTGTGTCTCTTGTTGTTTTTGCACTCATATGCCCTGTTATATTTGTACTATGTTGTAAACGGAGTCCACAGCACAAGAATTTCACACGTGATACTTGTACCATGGAGTGACAATAAAAATCTTGAATCTTGAATCTTGTGGTGTTTGAGGCAGAGTAATGCCAGAATAAGGCATGGTAGTAGGACCAGAACTAGCTGGAGGGCGGTTACATGCCGCCATTCCGACGTGCTGCCACTCCGACGTTCCGCCACTCAGAAATATCGGCACACAGAAATATTGCCACTCAGAAATCCCGCCACTCCGATTTTCATAAGGTCTGCCACTCCAAACTTGATTTGAACCTCGTTCAGACAGGCACCTCTCTCAGATGCTGCTAAATGGGTTGCCTCGAGTCCTCGAAATGATTGTGGAGCCCAACAAAATTCAAATAAAGACGTGTTGTTCAAAGATGTTGTTGGTGCTCCCTCTAACTCCACAATGTGCAAGATTGTAATAGGCTATGTGTCTCTATAGGCGGGTGCACAATGCACACACCCTGCTTTTGAGAGCAGCGCAGTGAGCGCACACACATACGCCCGCAGGAACATAGCCTATAATTATGTTGTCCCTCCATGCGCCCTGCAGCTGTGTAAAATGTCATACGAAATAATTATAAATTCCAATAGGATAAGCTTGCCTGATTAACTGAAAACAATTAAACAATAACGAAAAAAATTATATCCTAACGAAAATATAAGTCTAATCAAGTAAATAGCTTTCAGAAAGCATCAGTAAAAGCCCAGTTCTAATAGGCTACTGCTGCGCTGCTCAGACGCACAGTGTGTGACTGAAATGTCTGCACTTTTGTGCCATATTCCACAATATCCAAACTTCGGAATGGTGGATCCTTTAGAAAAACGAGGAAGGACCGACATTTCGAATAATGAAGGCAGGAATTTTCGTAATGGTGGGACCTA
Organism: Poromitra crassiceps; assembly: GCF_964638095.1. Taxonomy (NCBI): domain Eukaryota; kingdom Metazoa; phylum Chordata; class Actinopteri; order Beryciformes; family Melamphaidae; genus Poromitra; species Poromitra crassiceps. The sequence goes on along the minus strand of NC_139623.1, from coordinate 22,431,059 downwards.
TGAAAAAAAGGTGAAGGACCGCCAGTCCGAATAATGGAAGTTAACGTTCAGAGTGGCAGGGTTTCGGAAAGGCAGACAGTTACCCAGGAGGGCGCATTAGCTCTTCCATACCATTGTACAGCACTACATAATTTGGTTGGTCACCGTAGCTTGTAGGCTCCAGCAACGAGGAGCATGACGATGGGGTTTCCCAGTGGCTTTCTGCATGGTCCAATTTGGCCTAGTACTGTTGTAATTGAAGCTCTTCTCCGTGCCCTTGTACAGCACGACATGGTTCGGTCGTTCTCCGTAGCTCGTAGGCTCCAAGGAATGAGGGAGAGGGACGATTGGGCGGCCTTCCGCATGGCCTTGTGTGGCCTAGCTCTGCTGAATTTCGTGGAAGGAGGAGCTCTGTTACACTGCTGTTTTTGTCCTGTTTTTGTCATTTTTTTGTCCTTGTTGTCTCTGCTCCCCTTCCTTTATCAAACCTGATGTTGGGTATTTTATTAACTTTGATGTGGTATTCTCTGTGGTGAAACTCCCAGAGTGGCGTAGTCTGGTACCTTCTGTCCGGGCCTTAGTTACCTGGTCACATTATGGAAGAGGGACTGCATTGTCAAGCCTCGTTTTGTATTATTTTATTTTATACAGGTATGTGCACTTTGTTTATTTTCACAAGTGTTTAGTTTACTGAATTACATCTATGCAGATGCCCTCCTCTTGCCTCAAGAGCAGCGCCACTGGCCAATGGAGTCATGCGCCAAAGTATTTGCCATGCATGCCGTTTGCTAAATAAAGTTTGTTAAATCCTACCAACTAGCCTCTCATGATTGAAGTGCGGTTTCCAGGCCAAATTTCAAGCAGAAGGCCATATTCGCATAACCTGATCAGCCCGTGACGTCAGTCAAGTTCAAGTATGACGTCAGTTATGATGTCGTCAGTCAAGTCCAAGTATGACGTCAGTCATGACGTCAGTTCATCCTAGTACATATAGCGAGGGTTCTACATCACCTCCCTCTCTGGCAGATCATAGCAGCAGCTGGCATCACAGCAGTCCATCTCCTCTGAAGCTGTCCTCTGAAGCGTTGCTTCTCCCCACGCACCTCCCCATATGGCTGGGGGTTCTGGAGCTCAACGTGTGGAGGTCTGGGGGCATATTTGAAGGCTGAAGTTTACACTATGTGAGGGTTCACAACGCAGATTACTAATCTAACTGCAGGAGAAGTGATTGATGTGCGTTTACCAGCTTCTGGTGAAAGAAATCCTTCAGTCCATCTGCGTGGAGCTCGGGGGAAAGCGGTTTGTTGCACCGCTTTGAGGCACCAGGCTGGATGTGTTTTATGAGATTCCTTCATGAAGAGAGATCGTTGCTTTTTCCGTCGGCTGGTTTTGTGGTCAATAACTCTGGCTTGTGGGCGGCTTTAGGAGTATTAGCACTTCATAAGGTGGCCAAGAGCGCCATCTATCACATGGCGGTGAAACATGGATTGACGTAATATTACATCAATGGCGGGGAATGAGTTAAATAACGTAGCAAATCACAATAAAACAGTACATACTTCCTGCACAAGGGGTTCCGAAATATTGCATAGTTTCCCACGAGCCCTTGTAAACATGCCAGAGCTTGTATTTTCTGTTTTACTTCGTTTCGAACTCAAGCTCTCACTCTAGTGCCATCTTCGCTGCGCACGCAGCCACAGGAAGAATATTATTTTTGCTCCAAAAATTATCTTTATATTAAACCAAACCACCTACCGACAGGTGGCGTGGTAACCCTGGAACTGAGGCGGCCACCCACATTCCTTTCCCCCCTGACGACGTCACGTCCGCCCAGATTCCAGGGGGCCACTCCTCCGTTATTCCAGCCCGCTGAGGACGTATTATTCAAAGCTCCGTGTGCTAACTAACGTTTGCGCTCTCTAGCCGAGCTAATTCCGTCTTATTGCCCGACTAAACAAGGCGTACGGTGGACGAGATTCTTCAGGCTTCGGGGACCCGTTCCTGCATCTCTTCACCAGCGGCGACGGACAAGCTCATCAAAAGCTAAGGGCGCCTTGCCTTTTATTGTGTTGTTCGCACATTCTGCTTAGGCTACCGCCGTGTAGCTTGCATACGTTCACCCCGGCTGTGGTAACGTTTGAATCTGAGAGTATTAACTCGAGTGTGTTGCCGCTCTCAGTGCTTAACTAGATAGCTAGCTTGCATCCGTGCGAATAGCATCAACTAGCTTCTCCTCGGCTGAGGAGTTTATTCCTCGAGTGACTAGTAAGCTTGGCTCGCGCTTGTCTCACGATAGCTGTGCTAGTGGTTTCACGCTTGTTCTCTTGGCAGGTCGTGTTGCCGCCTTCCCTTAACGGGTCAGGCTATTAGCCGCTTCGTTACTGTGACACATGCATGTTCGCTAGCCTCCAGGTGGCTTACTGCCTAGCTTCTGCGGTTTTAACACTTGTGCTGCCTTCCCTTCGGGTCAGGCTATTAGCTGCTTTCGTTACCGTTGCATGCGCATGTTCGCTAGCCTCTGGGTGGCTTACTACCTAGCTTCTTCACGCTAGTTTCCTAGCTTTCTTATGGTACTCCCGCTAACCAGGTACAGCCTGCGGGAGCTTGCTGCTAGTTAGCTTGCTGTTTTCTCGTGCTATGAGCATGGAGAAGGGAGAGTCAGCGAGGGGGTGCGCCGTGTGCCAAGCTACGTTGGCCGACTTTGACCGGCACGATAGGTGCGTGTTCTGCCTTGGGCACGAGCACGCTGCACGGGCGCTTTTGATCCCTCGGTCTTGCAGCCTCTGTGCTATCTTCAAGATAGCCGTGCTGCGTCATAGAGCTAAGCTCTTTGTTGAGGAGGACATTCCTCCCAGCGGTACGCCTCTCGAGAGGAGTGCATCCGTTGAATCTCTCCACCCTGTCGTGGGTGAAGCCCCTGCTGCTCAGGGCCTTCAGGGCCAGTCCGAGCGGGACGAGCAGTCTGAATTTAGGTGGGGCAATGAGCCCATGCCTCAATTCATAGAGCGGGGTGAATTCCCCAGGTACAACCCCCTAGCCGATACCCCCCAGGAGGAGGTTTCTGGCAGGGACGGGGCTACCACGGTCACTACTAATGCAGAGGAGGAAGCTTGTGCGGAAGCGAACGAGCCCTACCAGAAGCAGTTTAGTGGGGTGATGTCCAGGGCCGCAGCTAAGCTGGGCATCGCTTGGGCCGACCCACCCCAGCCCCCTGCCTCAGTGCTATGGGGTACTATTTTCAGGCACGCCAGGCATCCCACCCGCAGCGCCGCTTGCCTGTCTGTGAGGACGTGGTCCGCGCCGTGCAGACAGTGTGGGAGAGACCAAGGAGACCAGGAGACCAAGCTGCATTGTGCGGGCATGGCTCTGTGGGCTGCGCTAGACGGCGAGGGACGGCTGGCATTCTCCAGAATGTGCCCCCTGGAGCAAGTGGTGGCGTCTCATCTGGCCTCCACCTCCGGCAGGCCTCCACTGCCTTCGAAGGCATGCCAGTTAACGGCCAAGCTGGCCGAGAAGTCTTATTTGGCAGCGGGTCAGTCCGCCGCCATGGCGAATAACCTGGCCTACAGGGTTACCAGGCCGTCCTCTGCAGGGTAACCGATCCCCGGAGATGTATACCGAGCTCCGGATGGCCACGGACTACGCCCTCCGTATGGTGGACTGCTTGGCTCAGAACAGTGGTAAGGTGATGGCCTTCTCTGTTCTCACACACCGCCACCTCTGGCTCAACCTTACGCAGTTGTCTGAGCCGGAGAAGAGGAGGCTGCTCGGGGCCAAGATTTCCCCTGAGGGCCTTTTTGGGCCGTCAGTTGAGAACATGGCCCAGCAGCTGGAGAGGCAGCAACAGGACTCCGCTGCGGTCAGGTCCCTAATGCCACGACGGCAACGAGGGGACGGCCGTCGGTTTCCGGGGGCAGAGCGTTCGTTGAGCCGCCCTCCGGGGCGCGCCGCTCCTCAAACCGCCCCACACCAGCGGGTGCGGCCTCCCCAGGGTTGTGCCCCCTCAATGGCTACGCCCCACCCGGCCGCAGTGGGCCGGTCCCACGGCCGACCAGGATGCGCGGCCCTCATCCCCAGCAGCGTGGACGTGGGGGTGCGGGTGCGGCTGGTAATCTGGCCCGCTCTTAGTCACCTTCTTTGGGGGAGGGGGGGACTATGAGCCCGCCGTCGTTGGAGCTCAGCGCCCAACTTCGGCTCGGAGCTCAGCAGGGACCTGCTCAGTCCGCCCCTTGCTGGCGCTATGCGCCTGGCAGGGACGGCAGCTCGCCAAGGTCTGCGCTCAGGGCCAGCTTTCGGCTTGTAGCTTAAAGGTGCTCTTATACTCGAGCAAAGCTCCGTGGGGGTGGGGCCCCGCGAGTCTCCGTGAGTCACCGTGTAGACCTCGCGCTGGGGGTGATGCCATTATACTCAGAAAGTGATCAGCATGTATTGTACAATGGTGAGAACAGCCCGTGAAAAGTCGCAATGAAACTCTGTGCAGTACTGAGTGCGCTTTCACTCTCAAACGACCGCACATCAGCACATGAAGGACTCACCAAACTTGTTTTTACTGAAAGCCGTTTTTACTTCTCAGCCCTGATAGCCTACTACTCTGTGCTGCTTTTAATCTCTCTCAATAACGCTCTCAACACAACACATTTACTTGGTGAAATGACTAAAAACGAACAGTTGCAAATCTAAGTTTATAGCCTACCACATGGGTCAAGAAATGTGGCGAAAACACAGCTCAGTGTTCAGGGCTCAGTGGCTCGAAAGCGGACATGTTTGGAGAGAAGCCGTGCGCTGCTCGCGCTGTGAGGAAAAAAATGTCGCACCGCGCGAGTGCCCCGACGGAGCTAGCGAATAACCACGCCCAACAAATTTACGTCATTTGACGTGCCCGCCCCTCGCTCCACCCACGCGCCCTTCACGGCAGGGTGAGCATAATTCCCCCTTTAGGGACAAGCCCACCATCCTCGGTGACCATGGCCCGAGTTCGGTCGGGAGCTCTCCTTGGGTCTCATGCCCGTCATCAAAGCTCGCCTTGGTCCATGGCCACGGCCTGGCCTCGGCTGGTAGCATCCAGGACAAGCCCACCGTCAATGGCGCCGCATGCCCATTGTCGGTCGGGAGCTCTCCTATGGGCCACGCCCCCAGACAGGGGCGGACAGGGGCCGCCTTCGGCGGGGCCCATATCGGTGTACGCCTGGGAGCTCCTATGTGTCGCACTCAGCCCTCAAACAAGGCAGTCGCTTTTTTCTCTCTCCCTTATCTCCTCTCCCTTCACTGCCTGCACTCCCTAACCGGCTACCTTTTTGCTCTGTCTCTTCAAAACTACTGAAGGAATTATGGAATTGATAAGCTGGTCTCTCAACGCAATTGACAAAATTATCTCCACGAGAAGCGCAGGTTCGGGGGAACCGATCTGCCCCAACGGAACTTTTGCTGCGGGGTACGTGATGGATTCATGGATGAAATGGCGGGTTCTCTGCCTAGCCGTTCTATCCATTGAGGACATCGAAGATGTTTATCTATTTGGATTTATGATAGCAGGACATTTGCTTCTTGGACTGAGCATCGCCCTTGTCTATTGCAAGATAAAAATGATGGTAGGAAATAGGGTTGCACGATATACCGGTACTACAACAGTACCGCGATACCCTGGCATTAAAAAGGATACTATACCACGTTAATTTAGTACCGGTACTTTTAAAAATGACATGAGTTGCGTTGCATCCATGTGCCACCGTATGTTTCTCCACTGGAGTCTGTGTGCTGCAGGTTTGCTCTGTCTGTTTCAACTCCCTGTGGGCGTGCCAAGTCCGCCCTCCCCTGTCTCCACTCTCCACTTTGTTCAGCCGACATGCAGTGTTGGCAACTTGGCGACTTTGTCGATATATTTATCTACTTTTCAGACCCACGTGGTGACTTTATTTCTCAAAGGCGACTAGCGACAAATCTGGCGACTTTTTCTGACCATGGGAAGTAACGTTAATGTGTTGAATCTCTACGGATTTTGCCTGTAAATTGGTGTGGGTGCTGCTGGCTTTTCTCCCTCCCTCTCTCTCTCTCTCTCTCTCTCTGCCTGTCACACACAGTGCTTCGCCTTCACTGCAGCCTCTATCCTACCTGAGAGCAGCAGCATAGGGTTTGCTCATTTCTAACAGCGTATGTCGAATCTGGCCCACACGGGCGGAGTCAGCACTTAATATTACAACCATACAGTCAGATTACAACGGCTATGCCGAAGCGTGCACGGACAAAGCTGTCCGTCTGTAAAGCGATGTTTACACATGTTTACACAGGCAAAAGGGAGACAACACGTCGACTTGACTTGCCAAAGCATCTCTCCAACAGACGATCCGACTAGTACAAAGTGTGACAGTTTAGCGAATGTGATAACGTCAAGTCAAGCGAGTGTGATTTATTTTGTGAGAAGCAAACTTTTTTCAGCGTCGTTTGATTAGGCAATTAAAGGCAATGCGCCTAACCTCTGCCAAGATGGTAGGCTATATGACGGTGTTTAAGAGTGATATTATGAGGTTGCAAACTGTATAACGTTAACTGTTAAAGAAATCACATACACTAAGTATAAGGGACATCAGATTACTGCATATTATCATGTAAAAGCTTTAATAACACTGAAAATTATTTATTTATTTAGAATAATCCATGATTAATGTTATACTAATTGTCAAAAACTCACCTACATGTATGAACAAACAAGAAAACACTTGACACCACATACCATATAGGCCTACTGTACATTTTATTGTGAAAAATAATAAACATACATGACATTAACTGTAAATCTGGCACTTAATGATGAAGCTCAAACTCAGGATTATACTAAAGTAGACTGAACAGAAATTATTCTATTCTGCGCTCTACTGAACACATTTCCTCATTTTCTATTTAGTCAAATGAGATGCCAGCAGAATCAGCACCAACTCGGTTGAGGCAGCCTTCCCCAGCTATCTTTGAACACCACATAAAGTATGATGAAGACTCAAAACATGAATTTTAACTTCCATGTTCTTCTGTCATCCATTATTACACGACTTTTCCTGTTGCTTTAGCTTTTTGCCGTGGTATCGTTTAAGTATCGAGTATCGAGATATTTAGGCAGGTATCGGTATCGAAGTCATAATTTTGGTATCGTGACAACCCTAGTAGGAAATCCTGAGAGCCCAAAACTACCCATCATACTTGGTATGCTAAACGAGTTGGGCCGTGTTGTGAATACTCAGACTACTTCTACTTCCGATCGGAATCACAAGATGGATGGTGTGATTACCGATCTGAATCACAAAATGGATCAGATCTTGGAGAAAATTAGCAACCGGCGCAGAAGTGTTTAAGCTGGGAGATCGAGCCTGGAGTGGAATCTTTGGAATGTGTTTTCACTTCGCTATCCAAAACATCCATATCATTTCGGCACACCCGCCTGGAGGCCCGGCAAGGCCGATGGGAAAAAATACAAAACCCATGAAGAGTCATCGCAAACGGAGCTCATTCCCTCACCCCTCCCCCGCCTACACCTGTTGTTGACTTTCTGGTCTGTGTGACCCTGGTCTGTGTGACCCTGAAAGGAATTCCAGGCATATCTCACTCACAAGACATTTGGACATTTCACGAACACACATGCACGCACATCCCACCCCCATCCACGATCCTCTTCCCCCCACCCAAACCCCCCGCCTTGTTACAGCTCTTGCATCATCCCCACCCCCCGCCCACCCCCCTTTTCCTCCGATACATCCATCTGGCGCTGATTGACAGCGAGCCACTTGCGTTTGTTGAGGAGCTAATTTGCAACGGTGGCGCTGCGCACGTGGCGACCGGCTGAGGGCAGCGGATGGTCTTTTGGAATATTGAAGTGTGCCTTTATTACTTTTCAAACTAGTAATAATGTATTACAATTCTGAAGTGTGCCTTTATTACTACTCTCAAACTAGTAATGATGTTGTATTATCCACTACTGCCTGATGTGAAGCAAAGTGCCCTTCTGGGACATGTATTAAACTGATTGATTGATTGATTGATTGATTGTTCTCCGACCCCATGGTTATGGCGCACCCTTCGGAAGGGCTACGCTCTCCAGTTTGCCAGACCTCCACCCACGTTCGACGGGGTCCCCGATTTGGCCGTGGAGGGGACGTCCCTGGACATACTCCGCAAGGAGGTTACTTTGCTGCTCGCTAAGGGGGCGATTAGCTCGGTCCCCAAGGCAGAGGTGCGCTCGGGTTTCTATCACAGGTACTTTGCCGTGCCCAAGAAGGATGGTTCCATGTGTCCAATTCTGGACCTTCGGCATCTCAACAAGACGCTGAGGAAGTTCCCTTTCCGAATGCTCTCTTTCCCCCGCCTTTTCAATGCGTTGAGGCTGGGGGATTTCTTTACTTCCATGGATCTGAAAGACGCGTTCTTCCATGTCCCCGTGGTTCAGAGGCACAGGAAATACCTGACGTTCTCCTTCCTGGGAAAGGCTTACGATTTCTGTGTCCTCCCGTTCGGCATGTCTTTGAGCCCACAAACCTTCACCGTATGCTGGAGACAGCCCTGGCTCCCCTCAGTGCAAGTGGGATTCGCATCTTCCTCTATCTCGACGACGCTCTCATAGTGGCGGACTCGAGGGTCCGTGCCATGGAACACACCAAGATGGTGACAGATCACCTGCAGACCTTGGGGTTTTTGGTGAACTGGCAGAAGAGTTGCCTCGTCCCAGCGCAGGTGGCGACCTTCCTGGGGCTCGAGCTGGACTCTCGGGCCATGCTGGCCCGCCTTTTGCCAGAGCGACAGGCTCGCACAGTGCGGACGGCAAAGACGCTAAGTCTGTGTCCCCCCATGTCAGTGCATCAGTGCACAGTCATGTTGGGGCATGTGCTCCCACTGGGGAGGCTACACATGCGCCCGTTCCAGATCTGGTTTCTCAGGCATCGCCTGGACCCGGCCAGGGACCGTCATCACATGGTTCCTCTGACGTGTCTGGCCCGACAGGCGCTGGCCATATGGGTGGACCCCCGTTACCTGTCGAGAGGCACTCGGTTGGGCCCTGTCCCGCTCAGGTTGGTCATTCGCAACGACGCCTCCCTCTGGGGATGGGGTGCGCTTTGCGGGCGCTTTTCCGCGAATGGCCGGTGGAGAGCTCAGGAGCTTCGCCGCATAAACGTGCTAGAGCTGGCTCTGGTTCACTTCCTGCGGCTCATACATGGGCATCATGTTCTGATCCGCTCGGACAATACAGCTGCGGTCGCCGCGGTGTGCGGTCAGAGGTGCTGAACCGGTTAGCGGCGGAGATTCACGTGTGGGTGTATTTCCTTTCATTGTCAGCGGTTCATGCGCCAAGCCGGCTGAATTTCGGGGCCGACCTGCTGTCTTGGGGCAATCCCCGTCAGATCCAGTAGATCCAGTGAACTGTGGTGTGCGGCCAGTTCTCTGTTTCCTTCAGAGCCTTCTTGATGCGGGCCAGTCCCCGCAGTCGCTTAACACATTGACTGCCAGCCGTTTTTTTTTTGCTGTAGGTAGCTTCTGCCAAGCCGTTTTTTGAGGATTCTGGCTCATTTTACAAGAGCCGAGGATTCTTTTCTACTTGGAGTTTGTGAACACAAAGTTCACAAAAGTACTAATAGAATGTGTGCTTTCTCTGTCTAAAAGAGTTAGTTTGTAGAGTTAGTAGTTATGTAGATATTAGCCGTTGAGTACAGCATGGTTTTAGCGTCTGAGAGTGAAAGCTGAGATAATCGCAGTTTTGTGAAATTCAATCAAACAGGCAGAACAGTCACTTTAACCATTTATTTTTGGCATCAGTGAGAGATCAGACATCCAAACAATATAGTTCCGAACGCCCTCTCCTTCAACTCCTCCCTCCGTGGGCGTGTCTAGTGGCTTTCAGCCTGCGTTTGTCACAAGCGAGTGCTCTGCTGCTGCGAGTTTGAGCAGCCTCCCTCCCTGGCAGCGAGTTTGAGCAGCCTCCCTCCCTGGCAGCGAGTGTGGGCTCACTCGTCTCTTGGGTTTGAGAGCCCCGATGAAGCCCCGTGCGACTCTAGGCTTTATGCTGCCCACCCAGTCCATTTCTGGAACCCCCCACCGCAGCAGCGCGAAAGCGTCCCCGCCTACAGTATGAGAATGAGGCTCGTTCGTTTCTGGCATTTCCTTGAGAATGGAGGAAGCAGCCGCGGGAGGCGGCTGCTTTTGGTTGACTTTCTCTCTGTCGGGAGAGCACCGTCGCCACCTAGCTGGTCGGTAAAATAGATTATACACATTCAATACTTCCAATATCTCCATAGGAGACGCGGGGGGCATTGATCCACGTAGCACCGTCAAAAATTTTATTTTTATTTTTTGACGACTCAACTCGTCGTTGGCAGTGAACGGTTGGATTCTGTTTGACGACTCAACTCGTTGTTGGCAGTGAACGTGTTAAGGTGTATGTAGCCGCGATTTCTGCTTGCCACATGGGAATTGAGGGTAGCCCCGTGGGGGGGCTCCCTCTGGTCTCGCGCTTCATGAAGGGGGCGCGTAGGTCGCGGTGCGTCTTCCCCAAATGGGACTTAGTTACGGTGCTGGACGGGCTCGCGGGTCATCCGTTCGAGCCCTTGGACTCCGTCAAAGTTTCTGTCTTTGAAGACCGTGCTGCTACTGGCCTTGTCGTCAGGAAAGAGGGTTGGTGACCTGATTGCCCTCTCGGTGCATTGATTGATTGATTGATTGAGATCTTTATTGATAGTGATGACATATATATATATAGGCCCCTATCGTTGCATCGGCGCAGTTTCTAGGCCGAGCGGCAGGCGCAGATCAAAGCAGTGGGCGTGGAAAGGCGCACTTGATATCGTCGTGCTGGCGCTAGATGCAGCCCAAAGCATTACAACCACGCCTTTTAGGCGTAAAATTATGCACCGTCATGCTCATTGGATAAGTGCAATAAACGAATCGCACGCTTGCCTTTTTAGCTCCAATTCCAGTGATCCCGCAAAACCAGACGAAAGCCAAACGCTCTGCCCCCCCCCCCTCCCTTCATCCAGCCTGTCTGTCTGCATTATAGGCTATTATTCCATATTATTATGCTTCTCAAACCAATCTAACTGCAGTTTCAATACTGCAAGCATGTAAATACGCTACACTATAGCAAGATCAAAGTGAAAATAATGTTCTATGCATCAGCTAGAAAAATATAGCCTATTAGATTGGTGAAAGTTTGTCCAGAAAGATATCATTTTCTCTCGCCTGCTGCAGGAAGGATGATGCACATAAATATACCCTACATTATGTCAAGTCATTGCATAAATGTGTTTTTATTGTAAAACTAAATGTGAAATAGGGCCAAGTTATTGGAGGGACATCACAGTATAGCAGATGCCATTAGAAGCGCGTTCCGAAGCGCGTTCCGCTGTTACTTCTCTAAATCACGTTAACTCGACAAGGGGTATATATAGGCCCAGGAGGACATATATGTTTCACTTAGGGTGGTGTTTTAATTTCGATGATTTATTTGGTCCAATATTGAAATGTTCTACAATTGCAGGCTGTGTTACCATTACACATTATTTTAGATCGACCTTTTATATCTATTTCGCCTCATTTGGTTGCTATTTAGTAGCGAAATTTAGTACCCAATTGCATGCTGGGGCATTCACAGGCAGTCAGAGAGAGACAGTCGTATTGTGCCTGTCAGACTGCCTGCAGCCTCAAAGCGGTACGGACGGAGTTGTTTTACCCAGGCTGGAAGCGTTGTCACACAGGCTTGTGACAGTAACTCAACGCGGAAGGATTTATTTCACAATAAACTGGTAAACGCACACCAATGCCTGCTCCTGTCAGTAGGAGAGAGGGAGAGAGTGACACAGAGAAGGGTGACAGAGGAGAGAGGGGACGGACTGGCCCATTGAATAGGCCTGCTTTTCAAAGGCGCAAGGCGCTAAATTAACGGCAGGTCGGAAGATAGGAGTACGCCGGTATTTAGCGCCGACACGCCCACTTTGGCGCATTCAGGGACTCCGCCACGCCCATTCGGCCTAAAGCGCATTTGGCAGCCTAAAGCCTATTGCTATTTTCCCGAAACAGGCGCTAGGCACGTTTTTTTGCGGTTAAGGCCCGTAATAGCGCCGATGGCCTGTGGGAGAATAGGGCCCATGGAGTACAGACACACCATTATCAAAAGGATAAACATGGAAATAAAGCTTATTTCCATTGCTGTCCTTGAGGTGTCAGTGTGAGATATGAACTGGTTAATGAATGTATGCGAGCGTGTAACTGGGGAATCGCACTGGTTGCATTTGCGTTGCGTTGCGCCTGTGCTCCGGTTTTGCTACGTGCTCTGTGCTCCGCCAACACTAACCGGCTGCGTGCAGAGCACGTCACGGTCACGCTCCGCCAGACAGCTAGAGTGACGAGACCGACAAGTTCTCGCTGTGAAATCGCGCGAGACAATTTGTATGTGGGATAAATACAACGACAAACAGGCAGAAGATCATTGTTCCCAACTGGAGAAGCAGAGGAGGGGTGGACTTGCTTGGTGTTGTCCTTGTAAAAAGGATGCGTCGTGTCATATATTATTTTGTGGTTTTCCACTTCAATTATGAACTTTTCCTCATACATGTTTGTCCTCTGGCTTGATATTGAATGCTGTAAACACCTGTGCCCTGTTGATTTCATGCCTGGCTCCGCCCAACTTGCTGCAGCTTTGCTCCGTCATCCGTGAAAAATAGAAGCCTTGCGTATCTTTTTCGGAGAGCTCCGGAGCTGGGACGGAGTAGACACGCAACGCAGCGGAGGTTACACCCTGCCTTTTCGAAACCCCCCCACTCCGAAGATCAACCTCCATTCTTCGTAATGGAGGGGTTTCCCATTTTTTTTAAAGGCACCGCTATTCCGAATGGGGACATCCCCTCCATTTCGAAACCCCCCCACTCCGAAATTGATTTTCAAGTCCATATTTCTCCGAGTTTCCTGCATCAAACACTGCAGCCAGCTCTCCGGCCGCAATCGCACAATTCGGAAATAAACTGCAGCCAATTACAAAAGCTTGAAATGAACGTTCAACTCATTGCTTTTTATTGAAAATATGCATAGGCGGCGTTAGACCATCGGGAATGGGGAAGCTACATTTCCTCAGATTTTCATAAGACAAAATCAGTTCAACCCGACTGGCATTCACAAATAAGAACGTCCTCATCTTGCTAATATGACTCAATGGTCCTTATTCAACTGTGAGCATTTGACTCAAAGTTACAATTATTTTTTTTCAAACACTTTTCACGGTATGAATGTGGGCGTGTGTAACATCTCACCTTTAGATGTGTAGAAAACATAATTTATGATTAGATCCTGTTGGCGTGTCAGGAGATATAAATAATCAGTTGAATATGCTGCTGTGGAACAGATCCTCGCGCTCTCTGATTACGCATTTGACAAACTTAACAAACTGTGTGGCAAGACAACATAAATGAACAATGTTTAGTGATTGTAGAGATATCTCTGTGCACCTGCAGAAAACTGCGACTCAGGAATGCGCAAGACCACACCTGGTATTTAGACCAGAGTGGAAAGTCTGTGTGCCAAAAAAAAAAAAAAAACACTGCTCCGGGCCCAATACGCACTTTAGACTAGAGTGTAGTGCAGCAGATAACTGAAGAATCGTTCAAATTGTGAGAGAAGCGTAAAATTTGGCACAAATACTCTTAAAGGTCCACTCTTTTGAAAAAGTGGTCTGGCCACGCAAAAATTCAAGGTGGCACCCATTTTTCAAGATGGCCGCCACCTAGCTCCTTAACACTTTCAGTGCCACGGCCCTTGGGCAAAAGGTTGCTTGCTGTGCCACATAGGCCGCAATGCATTTTAAAACAGTCATATAATTTCTTTAATAATTACTATGTAAACACTGAACACGCACAAATAACGATGAGACTCTCTTCTATCACCTGCAAAAAAAAGTTTATTGATCCCATTTTCCGTTCTTTAGTTATGAGCCGGAGAAGATAGCTTGATTGAACGAAAAACAGAGCTTTTTTTCTACGAGCTGAGATAATGAGCCTTTTGTGAAATTAAACATTTCAAGCACATCACTGACTCTGAAGCTAATTTTCTGATGTAGTCACACCTCAAAAATAATTTCCTTCAATAAAACAGTGAAGGCAAGGGAATTTTGTTTGGAAGAATAATATTTTTAGCTGAAACCAGCAGCGCTGGCGCCTGCATGCGCTGCTGGTTGCAGCTTCTTGCTGATCTTTTGCTGCTGGTGGGCATCGGATATTCTGGCTTGCGTTTGCCAACCCTGTCCTGCTGTCTGGGTCTGTGTTGTGTACTTGGCTCTGCGTGCCCACCTCCCCCCCTCCTCCTCCCCCCCCCCCCCGTTGTGGGAGGAGTGTCTCTCTGCTCTGCTGTTTTCTCTGCCTGTGCTCAGCACTGAAAAAGTCCGCTAGATCCTGCTTTTTTACAGCCGCGTGTACCAGCTCCCATGCTTCGAGTTGAGAATAATAACAAATCCACGGCTGATCATGTGTTGCAGCGGACACGGAGGCTGTTGCAGCGGACACCGAGGTGCTCAATTGTGATAGCAGATTGGCTGCTGCAGGGGCACAGCTAAACGTTGCTTCAATGAAGCCGCTGCATACGGACGGATGCGATGCGATTTCCTTCCCCCCAATGACTTCTTCTGTGTGTTTCACTCCACGTTCTCTCATCTGGAGAGCGCTGTCGCCACCTAAGGGTTCTGTAAAATAGGTTAGACACATTCAATACCTCTGAATATTGTAAGAGGCGATGTAAGAGGCATAGATCGACACCCCCCCGTCAAAAAAAAAAAAAAATCGAGTTATTGACG